>NW_016107790.1:502259-590542 GCF_001604975.1 Cebus imitator | reverse complement strand
TGTGTGTGTATGCCTGTGTGTGTATGTGTGTATGCATGTGTGTGTGTATGCCTATGTTTGTGTGTATGCATGTCTGTGTCTGTGCATGTGTATGCATATGTATGCACATGTGTAGGTGAGTGTGCATGCACATGCAGGAATGAATGCCATCTGAGCACATGGCGTTTGGGAAGTAGATGCCCAGGAAGCCTGGAACACCAGGTGAGGTGGGGCTGGCAGCGATGACCCAACAGCGTGAAGAAGGGAGCAAAAGCCATGGTCGTGGATGAGATCGGTACACACAGGGAAAGCTGTGCATCTGCTTTACTTTTCTCAGTTGAGCAAGTGAACTCATTGCTTTAAATTTCAAGGTATTTCATCTGAAGAGACATCTGGAGGCTGAAGAAAAATATATTGAGTATATTATGTAAAAATGTAAATAACTACTGTTTAGAAAGAAATCGATTTTGTGTCTCTTGGCTTTTCAAATACCATATGTGCTTTAGTGTTCAACTAGGGGCTGGGGGAAAAGGTAGGTGGATGCAGCCTTGGCCTCAAAAACGAGGCGTGAAGACGCTCCCTGTGAAACAAGCTCCTGTCCGGAACCCGGAGTCCATTCCCACTGCGGCGCCTCCGCCTGTTACAGGCCCGCCCTCCGACATGTCCTCCGCCCAGGCCTGTCCTGGGCTGACCCAGGGAGGATAAAGATCTCTCTTGGAAAAAAGTATTTGCTGGAGGCTGGGAGGAGGGACTCGAGGCAGTGGGAATACGTGGGACCTGCAGAGGTTGTCTGGAAAGGGACTTTTATCTCCCATCGGGGAACAGGCTCTTCATTTCCAGAGGGTCGTTTATGTTTGGCTCTGTGTATTCATGCGCAACTTTAATATCAGTGGATTAATCCACATTTTTAGAAGCTTATCAATAATTCTGCTCTCTGCACACGTATAACAAAACAGCACGTCTGCAGTAACAACATCAGGGATCTTGCATTGCCATGCTCCTCATGTTTGAATTACTCAGATAATTGGAAAATTTCCGCAAACACCAATTTAACAATGATAAAACACAACTTCTTACAGTGCAGTCTTTTGAAAATACATTCTTGCCACCTTGCACTGTGTTTAGTGTACTTCCTCAGCCGTCTCTCCATGCAGCAGCACCGGCGCGGGCCCGGCCCGGTTGTGGTTATTGCAGTTACTGTTTTCTTCCTTCGTAGGTGGCTGTCAGCTTCCATCTACCTCTGCTACTTTCTGGTTTGCCTCAGCCAGCTCATTTCACACCAGTAAAATTCAGCCACTGTGCTTCTTGTTTGCTGACTTAAACATTCAGTGAGCTTGGACACAGCACTCAATCTACACCGTGTTGATACTGTGTGTTAAGTAGGAGTCATTAGATTCTGAGTGACTTCTCAAAAATGACTGCCTGACTGGGGTTCAGGGCACCTCAGCAAGGGCTGAGAAATTCTCAGGTGTGAACAAGGATGTGGAGGAAGTTCCACGTTTGCATGATGGAGTCTAACCACTGGTACTAGCAACAAACATTCTCTTCCCCCAAATGATAAAACTGCCAGAGCCACGGACCAAAGTCAGCTACAGTTTACTTGCTCCTGTGAGTTCTCTCCTTTGAGTGGGCGGGGATGGCATGGACCATCCATAATCTTCATCTGGGAGGCAGAAGAGAAGCAGCCCTAGGTTGCAGCTCTGGGTTGTTAGCCACTCCAGAGTCTATCACTTGCTTGCCATGTGGTGTTGGGTAAGTTGTAGTTTCCTTATCTACACCTTCCTTTTCCCTAAAATTGTAGCTACTTAATCTGCCCTGCCCGGGAGGTGGATGTGAGGAGGCTTTATACAAGCAATGCAGTCCACAAACAAATATCTTTATCGATGTCAATATTCTTATTTGCATGTTGGGGATATGGCAGATGTGTAATAGACAAGTTGTGAATTGTGGTTTTGTCAGCTACAGCAAGCATGGGATGCCTTCTTTCCATCTTCAGGTTCTTCCCTTCCCCTCCAGTGTTTCCCCCTAGGAATTTAAAACAGAAATATAATGCTATTTTTTAGAAGTCTGAATAATTCCCCCCGTACACTATTAGCGGCCAGAAACGTTTTCTCTGAAGGTTATTAACTGCAAAGGAGGTATGAACTGTGTTTAACAGAAGCAAGCAGCTCAGCTCTCTTCACTGTTCACTCAACTGTCCTCCACTGTTCTCACCTTTACCTCTGTTATCATTCAGAAAAGAATTGATGTATTGGGTTGGCCCAGAGGGAGCTGCTCATATCTGATCACTTCTGGCATGTCATTTTTGTACGCTCAACATAATTATTTCTGAGAAAAGGGAATTACACTCTTGGTTCGGGGTTATCCAGGTAACATTGCAGCATAATGCTGAAACTCTCATTTTTATGGTGAAAACTCTGGAAAGAAACCTATGGAAAGTGTGTGAGTGAATGCAGAGTTATACACGCACTATCTCTAGTAATTTGTGTCCACCCCTCATTCAGGAGATGCTGTTCTTTCTTGACTCAAGCTTAGCCCGGGAAAGACACGTGTTCATGTGGAAGATGATGGGAGCTGGACTTGAATTTACTGTGTCATTTTAATAAACTGTTTCATCTACTTGACAATGAGGTTCTTCCAGGATTGTCTTCAAAGTCCTGATGATCTGCTAAATAAATAATGCTCTGGGCCGGCAGACTCTGTATATGGTCATCCGAGAGGGCCATAAATCTGTGCCCTTAGTGGAGCGGCAGTTCAGTTGTTCCATTTTTATTTCTGACTGGCCCATAAAAGGCATCCTCAGTGTTGCTGATTACACTCTCGTCATGTGATTTGGAGTTATGTCACCCTAAAGCAGGGAGAATTTCCTCACAATAAATCTCTCATTTTAAATCCCGAGCTTCAGTAGGAAAGCCTGTCTGCACAGCTGAGAAAAAAGGGGAGGGCGTGGGCTGTGATTTAATAGTGTGAAGGGTGAGGAGGCAGCCAACCTAGGGACTACACGAAGGCATCTATGGGGAAGTCGCTGGGAGGCTGAGTCCCAAGGGAGAGAGAGGGAAGGAAGGAGGAAGGGAGTCAGTTTGATCTTTCTTCCCCAGCCCCTGACCCCACGCTAATCCCATGCCTTTCTTTGAGCTAAGATTTGGCTCTTGCTGGGGTAAAGCCCACCTTTAGGGTTTGACTATTTAGCCATCATTTCTGCTGGCACTGATCTTACAGACAGAGCCAAAGGCATCATTGTTCTTCTGTTTTCCGGGCTCACTGAAGACAAACAAGGATTAAAGCAGAGAAGGTCAATAATCCAAAGAGAGGTTTTCCCTTGGCTCACCACTCAGACGGGTGCAGACTCCAGCTCTACCAAGAGTCCTGATATCAAAAGAAAGAAAATAAAGGAAGGAGGGAAGTTGGGTGAGAAGGAGAAAAAAAACAGGGAGGAGGGAAAGGAGGGGAAAGACCAGGGAGGGAAGGAGAGCAAGGGAGAAGGAAAGGCCATTCTCCCAGTTTTTTTGTATGGAAATTAAAAACAGAACCTGGACCATAGAATTTCTGTAGTCTTCAGGGAAAGCGCTAATGGGGAAAATAGTGCATAGAAACGCAGCTGATCCACACCAGCAGCCTTCTCCCCTGAGGTGCTCCTGCCCCAGCCTGTAACCACATGCTCACACACACATACACATTTGTATATGTGTACACTCACAGTCAAATTCACACATGCATACAGGCCCATGGACAAGCACAGCTAGGTAGGCTCACACACTTGCATGTATGCACACACACACAGACACTTGCACTCACAGACACACATGCACATGAACAAACAGGTACACATTCACCTAGGGACATATTCACACACACGCAGGCACAGTCACACCCTACTCCATCCTGCCTGCTTTGAATCTTGGCCTTTGAGGTTGTTGATGACTCTGATCAGTGGTAGAGTCTGCATAGGGTCATGTCCTCCATGCTCTGCCTGCCCCCAGGACCCCAGCCCAGGCAGGTATCTCTCCTGGGGGAAAAGGAGCACCCAGGCTTTGGAGTCAGGGCAGTAGAGCGGCAGTTATGCAACTGGGGAAGATGCTGATGGGCTGGTTGGCCAGTGGGAAGGGAGTGTTGATGAGCAGTACAGTGAGAACTTTGGTTCTGCCTTCAACCCAGCCCCATGTGACGTCCCAAGGTCATCCGTAGGGCAAGCCTGGGTCCTCCGAGAAACAGATGCTAAGACAGAATGAAGGATACAAAGGTTTTCTTAGGGAAATGCCTATAAAGAGGGCAAGGGAGCTGGAGGAGGGTTGGGAGGGGTGGTGGACTCCTGCGCCTCTGACCCAAGTGAAGGAGGGAGAGAAGGTAGCAAGGTTGTGTGAAAGTGTCCACGTGTAGATCGCTGTGCAGTGTAGACACGGTTTGGCAAAACCAGCAGAGCATCACCGAGTCCTTGGTGTTTCTGCTATGCTCAGTCACTGGATCGGAGCAGCACCCGCATGGGGCTACGGGTCTCAGTCACTCTTTGGTCAGTGGTGTGGTGAGCAGCCACATGAGCAGCCAGAGCCTCCCCTCCCAGCTGCCTTCCAAACTACTGCTGAGCAAACGGAGGAGGGAGATTGAAAACTTAGCCTGGAGTCAGAAGCAGCAGCCCCACTAAACTTCTTATTGGGTTGAAACAAAAAATCAACAATTCACTCAAGAAATAGATTCACTTTAAAAAAAGGTAAATTCATTCAAGTAATAATTTGTTAACAAGATGTTTTCTCTGTCTGAATTCGAGGAGTTCTCGCTCTACGTACAACTGGGCAACAATGGCTGTTACCAGCACCGAGAAATGTCAGGGTTTTAAGCTGACACAGGGAGCATTTAGCTTGAAACTAAGAAAGACTTTCTGGATGGTGAGGGGAGCTTAAAACATTGCAAAGGTTACAGAATTGCTTTGTTTTAGCATCCTTAGGAATCAGGTTTAAATCCTATCGTTTTAAGGGTAACTTGAGTGACTATATTGAAGAGAAGATGCTTTGAAGTCCTAGCTTTGCAAACTACCTGAATCCTCTCAGCATCTGGTTGAGGTCATCAAAAGCACCCATGAGGTGAGAGCAGGGAGAGATATTTGCTTTGAGGCCAACAAAATACGCAGAATATCGATGCAAACACAGTGCTTAGCAAAAGCCAACCCCCAAGGTGCGTATCCTAGAGGAGCAGACAATCGGCTACCGTCGTTTTTACAGAATCGAACAGATAGATATATAATCTTAACAATAATCCTAATAAACAATGGAAATTTTCAGTTAAAATTTTAAAAGTTGAGTCAATCATAGAAGACAAGAAAAAAAAAGCCTGAATAATTTGAAAGTATTACGTTGCCCTTTTTCTGTGACCATCTTTCAGTTCGCCTATTGAGCTTTCTCTCACTGCCCACAATAATTCACCTAAAGGCAGATGACCCCATGGGGAATTCAGCTGAAGTCTGATTCTACCACTCTGCCTATCTAAATCCCCAAGACATTCATAAGTGGGGGTGGGGGGGCCGTGGAAAAGGCAACAAAAGTCAGCAGCTGAAGAAAGCCTTCCGTCAGGAGCTTGGGGTCTCTCTTGTCACCTGGGTTAGACTCAGGTAATATTGCACTGCAGAGACTGGCTCAGCTGTGTTGCCTCATCTAATAAGGGGAATGCTTTGCCTGCTCTTTGTAGCCAGATGTATTATTTAGCACGTGTTTACCGAAGCGTCTTAAAATACTTAGTGCTGTAAATTGTGAAAAGTAGAAATTCATGTGAATGCTTTGAGTTTTTTTGATGAACTTTCAGTGGATGGTGGTGGTAGTAATTGTCTGCCTTTTCTTCATGCCTAATGTTCCATTATTGGAACGCTTAGCATGTGGCAATTATTTATATCCTATTGTTCAAGGTCATCGCCAGTGTCTGATTGTAAAAATTTTAAAAATTGCAACCTCAGGTGTAAATGGGCCAAATAACATTAGAAGGACTATATTTCATTATTCAGGTAGTTCCAATTAAGATATAGATGTTTTATCTTGTGCAAATAGCTCTCTAGGAAGTTCTCCTCACTCAGGATTTAATGGAATATGTCCTTTCTCTGCAATGTATCATCCAAGGCATTTCAGGTTATATGTGGGGCAGTATCACCTATTATTTATTAATAGACTAATGATAGATGACCAAATCCTCGGACATAAACATTTATATTTTATTTCTGGAGTGTGGGGATTGAAACTGGGTCAAATCACAGAGAGCTCTTACACAAACTAATGAGCTTACAAAATCCAGATCCTCAGAAATCATGCAGTGGTTTTAATGAATGTTCCGCAGGGAAAACGCACCAAGATTTTTTGTTTGAATCAGGCAGTGACTAAACTCAGGTCACTTTAGGTAAGTTTTCTCCAAGATGCAGAGTATCAAACTTGCATCTGCATCTCTTTGATTCTTTTGCTTCCTTTTTAAACCACAGTTGTTGGTTTTCCTCTTTGAAAAGCAAGGTAAGGATGAGGCCACCAAAATTCTTCTGCTGCCTTGTGGTAGGCCATGGAATTTGGTAAGAGTGACTCAGTAGAGACTCTCACTTTGAAAAAATATAAAGTATTAATAGAAAATTTGAAGTATGGTAAGGCCAACAAATCAGGAGACAACTGCCCCTGAAGAAATAGTTTGTAGCGATCACAGCAGTTTCAAAAGATGAATACATAGCTCAAACGGGAAGTAGGCTCATTACTGTCTCATGTTAATGCTTCTCTGGGCCCAATGGTTTAAAAGGACTCACATTCCTCAGATAAAGGTTCTTTTTTCTTGCAATGTTTTTGGCGCCTGGCCCTGGGGTGATCTGAACAGTGGATAGTGATCCCAAAGTAGAGAGTGAGAATCTAATAAAGGAGATGGTTGGGTGTGGGCTCTGGATTAATTGGCTTGTATTTGAAAAGCACAGTCTTGGGTATGTTACTCCCTGTCTCTAGGAGCTGGTTAACCCTGGGAGGGGCAGTTCCTCGGGGTCAGCAAGATGCAGTATCAGAGCATCAGAATACAGGAAATGAAAGACATGATTAACACACATCACTGAGCTGAAATGCCAGTGGTTTATCAAACAAGATAAGTAAAGAGTTACGACTACATTTGTGCTTACAGCAACCCCCATATATGGGAAATTTTCATGGGCAGTAAAACCAAGGAAACACTGAACTGTATTCTCCCATGGAAAATCCTAAACGTGGCATCCAACAACCCCTTTTGATCACTCCGCAGTAAGGGCTTGGGAAAGCTCTAGAGAGAAGCAGGCAGCTGAACGAGGTACGAGAGAGAAGGAGCATCATTTTGAGTCTGAGTGCATGGTGGGAACAAATGAGAAAACATTCTTCACGTGATCTCAGCTCAAGAAAGTTTATGCCGCAGGAAGAACATTTCAATTCTGGAAAAGATGAAAGACTTTATAGAACCCTGGTCCACATTGTTAGCATTGGTGCATTGGTGACAAATGATCTTTTTATTTATTTATTTGTTTTTTGGAGAATTTGTTATTTTTGCTCAGAAAGAAACAAATGATACCTACAGTGAAGTCTGCTATCTACCATTCTCCTTTTTTCTCTATGTCTCTCTAATAGGCAGCACAGCTGCCTCTGGGTGGTTATTTGTTCTTGGCTAATTACAGAGTAAAGGGATTTTACAGCCTTACAGATGGGAACTTACAGATAGAATGCTTTTTCTTTTTTTTCTAGAAAGGAATGGAGCTCATTTAATGCCTAATTAGGGAGAGTCATGTGTGCAGGGTAAGGGGAATGGTGACTGCTAACCTGAAGGGAAGGAACTCTTTCCTTCTTGCTGGCATCGTACAGGGATTCTGTCTCTTACTTTTGTAAGCCACTTAACAACTGAGAGTTATCTTGGCAACAGCCAAGGACTATCTCTCCTTAGCGTTGCTGCTAGGTTGAGGTGCTCTGCATGTCTTTGGACAGATACTTGTTGATCAACTGTTCCAATTATTCCAGCTTTGGATTTTACCAAAATTATTAAAAGATGCTGCCGTCTCTATTTTGAGACAGTGTACAATGGAGAGAGAACAGGCTTCCAACTAAGGCCAGGCCAGGTTTACATCCTGGCAGAGCCAATTACCAGCTGCACAAAGTAGGAAAACTTAACTTCCCTGAACTTGAGTTTTCTTCTCTGTAAAATGAGCATAACGGCCGGGTGCGATGGCTCACACCTGTAATCCCAGCAATTTGGGAGGCCGAGGCGGGTGGATCATGAGGTCAAGAGACAGAGATCATCCTGGCCAACATGGTGAAACCCCATCTCTACCAAAAATACAAAAATTAACTGGGCCTGTTGGCAGGCACCTGCAGGCCCAGCTACTCGGGAGGTTGAGGCAGTAGTATCACATGAACCCAGGAGACACAGGTTGCAGTGAGCCAAGATCGTGCCACTGCACTCTAGTCTGGCAACAGAGCAAGACTCCGTCTAAAAAAAAAAAGAAAAGCAAAAAGAGCATAACAGCATCTACTCCATAGCTTCACGGAGATGGTTAAATGGTACTGCCCATGAAATAACCTACCATCTTATAGACTTACCTTTAGTATATGTTTTACATTTGTACACCAAACAACATACAAAAGGTTCAGTAAAAAAGACATTCACTGTCACCACTTATAGCCTATACCTAGCATTAAGTACAGTTTCAAGGAGAAATGTTTTGGAAGGAGATTCATCTGCCCACTAAAATGTTAGGAATCCGGAATGATCTACTTGGCTAGATGATGTGCTCACAGTTGGGTACTGGACAGTGGGAGGTATCCCAGGGCAATTGGTATGTGCTTAAAGCACTCATGGTTACCTTTAAAGCTTTTCTCCCAGGCAAAGAGTGACCCAGCTGGAGTACTTACCCTTGGCAAGCACTGACCTGTGGCCTCAGAATCCAAATGTGACTGTAGTTTTCTCATCTGTCTGGTGAGAGTCCGTGACAGTTTTCCTTATCTTTAAAGTCTCCTCCAGTTGGAACAGTCATATAACAGCTCATGGTCATAGGAGAAACACAGAGCAGAGAAAAGTGTTTCCTGCTGACTTGCCTCCATCTTTAGTGGATGCTCAAACTGGTTCCAGGAATGAATGATATAATGATGCAGACATTCATTTTCTTGTTTCTTGGGTCTGCAAGACCCACCTGAAACTCTCTGTACCAAGTGACCTGCTGGCATGTCCTTTCTACAAGTGCTGACTTGTGCTTGGTAAGGGGCCTGGTTTAAGCTCTTCCTCAGTTCAAATGTAAATAATAGCTAACAGTTGTTGAGTATTTACCATGTGTCAGATGTTGTTTCCTGTTAACTTGGCACATATCAACTGATTCAGTCCTCACACCCCGAGGTAAGGACCACTGTTTTTATATCCTATGCTAATATAAGAGTACTTATATTTTCCTAGATGGGGAAACTGGGGCTCTGAGAAATTCTGTGCCTAGCCCCAGAGTTACGGGGCTAGGGAGAGGAAACAGCAGAGATTGGTTTGTGCTGAGCCACTAAGGGAATTTCCCATTGACCTGTACTTTTTCAAAGGTCGGGCCGTACTCTCCTCTGACATCCTTTTAAAAAACCATGCAAAAGGGCCCAAGTGGAATTTCAGTTCATGATCTTGGTGTTATTTAGCATCATGCTGAGATTCATGTCTCTTGGACTTCACAGGTGGATGTGAGAAAGAATTCCTACTCTACCTGCTGAAAAGGTCCAGTGTGCTCAAATAGATTTACAGACCCTAGTAATTACAGGGGCCTCTCCAGAGGCTGTCTTCCCCACCCCAACGCTAGTTTCTTGCTGGATTCCCCCAGGAGCTCTGTGGCCAGTAGACAGCACTAAAGCAAAGGAGCCCAGTAAGTCTTCTGGCTGCCTCTCTCATCGAATCAGACTTGTTCTCTTCTACTGCTTTCCCGGTGTGTATTCACATATCTGCTTTCACAGGTAGCCAGGTCCAGGGTCACCACCACACCTGCACCCAATCTTTACATCTCAGCCTGCAGGAAGAAAGGGACCCTCTCCCTATCTCTACTTAGGAAAACCCCAAAGAAGGGCTCTGATTGGGTACAATTGGCACCTGTGCCCTTCCCTGGACCAATCACAATGGCCAAGAAAGGGAGGGATCATTTTTGGTTCAGCACAGGCCATGTCTCCACCTTTGACCAATTTCTGCAGTCAGGAAATTGGGGTCACTTCAGAAGATAGCAGCCCCTGATGAGAGAGCTAGAAGGGCGGTGGGGGCTAGGTGTACCCATGAAAAGAGAGATCAAGTTCCAAAAGACAGAACATATAAATGAATGAACACAGTAACACAGTGAGTCATGATTATAGAAAAATAGTTCTGAAAGGGTTCCTCAGAGTAAGACAAGTGGAAAGCATAACACTCTGCCCATGTGAATGGGAAGTTTTGCCACTGGCCTGTGGGTCAGCTAAAGAAGGAAGAGGATGTGTGGTCAAGGGGATGTGTGAGGGGTGATCAGTTTGCTCAGAGAAGGGGTTTGACTCATTTACCCAGCTCTGCCTGTCTTTCTTCTGCTCCTCAAACTAGCTGGGCCTTCTCACACAGGGCTTTTGCACATGGTTTCTTTTATGTAACACAGCTCAGACTTTTGCACCCTTCAGGATCTGGTGTAAATACTGTCCCCTCAGAGAGATCTTTTCTGAGCTCCTGATATAAGCCAGGTTTCTCTTCTCTTTATTCTTGTCTTTTATATAACCCTCTTTTATTCAGAGCACTTAGAGTAAATTTTAGTCATTTATTTACTTGTTTATTTACTCATTTACTTATTGACCTGTCTTCCCAATGGTTTGTGCCATTTTGACTCCCTTGCATCTCTTCAAGGCTTATCCAGTGCCTGGAAATCACTAGGTACAAAGTAAATGTTGGAGGAACAATGAAATAGCCTTGTGTGAATGACGATTTTAGGGGACATCAAAAGCAATCAGACTGTGTCAATGTAGGCGGGGTGGGGGAAGAAGATTCACAAGAGGAAAGACATGAGAGTCACTGAGGCGGTTTGGCTCTGTCCCCGCCCAAGTCTCACTTTGAATTGCAATCCCCATAATCCCCACGTGTCAAGGGTGGGACCAGGAGGAGGTAGGTGTATTATGGGGGCAGTTTGCGCCATGCTGTTCTCATGATAATGAGGGAGTCTCACAAGGTCCGATGGTGTTTTGTTTCATTTTGTTTTGTTTTTGAGATGGAGTCTCGCTCTTATTGCTCAGGATGGAGTGTAATGGCGTGATCTCGGCTCACCGAAACCTCTGCCTCCTGGGTTCAGCGATTCTCCTGCCTCAGCCTCCTGAGTGTCTGGAATTATAGGCATGTACCACCATGCCCAGCTAATTTTTTTGTGTTTTTAGCAGAGACGGGGTTTCTCCATGTTGGTCAGGCTGACCAACTTCCAACCTCAGGTAATCTGCCTGCCTTGGCCTCCCAAAGTGCTGGGATTACAGGTGTGAGCCACCATGCATGGCTGATCTGGTGGTTTTATAAGCATCTGCCATTTCCCCTGCTGGCACTCATTCCCTCTCCTGTGACGTGGTGCCTTCCACCATGATTATAAGTTTTCTGAGGCTTCCCCAGCCATGAAGAACTGTGACTCAGTGAAACCTCTTTTATAAATTACCCAGTCTTGGGTATTTCCTTATAGAAACATGAGAATGGACTAATACAGTCAGAATTAGTAGAAGTCAGAAGACAGAGCAAGAAGTGCTGGGGCCAACACTATGCCCTCAAGAATCCCATGAGGAGGTGGGAAAAAGGTTGGGGCTTCCCACTTTGTGTGAGTGACCGATTGACCCAAATAGCCAGGACAGGATAATGCCTGTGGGCATCTGGGTTTCCACAGCCTGCCACTGCCCTGCAGTTCTCTATAGCAAACCCATATACCGGAGGGGAGACGGTTTTCTCTTTCTTTCTTTTTTTTTTTTTTTGAGACGGAGTCTTGCTCTGTTTCCAGGCTGGAGTGCAGTGGCGCAATCTCAGCTCACTGCAACCTCTGCCTCCTAGGTTCAAGCGATTCTTCCACCTCAGCCTCCCGAGTAGCTGGGACCATAGGCGTGTGCCACCACGCCTGGCTATTTTTTTTGTATTTTTAGTAGAGACGGGGTTTCACCATGTCGGCCAGGATGGTCTTGATCTCTTGACCTTGTGATCCACCTGCCTCGGACTCCCAAAGTGCTGGGATTACAGGCGTGAGCCACTGCACCCGGCCGGGAGATGGTTTTCAAGGCAGCTGGTAGCAATGCCGGGAGCTCCTGTGCCCAAGTGCATCCTGATCCTGTCTCCATCATATTCCACCCTGTTTCCCCTGCTATTTGGGGCACAGCGGTTGGCCATGCTTCCCTCTCCCAGCAAAATTCCAGAAAATTCCCACCGCCATTTTGCCACAAGATGGTGAAGGGACGAGGTCATAGTAGGGCCTGCTGTATTTTCGGAACAGAACTCTGCACACGAGTCTAACTGACCAGTGAGCCGACAGAACACCACGGCTTTCCCTGAAAGGCTTTGACGTTAGTGCCCAAGCACTCTCAGTGCCTCAAGGTTGAACCCAGGGCCCCTGTGTTTTTGAAAACGTGAAATGATAATTGAGAAAATGAAGTGAATCAAGTTTTGGTGGTCCTCAGTGTCTGGGCACCAGGTACTCAGCTGTGAAAGGAAAATGCTGACCTTTAAGCACACAACAGTCATCTGACAGAGTTAGAATGAAGGGACTTTTTACCACTTCGAGGCAGTAAATTGAACTTGGAAAAGGGCACCTTCCTTTCAGGGAGGCCTGATTTGTACAACCACTATTTCTGAGTGATATAAAGATGGTCTTGGAGATCTTCAATGTCCAGCTCCTGACCCATCACCTGCTTAGGGGGTAGTCGATAGTGTAGACAGCAACCTGCTTGCTGGACTCTGTACAGGACATCCCTACATGGTAGGTCATGTGGACAGCAGCTGTTCATTGGCCTCTGCACCTGGCACCCCCGTACGGTAGGTAGTATAGACACCAAGCCACCCATTGGTCTCTGCACCCAGCACCCCTACATGGCAGGTTGTGTGAACAGCGAGGTGCTCATTGGCCTCCGCACCTGGCACCCCCACATGATAGGTAGTGTAGACACAGAGCCACTCATTGGTCTCTGCACCCAGCAGCCCCACAGGGTAGGTGTGGACACTAAGTTGCTCTTTGGCCTCTGCATCCTGCCTCCCCACATGGCAGGTAGTGTGGACAACAATCTGCTCACTGGCCTCTGCACCTGGCACCCCAGCATGGCAGGTAGTATACACACTAAGCCACTCATTGGCCTCTGCACCTGGCACCCCGGCATGGTAGGTAGTATAGACACTAAGCCACTCATTGGTCTCTGTACCTGGCACCCTGGCATGGCAGGTAGTATAGACACTAAGCCACTCATTGGTCTCTGCACCTGACACCCTGGCAGGGTAGGTAGTGTAGACAGTAAGCTGCTTTTGGCTTCTGCAACCTGCCTCTCCACAGAGTGATTTGCAGTCCCCATCTTGTGGCTGCCCAAGGCATGATGAGCACATGGTGAGACGAGTGTGTAACCAGGGTGAAGGTGGCTTTGGCTGTGGCTTTCTGGGCTGCAGAGTGGCCTCCCAGGAAATAAGGCTGATCGCCTCCAGGTTGGCACCCCTCCCAAGTGTACAGATGTTCCCATTCCACTGCTGTGCATGTCTCCACTGCATGTCCTCCTTGTCGCCCCACCAGCCTGCTGCCCCCATTAGCACTCTGTGGCAGCTGTCCTGTTGGTGACCCCAGACCCACATTCAATGGAGCACGGGATGCCGTTGATCAGCCATCCCAGGTCTGAGGATCAGGCCTCCCTCATCTTGAGAAACATTCCTTTACTTTCAAAACCTTGTGGGAACATGGCACCAAATTTTTGTCTTTGTATTTTTGCTTGGTTTGAAAACATTTTTTTCTTCTATAGAAAACAAACACACATGCAAATAAAAATTACATATTGGGACGTGAGCCTACCCTTCCTTGCCAAAAAACAAAACAAACCACAGATAGATTTGGCCGTTCCTGTCTCAGAAGCATATTTGTGAAACACTTGTGAATGATTTATACCCCATATAACGCCATACAAATTTTGTTGGCACATGTGGGCAACTTCTTAGCACCCCACAGAAATAATTATTAATAATAGCCTGATTCACCAAAAACAAGCCAAAACTCATTTGCTTCCAAGCAAGAGACTTCCAGATCTCTTGCTTTTTTCCTTTTCATTTATCCATATATTATGTCTGTATAAAGTGAGAGCAACTGATGACTTGAATCTGTGTCGTGGGCAAGTTCAGAAATCTCCGAATGAAAAATGATGGACTGCCTCACTGATCTAAGCGTTTGATTTGGCAGTGACAAGGTCTCTCCGTGTAGACATTGTTAACTCTTCCTGAGGATCAGAAGGGGAGAAAGAGGTTGAATTCAGTCATAAACTGGGAGCAAAACTGGTTTTGCATGTGGCCAGCGTTGGTTGGGAGGGGGATGTTAGTGGCTGGGTTTCTGATGGGATGTTGGGGTTTTACTTCTACACAAGAAATACATATTCCTATGGATTTGTTATACTTCACTTTTTCAAATAAGGGAAAAAAGAATCAACCCTAACCTTAGCAATTGGTTTTTGCTGAAATATAGCAATGTGGGAATCCTTGAGCACTGAAAACAGACATCATTCTATAATTTGCATTTTCTTATCTGGGTAAATTTAATTTATTTCACGGCTCAGAGATATCCAATGTAAATTTAAGAGCAGCACCACAGCTTATACTTCACTTTAATCCTGCTAGTCCCATCTGACCATGCATCATTTACCTTATCTGTCAAGCACCTAGTTGTCAAGTTACGTGTTGTGTGTTGTTCAGGTAGGAAGGCTCTGTTTGTAATCTCAGAAGGAGCTGGCAAGACAGCTGCGGAGATAGAACGGGGCAAGTGTCCAAAGATCTGTTTTGTCTCTGACTGTAGTAAGTGCCTTAAAAGCTGAATGCTGTAGAGATACGCAGAAAAGTAATCCCCAGCCCCTCCAGTGTTTCCTAGAGAGGGGCAAACTACCTTTGACCTATAAACCTGGCTGCCAAGCCATGAGGTTAGAGAGAGAGAGGGTGGAGACGATGACCATTTCCTTATTTTTCTAACCAGAAGAGATTTTGTTACTTCGAAAAATCTAGAAATAGTTCCTGGAGGAGAAGCCTCACTGAGTTATTATTTTTTTTAAAGAATGAATTTATTTAGTAGCATGACTGAATTTAGTAGAATTTCAGCTACTTGAGGTAAGTCCAGCTCCAAAGAAGTGTGTCGGCAGAGGAAGAAGGAGAACAATGAGAGTGTCCAGGGCTCTGTCAGGCTTCTGGAGGGATGTATGAAAGATGAACTTCAGGCCCTGAGTTTAGGGCACGGGGTGTAGGCTCAGCACTGGACCAACAGCAGCCTCAGGGAGCATTTGAATACTGAGGGACTGTGTTTTCTTCACATGTGAGTGACAGGGTTTTAGATGGATGGGTTAAAAGCAAAGCCATGTGTTCTCTGAGTGGGAAGCAGGCTGGATTCTGAGAGTTCACAATCATTGAGGTTTCACGTCGCATACCTGCAGCCACATTTCAGACAAGACTGTGGACCCACTTCTTGGTAAAGCAGCTTTTGAAACCACAGCTGGTAGCCTTCCTGCTGTCTCACCAAGCTAAGGTAGGGCTGACTTCTATATGGGACCTTCCCTTCCCTGCACAGTAGGAGCCCATTTCTAATTCACATTCTGGCACTGACAAGCTCTGTGACCTTGGTTATGTTATCTCATCTCCCTGGGCCCCAGCATCCCTTCTAGGGGATGGAAGTAATGATAGTTGACCCCTCACAGCCACACCCAGGGCTAGCACAGTCTGCTCTGGACTCACCAGGCGAGCGCCCTGTGCATCTGAAAGCAAAGGAAAGAAGTGCAGTTAGAGCTGCAGTTAGCATGGACTCAATGCACAGTCCCCAGTCTGCTAATCAGATCATTACTTCTCACACCTCCAGGGAACAGAAATATATGTAACGTTTATTGGAGATACTTGAGGTTAATAGACTTTATGTTTTAGAGTTACAGAAAAGTGAGCTTTATAAGAAGAGATGAAATCAGGTAGTTTCAATCCTTGGACATTATTTTTCTCCAGTAGCATGTTGGCTATTCTGGGTCTTTTGCCTTGCCATGTAAACATGGAATCAGTTTGTTCATATCCATAAAATTACTTGCTGTGATTTTGATTTTAGATTGCACTGAACCAATAGAGCAAGTCAGGAAAAACTGGTATCTTAACAATATTGAGTCTTCCTATCCATGAACATGGAATGCCTCTGCTTTTTTTTTTTAGTTTTTTTTGATTGCTTTTATCAGAGCGTTATGTTTTTTATATATGTTATCTGTAAATAGTGACAATTTAGTTTTTTTTTCTTGGTAATCTGTATGTACTATAGATCTTATACATAGTTCATTAGATTTATACTTAATTTTTGTTATTTGTTGCTAATATAAATGGTGTCATGTTTTTAATTTCCAATTTCAATTGCTCATTGCTGATATGTAGGAAAGCATTTAACTTTTGTAAATTAACCTTGTATCTACAACCTTGTGGTAATTAGTTTCAGGAGGTTTTTTGGTTGATTCTTTGGAATTTTCTACATGGACAATTTTGAAACCTGTGGGAGGAAAAAGACAGTTTTATTTTTTCCTTTTCAATCTCCATGCCTTTAATTTATTTTTCTTGTCTGATCACATTGGATAGGACTTTTATTATGATGTTAAATAGGAGTAGTGAGAGGAAACATCGCTGCCTTATTCCTGACCTTAGAGGAATAATAACTGGTTTCTCACCTTTACTTTTAACTGTTAAACCGTCCCCATAATTGGGGAGTGCTCTACCCATAATTGCCTTGGCATTCACTCTTCCTTGTTTAAGGCCTTTCTCTGGCCATGGATAAGGTCCAACCCATAATGTGAAGAAAGCCAGGAGTGGTTAAGAGCTCATAAAGCACCTTGCTTCTTACCATTAATGTTACTTGTGATAGGTGTTTTTTTACCAGGTTACCTCTATTCTTAGTTTTCTGAGAGTTTTTCAAGATCATAAATCAGTATTAGATTTTGTTAAATGCTTTTTCTGCATCTATTGATAAGTTCATATGATTTTTCTTCTTTAACCTGTGAATGTGATGAATCACATTAATTTATTTCAAATGTCAATCCCACCTTACATAACCAGAACAAATAAGACCTGGTCATAGCATATAATTTTTTTATATACTTTGTTGGATTTGATTTGCTGATATTTTGTTGAGGATTTTTTTGCATCTATGTTCATGAGAGATATTAGTCTGTAGTTTTCCTTTCATGTAATTCATCTGGTTTGGTAGTGAAGTAATGTTGGCCTTATAGAATGAGTTAGGAAGTATTCCCTCTGCTTCATCTTCTGGAATACATTGTGGATAATTGACATAATTTCTTCTTTAAAGGCTTGGTATAATTTACTAGTGAATTTATCTGGGCCTGATTTTCTTTTAGTAAGTTATTAATTGCTAATTAGATTTTTAAATGATGTAGGCCTATTTGGATTGTATATTTCTCCTTATTTGAATTTGGTAGATTTTGTCTTTGAAAGAATTGGCCCATATTATCTAGATTATCAAATTTCTGCACATAGGGTTGTCATAATATTCCTTTATTATCCCTTTAATGTCAATGAGATAAGTAGTGATGGTCCCTCTTTCATTTCTGATGTTAGTAATTTGCGACTTCTTTTATTTTTCTTTTTACCTGGCTAGAGTTTGATCAATTTTATTGCCCTTTTAGAGGAAACACCTTTTTGTTTTGGTGATTTTTATCTATTGTTTTCTTCTTTTTAGTTTCATTGATTTCTGCTCTAATTTTTATTATTTCTTTTCTTCTGCTTACTTTGGATCTAACAGTTTTTTTTTTTTTCCTTTTGTTACTTTCCTAAGGTAGATGCTTAGGTTGTTGATTTTAGATATATTTTTTCTAATACATGCATTCTCTCGAAGCACTACTTTCTATGTCCCACACATTTGGATACATTTTACTTTTATTTTTATTTTATTTTATTTGAGACAGTTTTAAAAATACAAAGATAAGTTAACACACTCTGTATAACCACCAACTAGAACTGACCTTTTTCATGACCTTATATCTGCTTTGTCTCTTTGTAAGAAAAGCCAGTACAGCACTATACATAATATGGATCTTGTCTTCTCACCATCATTAGTCTGCGTCATTTTTCAACCCTTATTTCTAAATATAGCCACTGACTTGAAGTTAGTGTGTTTCTTTTCAACCCAATTACTTCTACTGATTTGGATGACAACCTCGATTACTCCTACACCAACAATGTGGACCTCAGGAAGCTGGAAAGGATCGCAGTACAATAAAAGATAGTAGCAGCAGAATTCATAGATATCAGTCCAGAATGCATGGATGTGCATTTATGAACAATGTATCTGTCTTAGTTTGGAATCTCTTAGAAGCAGACCCAGGGTCAAGGATTTGAAGGCAAATCGTTTATTTGGAAGTGCAGATCAGGGAACTGGAATGTAAGACAAGGAAGGGAAGAACTCTGAGAAAAAGTACGTTATCAAGGAAGATATCACTTGATGACTGGAGCTTAATCCCTGTAGGAACTCTGGGAGGCAGTGGAGAGCACAAATGGGGAAGTGGAATACTCATCCACCATATCCATCAGGCAGCCGTTAGTTAAGAGCAGCCCCCAGGTGCATTGAACCCCCGGTATTTCTGAACGTAGACAGTCTAAGTCAGCTCTGAGAGCCAGAAATTGCGCTTGAGAAAGGAGGTGTAAGTCCCCACATGCAGAAATCAGACAGATGGGTGCTGACATGGTCAAGGTGAGGAGGTTTGGGCAATTTTCCCAAACCTCTTATTAAAAATTTCTTTTCTTAGGTTTAGCTTACTTAGTAGCTATATAAAAAGAATAAAAAGTAAGAGCACTACCCTTACTGATTATATGCTGTGTACCAGGTCCCAGCATCTCAGTCTATCCTTACAATAACCCTTTAGGAAATTGTTGTTACCACTATCTTCATTGTCCAAATGAGGCCCGTAGTGGTTCAGTGCTCACAAGAGGCCAGTGCCAGCACCAGAACTCTGACTCATCTGCCCAGAACCCCAAGTTGCTGCTCAGAGAGTGTGGCTTAAGAAGTAACCCTTAAGAACATTCAGCAAGGAAAAAGCTGTAATGACAAAGAGAGCTTATTTTGAGTCAACTTTTAGAGGGCAATATATAATGAGTTCTGTGAGCCTTTTAATTAAACATGGAAAAGCACGAGAGGTGGAAAGCAAGCTGCTTAAATGGGAAAGCTAATATTTACAGATTTAAAAACCATGTCAAAGTCTGAAAATCCAGGTCTCTCATTAGGTGTAATATAATTATTGAATTTACGTTTCCTAGCAATAAGGAAAAAGGTGTTAATTCTCCATCCATGGATTGCATTTAAGCAGGTCTTGGATATGGCCGCTGGCTGAAGTCTGTTGTCAAGGGATTTATCTTTGGGCTTTTTAATGGAAGCAAGCATTCAGGGAGTTGTCCTATAAAGAATAGAGTTACTCTTATTCTCTGCATTCAGGTGACTTGGATGAGATGTTTGAGGAGTGCATGTCAGAAGGGGAAAGTGCTCTTTATGTGATCTTGACTCATTCTTCCAGAATGTCTGCCTACATGGAAAACACTAGGCTAAAAACAAAGAGACTTCAGCTTTGCCAATAGCCAGCTGTGGGACTTTGGACAAGTCCATAGACATCTTTAGATTTAGAGTGACTTTTGGTGAGGTCCTGTTCAACTCCGTTAATTGTACACGGCAGGCAAGTGAACATGTAAGCAATGGAGCCTTTGCCAAAAGGCTTTCACATATACCTGCAGTGCTCATTGTCAGCTGCAGCCCACTTCTGCCACCAGCTTATCCCATTTTGCGTCATTAAATGGCTTTCCCCTTGGCGTTAGGCCTGGTGCTTCACTGTGGTCCTCAGCATCCCTCACGTGACATAGATGAGGGCACTAAAAGCACACACATCCACCTTATGGATCCCACAAGGCTGGAGAAATGAGCAGAAAGTACCTTGTTGAATCGCTTAAGGGAGCCCTAGGTGGTATAATAGATAGGGGCCCACATTTCAGTGGTTTAACACCAAAGAAGTTTATTTCTCACTCTTGCAAAGTCTGATGCTGGATTCAGCAGGCAGCCTTCCATGCAGTGACTCAGGAACCCAGGAGCCTACAATTTTCTGCTCATTATCTGCTGGGACTTCAGGCATTCCCTCCCACCTAGAAGATGGAGAAAGAGGAAGGAGGATCACAAAGGAGACTTGAAAGAGCCAGGCTAAGAAGTGGTGCATATCATTTCTGCCCATGTATTATTGGCCAGAGCTCAATGTGCCCTAGATGTAGACAGTATGGGTTTTGTTGGGATCATAGCTGACTCTGCCTTAATTGTATGAGTGCAGAAATGGGATTCACAGAGGTCTGGCAGACTGTATGAGGGGACACATGTTAAAAGAAAAAATTTGGTGGAAAAAATTTGAAATCAGGCTCTGGGATTGATGAAAGCCTTTTTGCAGAAGCATTGGACAAGGAGGATGTGGCTTAAGAATATCACACCTGTCAGTGGCTATGAACTTGGGTCTGCATTTAATGTACTGAAGGAGTAGCTAATGTTTGTCAAGTGCTTTCTATGTGACAGGCATGTCCTGGGCCTTTTCTTCCATTTAGATTCATCATCTCATTTCATTTTTACACTCACCCTCCTAGGCAAGTATTCTCATCATCTGCATTTCACAGATAAAGAATCTGAGGCTCAAGGAGATCAAATGAATTTGCTCAAGGTCATAGGGCTGACGTGGGGCAGTTGATATTCAAATCTATCTTGGGTTTGTCCAGGTCCTGTGTCTTTCTAAAGGATGATTGTCTGAACCAGGGCAGAGTTAGCTCATTCTGCTCCCTTCTCTGCTGGATAGACATCCTTTGGACCAGTGTGGTCAGTTCTCTACTGGCAAATGGGGAAGGAGGCAGGCTTAGTGGTGAGGGATGGGCATGGTGTCAATTTCCTATCCTGGAGGTAAAGAAGGGTACCTAGTGTTGTTTGCTCTAGAGAATGGGCATTTTAGGTGGCTAGTCCGTCTACTGGAAAAAAGGGAAGACTGAATGGACAGGTTTTTAGAGCCCCAAACAGTAGGACTAGGGCCTGAACAGGTGCAGTTATGGGGGGCAAAGTTTTGTTCAATAGAGGAAGTGCTATTTTTGCCTTAAAAATGGACACACACACACACACACACAAAATAAAATAAATAAATAGAGACAGGAAGATGGCAAGTTTGCCAACGGTGGAAGTATTTAAGTTATGCTGGGCACTATTTTCTGGCAATGGAGTTGAGAAAACTCAAGCACCTCTTGGTGGGTTGTGATGAAGGTTGTTCTTCTATGAAGCTACACCAGGATGCCCCATAGGTAGATGGTCCACTTGCTTCTTTGCACACCACTATGCTCTTGAAAGAGCCCCATTGCTGCACTGGGGACACCTTAATGAACTTAATTTCTATGGCAGACTTAATCCACCTTCATGTCTCCAGTGGTTATCAGAGTGGGTACGTAGTGAAGGCTGTGATTAATGAATGAATGCGTAGCATACATGCATGAATGAATGTAGGATTGCGAGGTAGGGTACATGACTTCTTAGCTCCCTTCTGACTCTAGAATTTCATAGTTTCATGAACAAAATGAGCTCGCTCCTTCCAGCACTTACCAGTGGATTTAGCTTTTTCCAGCTTTAGCTGGTTCTAGGTTCTGGGGGAAGCCCACAGTTTCAGTCATCCCTTCCTCCCAAAATGCAGGATCCAGGGTTTTTACTGCCCCTCCTGTACCTGCCAGGATGTCTAGACCTGGCCTCCGAACCCTCAACCATAGTTCAGAGCCAGACACATTGCTGGGCCCCATGCTCTGTGATTCTTTTACCATTACTGAGAACATTGTTGGTATTATGAATAGTTACTATGTATCAGGTACTTATATACACAAGTCACAAGAGGTTACTTTGCATACTCTTTTAATTCCAGTAACCAACTGTAAGATAGTCTTTATAATTCACATTTTCCAGTGTGCAAACAAAACCTTGGCTTTCAGAGAAGGTCAATGGCTGATTTCAAATGCTAGCCTCATCCACCTGACTTCAACACTGTGCTTTCCCAGGGGTCACACGATTTCTCTGAACCCTCGAGTCACAGCGTCCAACAGTTGTCATTTGTCCTTTTCTCCCCAGAAGTAGTCTTGAGTGGTCTCCCTTGTCAACATTGTATCCCAGTATGTGAGGCCGTGGTGAACAGGATAAGGCTTGCAGTCATGGCTGGAGGTATGAGTTCAGGCTACCTTTGGGTCAAACTTGGGCCACACCATTCAGTAGCATATTATCCTGAAGTCCCTGTTGTCCCCTTTGTACAGTGTGGACGACACTTGTGCCAGTCTTCCCAGAAAGTGGTCAAAGAGTCAATGAGACAAACCATACAAAACCACTTAGCACAGTGCTGGCCCCTACTCAGCACTCCATAAATTATTAGGATTTGAGAGAAAGCAGAAGACTGTGAAGTCATTTGCTCTTCTCCTGCTAATAAAGGAGAGAAAACAACCCTTTGTGGGCAGGGAAAGCACAACTGAACAGCAGCCACTCAGCGCCTCCTGGGTGTGCCCTGTGGGATGGACACATGTAGGGACCTGCCTGTTTTGTTCAGGAGTCATTTATTAATTAAGTAGGCAAGAAAAAGAAGTGAGTGGGCAGGGAGGGGGAGGGGGAAATGGGAAGGACCCATCAAGGGACAACATCCAGGGCATCTGTGACGCTAGAACTGGGTGAAATGTCTCTGCAGAGGTGGCTGCAGGCAGAGTTCTCCACCACCCCCAACCCTTTGTGGCTGAGGGCCAGCTCCCCTGAATTTCCAGGAACTGAGCATCTTTGCTTTCGAGAGAGTTCAGAAACAGAAAAGCTGAGAGCTGCTGCTGGCACTGACAGTGGGATTCTGCCCTGGACATGGGATGTGCCTCAGCCACAGTGAAATAAAGAGCCCAGGGCTACTGGCCTTCCTGCCCCACGTGGGGCCCGAGCTCTGGGGCTGAAGACACAAATTTCCAGGAAGATCAACCTGATGAGTCCTGGGTTCGGGCCCTAATTAGGAATTTGGAAAGTGCCTTGACCTGTGGCAGGAAAATAAAAGTTCTCAGGTCTTGCCAGCCACAGTGCCCGGCCCAGTGGGATGTCTAGGCCCATGGCTCTTGAGCTGGGGTCCTCCATCTTTTTCTGTCTTTGAGTTTGAACATCCCACTGATTCACAAGGGCCTGGAAGATGAGATGAATGAGAACTTCTTCCTGGGCAGTTGTGTTTGCAAGCCTTGGACATAAACCACGTGTCTTGGATATTTAGGGGAAGAAGAGGAATACTTGCTACAGTAAGTTCTCTGATAGGAACCTCATCTTACCCACTGCTCTGTGTCTAGGGGTCCAACCCACAGCCATTGAAGAGCTGCCAATAGAGTGTTCAGTCCAGATACACTTTATCTTGAAACATGTTAGAAAGGATCATTAAGTAGAAAATAAGGGGAAATTAAATACCTTTCTTTTTTAATGACCTTTGCACTCATTCATTCATTCATTCATTCATTCAACATTCTCACTTTTTTTTTCCCAAGAAACAGAGCTATGGGGTCCAAACCATGAGGCATTGACAGCCTGGGGAGAGACAAGCCGCAGATGTGTGTCGCATTGGAAAGGGTCGACACCAGACATCAACCATAGGTGCGCAGTGAGAGCACGGTGCTTCAGAGGAGTCAGGTCTCCACAAGTTAGTGTGGTCACAGTATACTCCTTTTCTTTGGTTCATAAGAAGTTAGGCGAGAAAGCTTCAGGCGACATGATGGCAGTCCTCTCCACAAACAGTAAACTGGACTTGCTTCCAACATTCAGGCAGTAGCCAACCAGCAACTTCCAAACTCCAGACAGCTCTCATGTAGGATAGGGTTGCATTCCTTGTTACACTTTCTGTTTTCGCTGCCAGTGAGATTAGTGGGGAGGAGGTGGTGGCAGAGGGGAGGGAGGTTGGAGGGGTGTGGACAGAGGAAGCCTTCCCTCTGTGCAATGTCACTTGTCATGCTCTCATCACACAGTTGTCATTTTTGCACCTTCCCAGCCCCCCTCACCATATGCTAATTTCCTGAGGATAGGGGTCACCTTTCTAGAGACATCACTAGCCACCAGCTCATAGAGTACTTTTGTGCAGACTTAAAAAGCTGCCCCCTTATGATGATCACAGCCTTGTGGGCACTGGCTTAGCGAGTAGATGATACCTTGATTCAAATTTGTAAAACAATGAGCCGGGTATGGTGGCTCACACCTGTAATCCAAGCACTTTGGGAGGCCAAGGAGGGTGAATCACTTAAGGTCAGGAGTTTGAGACTAGCCTGGTCAACATGGTGAAACCCCGTATCTACTAAAAATACAAAAATTAGCCGGACATGGTGCTTCACACCTGTAGTCCCAGCTCTTCAGGAGGCTGAGGCTGGAGAATAACTTGAACCAGGGAACTGGAGGTTTGCAATGGGCTGAGATTGCGCCACTGCACTTCAGCACTCCAGCTTGGTTGACAGAGAGAGACTCTGTTTCAAAAAAAAAAAAGAAGAAAACAAATTTATATGATGATTTTTGAGGTTTTGTTAATGTTCCATTACTTGACCCAGGTTCTGAGTACATGGGTGTGTTCAGCTTGTGAAAATTTATGGAACTCACGATTTATGTACTTTTCTTGTATGTATGTAATACTTCAGTGAAATTTACAAAAAGATCAAAGGTAAAAGAAAACACATATTTTAAAATACTCCTTCCTCCAGCTTGTCTTGGGAGGAGGAGCTAGTGGCAGGATTTCAGCACCCGGTTGCCTCTTCAGCCAAGGGTCCTTGTGCATTGCACTTCCTACACAACTGTGCACAACCGTCCTCACCTGAATCAACATCTTATGTCTCTGTGGTTGGGGATTTCTGTATCAGTTCTTGGCCCCGGCAGGCTTTCTTGTCAGTGGCTGTCCACTTGGTCCATTCACCACCATTTGAGCAGGGCCAGCACTTTATTTCCTTCATTGCTGATGATAAGTCTGTTGTGCGGCACAGTGCAGAGGTGACTTGTGCCAACTCAAGAGTTTTGTTACTTGAACTAATCCCCTGCTTTTGCAAGAGTGAATGAAAGGTTGGCTGGCAGCTCCCTGTTGTGGAGATATTTGGAATGTTGGCTGCAAAGGCAGGTAGGATTGGAAGATTCTAAAGGTCATCAGAAAGGTCACATTTTCAGCTGCTGATAAATAACTTTCAAGTGGTTTCTCACAGACTCCATCCCTTTCTGGTTCTGTGTTCCTCTCCCCTCTTCTCTGCACGCCTACCTCGGGAGCACACCACACAGTCATGTCATGTGGCTGGCATCTCAGATCCCAGGACATCCAAAGGGAATCAGCGTGGTCTCTGTTTTTTTCCCCTAGCAGTGCTAGAAATGAGCTTTCAGCCCCAATAAAGTGAAAGAAGGAAATGTTTACCAAGAGCCTCCCTCCCCATCCCGTTGGCTTTCCATGACTTGCTTCAGTCTGTCCACATGTTATAAGACAAGATTCTCTCTGTGGCTATTTTCAGAAGCTCAGACCACATCTCATTACAGCACGAGAATATATTTCAAAAGAAGCCCAGCTCCTCTCCTGGGAAACGTTGCCTGTGATAGATGAGGCGCTTAAGGCTTATCCCACAAGTGCAGTAGTGCTTCTTCAGCCACAGACCGACATTTGAGAAGCCAAGAGGAAGACATGGTGTACTTTTTAAAGAACAGGGCTAGAATTTTCCAAGGAGGAGAGGTTAGGTTCACATCAAAATCTACTATGTGGCCATCAGGCTCCCAGCAGTATTTCTGTCCTAATTGTTAGAACTTGTTAGTGGCAAATTTAAAAAAATGGACAGTAGGTGGCCAATGTGAAATCATATGGTGTGTGTGTGTGTGTCTGTGTGTGTCTGGGGGAGGTAAGGTGCGGGGGAGGAGGGTCCTTAGAGAAAGGAAGGGAGAATGTGAGAGTGATGGAATACACTGGGACCCTTAACTGGGAAAGACTGAGGCATGTGGTAGAATTGGAAATAGTCAGAGGGAAGAAGCTGACCCTCCTGTAAGAGGCCTGTGAGGACATCATGTTCCACCCTTCACAGAGCATCATACAGGGTTCCTGGATGAATCATTCTAGGCCAGAGAGGTAAGTGTGCTACAGATGGGATACAGCTGATGTATTAGCAACTGGTTGAAAACAGCTTCAGAAAGGTGATTTATGGTTGGGCGCAGGGGCCCAAAGTGCTGTAATATCAGCACTTTGGTGACAAAGGCAAGAGGATCACTTGAGGCCAGGAGTTTAATCCCAGCCTGGGCAACATAACAAGACCCCGTCTCTACAAAAAAAAAATAATAAAAATAAATAAATAAAACCATTAGCCTGGTGTGCTGGGAGCAGTGGCTCACACCTGTAATCCAGCACTTTGGGAGGCCAAGGAGGGTGGATCACTTGAGGTCAGGAGTTCAAGATCAGCCTGGCCAAGATGGTGAAACACCATCTCTACTAAAAATACAAAAATCAGCTGGGCATGGTGGGGCATGCCTGTAATCCCAGCTACTTGGGAGGCTGAGGCAGAGACTTGCTTGAACCCAGGAGGTGGAGGTTGCAGTGAGCCGAGATCGTGCCACTGCACTCCAGCCTGGGCAACAGAGCAAGGCTCCATGCCCCCACAAAAAATTAACCAGGTGTGATGAGACATGCCATCACATTTTTACCCAGGTGACTGAGGCAGGAGGATCGCTTGAGCCCAGGAATTTGAGATTACAGTAAGCTATGATCATGCCACTGCCTCCAGCCCAGGTGGCAGAGTGAGACCCTGTCCCTCAAAAAAAGTGTGATCTATGGCTTTGGTGGGGGGATTTTCTATAATGACATGTCTGCACTTGACCCCAACAACACCCTGATCTGGCTCTTTGATGAGGAAAATGTATTGGTGGAGACAAGGAACATACTGTTAACCACAACCAGAGTCTCTTGGGAACCTGACCAGACTCTGGAGGTCCTTGACTTCTGGCCTCCAGAGAAAATTTGCCAACTTTCCAAAGACACATGAGGAGTGGGGCAGAGGTGGCCGATGAAGCCTGGAGACAGATGGTCAGGGTTGAGGTTCTGCTTGAGGCATTTTGCAAGAGTGTGCTTTAGATACTCCCCATGTTCTTCAGTGGCCACAGGCTCTGCTCTGACCTGTGTGCGCACCCCTCTTCCTTCCTGCAGGACCCTAGCATGGTCTTGCTCCCACTGGAGCCAGCTCCCTCTCCCCAAATCACTTGCAGAGCCTGCCCACTGTGAGAACAATGAGGACATCAAAACACAGAGGCACTGGAGAGGGCTTTGGGGGCCTAGGGTGTTCTCAGGCTGCCCAGGCTGCCTTAAAAAAGACTAAAAATACACACAAAGTCTTCATTTACTGCAAGCGTTTGAGCTAAACAGTGCCAACACCGTTGACAGAGCCATTTTCCACTTTACAAGCTGTTGTCCTCAGATGCTAAAGAATTATTCCTTGAAGGCTGACTAGCCTAGAGATATTCCCATCTCAGAGTTCAGGAGGCAGACATGTTGGGGGTTAAGAAGCATGCTCAGAGCCAGTGATTTAGAGGCGGCTCTGATGTAATTGAATATTTATGGCCCATGGTGTGGGGAGAGGCTGGGCAGCTGGCCTTGCTTGCTTCCTGCCCATCTAAGGAGTCAAACTGTCATCAAACTAGTGAGGGGAAGACCTATCAATGTTGTGCTCCCCAACTTTTAAACCTCTGATCCATAATGAATTTAAGGTTCGTTGAGGGCATCTTTTGCACTGATAATTTATTTCTTGATTTTTGATAGGCTTTCTTCAGGCTGGTAATTTAGGACAATGAAATAGATATTTGGTCTTGATTTCATATTAGGATTTTATTTCATTGTTATGCTATCATTTTAGGCCAGACTGTGCTGTGGGTGGTATACAGCTGGTATGTTAGCAACTGGATGAAAACCACTTCAAAAATGTGATTCATGGCCTGGGTTTATGGGGACTCTCTATAATGCCATGTCTGAACTTGATTCTAACAGGTTTGACATTTTTACAAATGATAGAGAATTAGAAAAGTCAAGCCATAAAGAACTTCAGTGAAGACATAAAAGGCATAATTATCACATTTACAAAAGATCCAAGAGTTGTAGGACTAACCAGAAAGTGTAATGAAGAACCGGGATTCCAGGCTATCTTACGACCTACAGATGAATGAGATAAAATTTAATCAGGTTAAATGCAAAGTCCCACATGTAAGGTCCCAAAACCAACGATGTAAGTATAGAATGGATGAACTCTGTCTTAAGAGCAGTTCCTCTAGAAGTTGCTCATATTTTCTAGTTTTCATCAATGTTAGTATGATCAGATGTGGCTGAGAATATACTTTTATAGAGATTAAGTGTAGATGATAGTGTCACTCTCAGAACTCCCTCCCCGCCCCTTCCCTCCCTGTCTCTTGTTCTACGCCTCTTTTTATCAGCAAGGCAGACTTTTAGTGCGCCCCAAGACCTGAGCCTCATATTTTATGACCACTCCCAAGCTAAACATTTGCAGGTAGAATGGAGTCACCATTATTGGTTAATGAACACCATGCTGGGAGGAGGAGAACAGATCCTGTAAGCAAAAGCGGGACCCTGTTAGAAAGCAGGAAGGAGACAAATGAATCTTCTACAGAAAGTGAACAGTTTTTGTTTTCTTTTTCCGTAGACCCTGATATAGTGTTGAGTCATTGGTGAGTTGATTGATCTTATGACGTTCATTTCTTATCATCACTGTTAGGTAGCCAGAGAAACCTAATGGGTAGATGAATAAGATGTGAAGTTGTGGAAGATGCTATCAGTGCTCCTCCCATGTTGCCGCAGCCTACCCCAGAGGTCACCTGTAGATACTTTGCCTAAATGTACATAAACATTATTGCGTCTCTCTCTCTCTCTCTCCTGGTATTCTCTGACCATGGAAGTATGCTTAGCATAAGCATAGAGCGAGCCAAGAATGTCTGGAAACCAATGCCCTAGGAGCAATCTTAAATCAGTAAGAGATAAGAATATAGTAGATAAACCCCAGTCTCTTCACCTCTTCATGGAGCAATGAAAAAGTATTTCAGCATCCTCTCTCAGAGCATCCCTAAGGGGATCAAGCCCTAGCTGACAGAGGTAACACCCTCATGAATGTATGGGTCACCTTCTGGGCTCTGTCTCACTTTTCACTCCATTACTGGTGCTTCCTGAGATCACCCTCCTAATTTCAGAGTCACCTTCTGGGGGAACCCAAATGAAGATGGAGGCTAAATAATTAGAACTACTTGGTTGAGAGGCTAAAATTATAAGTGTAATTATAATATGTAATTGGTTCCTTAAGTAATGTTTATTAGGCACCTATTGTGTACAAGGAACTACACCCTATGTTGGATATTTCTACGTAGATGAATGAGCTATGAGTTTATAATGTACTGGGGAAGGTAAAGTAAGTACAACCCACCCAGGAAGTCCTGTATGCTGCCAGGTAGTGAAGTCTCCCCAAGTCCTGTGTTTGCCCCTTATTATTCATCTGTATCTGTAACACTTTTCTTAAAGTTGAAGGAAAGATCCTTTAGAAAAAGATATTTGGGTCCCACAATTATGGTACGCTTTAGAGGAATGTTTACGGCAAGAGAAAGACCTTGTATCATTCCCTCCAGGAGGAGACATACAACCTGATATTTGGCTGTGTTTCCACTAAAATCTCATCTTGAATTTTACTCCCATAATTCCCACGTGTTGCAGAAGGGACCTGGGGAGAGATAATTAAATCATGGGAGCAGTTTTCCACATACTGTTTTGTTGTAGTGAATTATTCTCACGAGATCTGATGGTTTTATCAGGGGTTTCCGCTTTTGCATCTCCCTGATTCTCTCTTTGCCTGCTGCCATCCATGTACGACAGGACTTGCTCCTCTTTGCCTTCCACCATGATTGTGAGGCTTCCCCAGCCACATGGAACTGTGAGTCCAATTAAACCTCTTCATTTGTAAATTGCCCAGTCTCAGGTATGTCTTTATCAGCAGCACAAAAATGAACTGGTACACATCTCATTCTTTAAATCCTACCACATTGCCATGAGATGACCAGCATGTCAGTGACCAGGGTGTGACCACACTGCCCCTCTGCAACTAGCAATGGCCTAGACATCCACTGTCAACTCATGGATCCCAAACCCTCATCACTGGGCAAGACAGGCTGACAGGGCAAGGAAGTGTCTGTGGGTGGCGACTTCCAGCCTTGGGGCAGCTTTGACCTGGGAGTCAGTGCAACACACCAGTCACCACCCTGGGCTTCTTATATTCCCCAGTACTCAACCTGGCAGGCACAGTGTGTTCACAGAGATAAAAGATGATACTGTGACTTTGTCCAGAACCTCTGTTAATGTCGTGGAAGCTTAAGTATTATAGCCTGAGCTTTCTCTTGGGATTAATATAAGAGGAGGCGTGTGTCAGACATGGCTCCTCCATGAGCTATCTGATGCTATAAAAAGAAAAACTGCAAAGGGCATCCAGAAAAATGTCTGGACCCAAGAAAAAAAATGAATAATATAGTACTTACTGACCTGTGATCTGGGATGTAAAGGGAAACCCTAATGGCATAATCCCAATCCATCAACTGTGGAGTCTCACATTTTATGACCAGACTTTCTAGTCACGGTGGGGGAAAGTGTGGAGGAGGACAGGGTCTTGCTTTCAGCTCTGCATCCAATTTGCTGTGTAACCTGGGGCAAATCATGTTACCGCCCTGAGCTATAACTTTAAAATGAAGGAATTAGGTTAAGTCATTTTCAAGTAACATTTTCTTTTTTCGTGATACAAATTCAGACTAAAACAAAAATTATTTATGGCCTACTTAATTTTCACTCAAAGTGAAAATGCTTTATTGAATTCTGTAAAAGAAAATATGTATTTTTACAATTTAGATGGTTTACTCTACTCAATAGAAAAATGCCAATGAAAAAGTCAACACTGCTTTTTAGCCTCTGAAATGTTCATTGTACAGTGGCGGAAGCTTTCTAATGTTCTGCCTTAAAAATGGGTTTCTGAGCTGTCTTGTGAAGCCGAGCAAATCCTGTACAGCCTGACAGCCGCAGATCACTCATGGGACCAAGGCCCCAACCTCGAGTTCCATTTGAGGACTCACATTCCCTGGGTCTATGGTTCTAGCCTGCTGTGGATCCCATCTGCAAGAGGTTGAGGGAGTCAGCTGAGAAAACTGAGCAGTCCCCAGAGAAAGAACCACACTTGGCTTCTGCACGAATTACCTCTAGCCTGTGGTAATCAAGAGTGGCAGCTCCAGCTATGAGGTTCAGAGGTGGCAAAGCCTTGGGATTAGTTGGCCCCAGGTGAATCACAGAACATCTGGAGGACCATCGATGAATTCCTTCCCCAGCTTTTTCCTCCAGAAATTTCAGGTTAAACTTATTCTACAGTTTCATAAGGACTCTTTCATCCATGACTTCTGTAAGCCTAGGTTGGGAGGGCAGAATGGGAGCTACAGTGCTTTGTAAGTTGGAAGTTCTGCTTGAGAATGTGTTCTGGAATTATTCTATATCCTGCAAAAAAGATGGCTTCAACCTCCCCTGTCACATGCACGCACGCACACACACACACACACACGCATGCATGCCTTTGTGCGTACGTGTGTGTCTGTATTCTTTTTATTGTTCATTTCACTTGAATAATGTCAGAGGCAGGCTTTGCACCCAAGTCCTTAAGGGTAGGTATGTAAACATTTTTTAGCAGGCTGTGTTTTTAAAAGTTTCAACAGACCTGGTTTTTTAAATTGTCATAAATACAAAATTTGTCGTCTTAACCAGTTTTAAGTGCACAGTCAGCTGCGTTGAGTACATTCACATTGTCTGTGCAGCCGTCACTGTCAGCTATCTTCAAAACTCTCGTCATTTTGCAAAACTGAAACTCATTAAACAATATTAAACAATAACTTTCCGTTTCTCCCTCCTCCCTAGCCCCTGGCAATCACCATTCCATTTTCTGTGTGTATGAATTTGACTACTCTAAGTACCTGATATAAGTGGAATCATACAGTATTAGTCTTTTGGTGACTGGGTTTAAGTTTTATCCATGTTGTAGCATGCCTCAGCAGGTTCTTCCTTTCTAAGGAAAAATATTCCATTTTATATATATCCCACACTTTCTTTATCTCAGACTGTATTTTTCACAACTGACTGAGCAGTCTCTTTTTTTGTTATTAATATATATCCTATGGCCATCCACTTTTTAAATAAGAATTATATTTAATTCCGTGGAAGCTGCAGAAAAAGTCAGTGATTTTTTTTACTGTGTGAGCATTGTCAAGTCCCTTACTTTGATAGGCTTAAGAACTGTAACCTGTAAACCTTGAGAACTTAGGACCGGTTAACACACTTGCCTTGGCCCATTGGAGTGTTTAAGATGGTAGTGTTATAGTCAGATTTGCTTACAACTCACTTCTCCCCTCCAACATGAGCCCTGGGATCATTGAAATATTCTGAGATTTTGGAAGACTTGAGTCTCAGCACCTTCCTGTGGGGACTGCAAGGTTGATACGTGTGAGAACGTCCTTCTTGGTTGACTTGAATTGGTTGCTATCCATGGTTACTGAGTTGCTTTCAATGGAAAATATAAATATTCAGATATATTTTAAAGAGATGTTTAGCATAACCCTAAACATCTTGGCCGATCTTGTTATATTCACCAGTGTCTTCTGGCCTCCATTTAGACCTTCCTGACATTTCACCTGCCATCTTGTGCCTCCACCCACTTCGCAATCTAAGCTTCCATCAGATAAAGCCATGCAGTATATGTAGATTTCCCGTGGTCTCTTGACTTCCCTTGTTAGTAACTGGCTCATTACCAATCTTCACATCTTCCGGTTTTGGAAGGAACGGTAACTTGGGCATGTGCCTGACACATTTTGCTTTCAAGTTCTGGATGCCTTTGAGACATCATGTAAATGTTTATTGATTTTCACTGCACAGACTGTATTGAAACAATGCAATATTGAATAGAATCTTCATACTATGGAACCTTAGAGGGTGATTGTTCCTCCATCCAAATATTTGCTAAATATTTCATAAATAGTCAATAAATACTTCTTTTAATATGATCAGTGTGATGTCTCTCTGGAAGCTGAATGTAGGTTTGTGATCTGCAGGTGGCCTGAGAGAGACTCGGGGAAACCCTTGGGGAATCTTCCTTCTGCTGGTGTCACTGGATTGCCTCCCACCCCCGTTTAGACCAAGGCTGAGACAGCAAATGGCAGATGAGCCTGGGGTTTCTGCCCTTCCTTGCCTCTGCTGCCTGTCAAACATCAATTGTGCTACTGTAAATCACCTAGGGATGTTGTCACCCTGCAGATTATGATGCAGTAGGTCTGGATCTAAACCCAAAGCCCTGCATTTCTAACAAGCTCCTAGGGGCTGCTGATGCTGCTGGTCCATGGAAAGCAAGATAGAAAAGAAGTGGGCCAGGATGAGGGTGAAGCAAGGGATGCACCTAGGCCGCGAAATTTAGGGAAGCATCTGCTCTCACAGTCATCCAGCCCCTCTTAGGGATGTTTGCCCTCTTGGTTGGTGCAGGTGCGGACAGGCACTTGAAAGTGGGCAACTTCTTAAATTTTTCACACCAGGTACCTCAGCCGCCTCTCACTAGTTCTGGCTCTGAAAGAAAGCTTTTGTCCAGGGACTTGAAGTCTATCGTGCTGTTTGACCTAAGTTACCCTAGAGGCCCGTGCAGTAGAAACCTCTGGCTGTTTGGCCAAAGAAGCCTGTCTTTCCTGCTCCCTGAGCCATCTGTAGACAGAGACTTGGCTCATGTAAATGACTCCCAAAGACTAGCCTGATGTGGGCAGGATTCTCTGACAGCTGGTTCCCTGTGGCTGCCCAGATAGTGTAACGTCTTAGTAAGAGGATTTCTGGCTTGATTTCTTCTGTGTGCTCTGTGGCAATGTGTACGATGTCTTGCGGCAGCAAGCGGAGAGGATGCAGTGAGTTAGCACTGGGGCCAGGACTTGAACCCAGCCAATCTCCTGCCTCACTATGTATTAATCACTCTACTCAACTGTTTCATTTGGATGGTTTTCCCTCCAGGTTGTTTATGGTGGATAATCATGTTCTCTTCAGCATGTGAGCTGTGTGGAAGGAGAGACTGCAAAGCCTCCTACTGCAGGCCTTCCCTGGTTCTTTTACCTACTTTCCCTCTCCTCTTAGCAAGTCTGTTTATATCTAGTAAAATTAGGGTACAGGGAAAAAAAGAAAGAGTGGTTAGCCGACAATTGATCAGGCCTCCTCCAGGTGTGGACTTTCTGGGAGGGTCCCCGGGAGTGAGGGGAAGGATTTTAACTTTCCTGGTAGAGTCATGTCCTGGAGAAGACCAGACTGGTTGTTTTAAAGCTAAGGTTTTTCCAGCCATCGGAGCGATTGGGGTGCATCTTCCCATAGCGTGTTGGAGTCTGCAGTTCCCGAAAGATCAAGGTGAGGCTAAGGAACTTCCACACCTGGGGAATGCCCCTGGCCATCTGCCTTTTCAGATGCTACTTCTCAGCTCACTCTGTGTTTGTTGGCTTTAAAAAACCAAACAAGTCTCCAGGGAGGAGCTTAAGATGCCAAGCCTGAGTTCACTCCATGTTCTCTAGATGGTCTTGGTAAATCCCTGTCCTCCACTTTAAGTCTGGATTCTATCCCAAGAAAGATTTGATTCTTATTTCCTCTACCGGAAGAAAAATGGAAAAAGAAAAAGAAAAAAATATATACACACAAATATACATACACATATATATACATACATATACATGTACACACATATACATATATGTTCACACGTATTATATATAGTCTGTACATCGTATGCATGCACTGAGCACTTGTTATTGCCAGATACTTATCTACATACTTTTTTCTTTTCTTTTCTTTTCTTTTCTTTTCTTTTTTTCTTTTGAAACAGAGTCTTGCTCTGTCACCCAGGCTGAAGTGCAGTGACACAATCTCAGCTCACAGCAATCTCCACCTCCTAGATTCAAGTGATTCTTCCATCTCAGCCTCCCAAGTAACTGGGATAACAGGTGCGCACCACCACACCTGGCTAATTTTTGTATTTTTAGTAGAGACAGGGTTTCAGCATGTTGGCCAGGCTGGTCTCAAACTCCCGACCTCCAAACTTCCGCCCACCTCGGCCTCCCTAAGTGCTGGAATTACAGGAGTGAGCCTTCGCACCTGACCTCCAAGTACTTTATCTACTTGTTTTGTTTATGCCTAGAAGCAATCTCAAGGAAAAGTACAAGCATTTTCCTCCGTTTAGAAGAGGTTAAGTAAAGTACCTCAGGTTAAACAAATATTCAATGGGCAGTCAAGGATTTGAATTCAGGCATTCTGACTCCAGTGTCTTAAATCATTTTTTTTTTCCAACTTTTATTTTAGGTTCAGGGGGTACATGTGCAGGTTTGTTACATGGGTAAGTGCATGCTGCAGGGGTACCTCGTGTCTTAAATCTTAACCTCTAAAACAGTAACCTCAGAGCCCCCTGGAGGGACGTGAAACCCCAGATGACTGGGCTACTGTCCTCAGAGCTTCTAATTCAGTGGATATGGGAAGGCAGAAGGGAGTGGCTTTCTAACAGGCTCCCAGAGGCTTCTGGGACACTGCATGGGACAGGAGCAGGGCACACATTTGAGAACCACTGCCCTGGACACAGCCTACCCTGGGAGAAGGCCCCAAAACTCAGTGAGCAACTTAACAGACATGGTGTGACCTGAGTCTCCCCTGGGATGAGCCTGGGAGAGGTGTCCCTTTGCCTCTGGTCACATGTGCTTCTGCACTCCTGGCTTGGTGATCATCAGGAAGTCCATGTGGAGTGGAGCTTCTGGGCTTCCGTCCAGCCAGAGAGAGCCCAGGACACCGCTGAGGTTTCTCATTGCCATCACCATGAAGTCAGTGAAACCAGAGCTGGGAGGTGGTGAGTGCAGATCGAAATGCATTAGTCTGGAGGGGGCACCACAGACCCCAGCCCTGCCTTCCACATCCCTAGCGATGTTTTCCCACTTAGAAAAGATGGGGCTGGACTGTCTATACCTGGCAGTTTGGAATTTTAATTTAAATGTATCAAATTTTCCCGGGTCATAGTTTGATATTCTGTTTCTAAGTGTCTGTCCCACCCTGCCTTAAGCAAAGGTGTCTTATCCACCTCCCATTTCTTCACTGCCCAGGGTCTGATCCTGCCCCCTCCTTCCAGTTTCCCAAGGACTACCGTGTAAGTTTCTTTGTTCAGTTAGCAACATATTATGAACCTCTTTTTTGTGTGTGTGTAAAGAGAAATATTCCATAGCTTTCAGTAATAGTGTGACATTTACCAGTGTGGACCCTTCATCTTTATTTACCTAGACTTCTGTTATGAGACACTCAAGTGACTCCTGTTTTCTCTGTATCATAAACACACTGCATCCTTGTGCATTCATCTTTCCTTACAACAAATTCCTGGAAGTATATTCACTGGGTCCAGTAATGCCTCTATTTCCTTAGTGAGGTACTCAAGGGCACAGGTGCCCACCAGTCTCTAGATCCGTTAACATTTCAGTCTTGGTGAAATAATGTCACAGGCTCCCAGAATCCCCCCACTGAAGCACTTATCCCTCACCACTGTGATTTTCTATTAGCAAGTATCAAGGCACAGGAAAGCTTTCAATGTCTTTTCCATGACTTGTCCGAGACAGGTCCCTGAGTGAATGTAAAGCATGAATTCAAGGTTGTCCCAGGATGGGAATAGAATTGGGGCATGGGCCATTGGTCAGTCACAGTTGGAACTGTGTTGGGCTGGCCAAGACATGAGGGCAGAGAGTCCATCCTTACAGCCCTGACTGCCCTGCTGAAGAGGTAGGATATATACACAAGAGGTAGGATATGGACACAGGCCACATGTGCAGATTGAGAAATTCAGGGGAAAACCTGACTTGTGGAGGTGGCTGGAAAATGGGATCAGGGCTAAGAAAGCAGGGATGTGAATCAGGGATCAGGGATGTGAAGGGCCCCCGCTGGCTAGACGGAGGCCTCTTGGGGAGGGTTCAGCACAGGCCACTCTCCTTGTCACCTGTAGGGCTCTCCCAAGATTGCTGGGGGACCGCCCTGGTAGTGGGTGGGAGGTGTTCCTGGTGCTTTTTCTGACTACTCTTAAAACCCTGTTGAAAATAAAAGGCCTTTCATACAGAGCAGCCCAGCGCTGAACACTCACCCTTGACTTGTGAAACACCAAGAATGAAATCGCAGTACACCACCACGTAGGCCATTGGGAGGTTAATGGTTTTTATCCACCTGTGAAAAGGTCAATAGATCCTGGAGAAGGGTGTCATGAAAGACTCTTCATTACAGGGGCTTTCAGTCCTGCCCAGTCTTCTGACCAACCCTGGCTGCCAGAAATAGGCTTTCCTGTGTTCTGTTAGGGCTGGGCCAGCGTCTGGCTCGGCTGCTTCTGCCACACAGCTCTGGCTCATGGCTTCCTCACCTTCCTCCATGACTGCCCCTCAGGAGTCCTGAGGCTCTCAGTTCAAGAGCACATGTGCACATACTAATGCATTCACATCACACACATGCATGTGCACATATGCAAACACATGCACATGTGCACACACACACACAAAGCCTGTGGTAGGGGTTGTAGATACGAGCCAGTAGTGCATGCTCGCAAATCCAGGACGGAAGAGAGAGCTAGAGTCAGTCGGGAAAGGAATGATCACATACAACTCTCTCTGGTTCAGATCACCAAATGGTGGACTCTTCACATTCTCACTCATTTGCTCTCAGTGATTTTTCTCTTCCTGGGCCTGGTGTCTGGGGGCTGTTTGTTAGTACTTAATATTGTTGAAATGAACAACAGTCATAGTACAATCTACATACAAGTATATTTGTCTCAGCAATTTAAAGCTTCCTTTTCAGCAAGCCTTTAAGTATATTGAGGTCAAGAGGAAAAAGGAGTGAGTATGCCCATTATACAGGTTAAGAAACAGGTCTATAAATACACCATGATTCCCCCTTTCCTCAGAGTAGGATCATGGGTATACTTAGGAATTTGATTTTCCTTCATGTCTCCAGCCCCAGTCAATATTGTCAGCATCAATTGGCAGGATACCGCAGGCCTGGAGCAGTCCTGTCCAGTGGGTCTTTCCGCAGTGTTAAAAGCACGCTGTGCCTGCACCGTGCAGTATGGTAGTACTTGCCACACGTGTGGCTGTGGAGCACTCGAAGTGTGGCTGGTGCAATTGAAGGTTTTATGTTTAAATTTTACTTAAATTTAATTCATTTGAATTTAGATAGCCACATGTGGCCAGTGGCTACCACACTGGACAGAGCACAGGCAGAGAGCGTGAGAAGGGAAGAGTCGTTACCAGGGCAGATTTCACAGAGCGACAGCCAGCTCTCCTCGGCTCCTTTACATTGGAGATGCTATCAGGGCGCCAAGTTGGGAGGGTGGAGAGCTGGGAACTCCTGGGAGGCCTGGGGGTCTGAGGGCATCGCTGACAGCCAAGGAAGTGGACACAGTGCCCAGTCCTCTGAGAGAAACGTCTCATTTGGAAGAGTCTCCCCAGGGGGGTTGGGAAATGTTTTTGTTTTTTTTTTTAATCAAAACCCAGAAACACAAGAGACTTGTTACTAATGCTCTTTCACATGGTTTGCTAGAATGCACATTTGTTTGCTGCAATCTAGCCAATGAACAAGAAAATTTATTTAAGATGCTTCCTGCAAAAACTAAATTTGATGATGTGCCTTTGTGTTACTGATTCTATAGAACAGGGTCCATGTGATCAACTCATGCCTGAGTCCTGGGTTTCCAGGAAAACAGGATATCTTATCTCTGCAGACCAACTGTGGTCTCTCTTAGCAGATGAAATTGATGTGGCTCAGCAGGTTCCCCTTTGTCACAGATGTCAGAAAATGTACAGGCAAAGGCACTGCCCAATTGTACTCAGCGGTTCCTCTCTGTGATGTAATAGAATCTCACCCTGCTTCCTCTGGGCTTGTGCTTCTACCACTGGAAGCACATTAGAATCACTGGAGAGCCTTCCAAATAACACAGCGAAACCTAGGCTTCATCCCAGGATCATTAAACCAGAATCTCTGGATGCAGCCTGAGAAATGACATCTTTTAAAGCTCTCCAGGAGCTTCTCCTGTGTATCCAGGGTGAGCCACTCCGCTTTAGGTAGCCTTTCTCCTTCTCCCCAACCAGCTGTCTTATTTTGTATTTGATTTCCTTGTGAACTGCCCAAGGTCCATTTAAAAGTAGACTGGGATAAACCTTAAATAAAATTCTATATTGTGTTTATTAGACAAAGTACAAATATATTTTAACATATACAAAAGTTTGGCTTTTCTTGAATATAACAGACTAAATAATAAATCTGAATAGGATTTCTGTAAAGTATCAAGTAATGTCGTTATTTCAGGTTGGTTCCTCCTGTGCCTATTCTCTGCAGCAGCTCTTTTAGCCACACTGTCTGGTTGCCACAGGAAAGGATGCTGCAGACCTCTCCTGAGTGGTGATTAAGTGAAATGCACCAAAGAAACAAGGACAGTGAGCAACTAAGATGCCTGAAGCAACACTGGAAAGGGAGTCGGGTCTGAGCCACCTCTTTTTGCAGCTGATATGCAGTGGAAGTGGCTTGTGGGTGTTTCGTGTTTGGATTGGAGAGCAAAGCATAATCCCAGCGTTAAGGGAAGCCTCTTATGCTTCTGGAATAGTGCGCTGATCATACGTCCCTGAAAAGGTAATGAAATATGTGCATTTGCTGATTAGGAACAAATGTCAAAGCGTCTACCATGATGGAAGTGTCTGATTTCCATGGCTCTGATAAGTCGCCGCAGGATCTCATGAATCTTTAATGGCTGGCCTATATTTAGGGGCTTTCAGTTTCTGAGGGTGATAAAAGGTCCGCAGAGATGCTATTCTCCTAGCACACTGGCTTCTGCCAGGACTGGTGCCTATTTAAAGCACATCTCGTCTTTCGAATGTACAGAGATTCTGCTGACAACAAGAAACTTTCTGGGGCTTGAAATTAGATGAAAAGACCTCCCACTCAGAAAGTGTTTATTAATTTATTTAAAAATATGATCTGGATTATCCACTACATGTCAGGACTTATTTTGGGCAGAGTAAGGAATAAGACAGGAGCCCTGACCTCTGAGCTTGCATTCTAGTTGGGGGATACAGGCACTAGGTAAGAAAACAAGTAATCAAGGTAATAACAGTCCAGGGTAATTGCTATGAAAAGTGTAAGCAGGGCGTTCGGACTTGGTTTAAGGACAGCAGTGACATGAGCTTATTTGCATTTTGAAAGATCACTCTAGCTATTGGATGGGAAAATGGATTGTAGGGGGACAAAAGCAAAAGCCAGGACACCATTAAGAGGCCGTTGAGTGGTCGGGGGAAGAGATGGTGGTGGTGATAGAGGTGGAGAGAAGAGAGCAGAGGTACAGCATGTACTTGAGAGTAAAAGAGAACGTGCCGGTGATTGGGACAGAAGAGCAGAAAGAAAAGAAGCAAGGAAAACTCCAAATGTGTGGCTTGACCACTTGGTGGATTGTGATAACATTTCCTGACACAGAGAAGACTGGGCTGTAGGTATAAGGAACAGGTTCAGGGGAAATTTCAAGTGTGCAGTCATCTAAATTATCTAAGTATGACTGTCATCTAAGTGTATATATGCCTAGAGTCTGGCTAGAGGTCAAGCCTGGAGATACTCATTTTGGAGACATAAGCTGGTAAGTGGTGCTGGAAGCTAGAGCTGACCTGGAAAGACAACTCAGTTAGAAAATGAGCGCTTTAAAGCTGGGCACAGTGGCTCACGCCTGTAATCTCAGCACTTTGGGATGCCTAGGCGGGTGGATCACCTGAGGTCAGGAGTTTGAGACCAGCTTGGCCAATGTGGTGAAACCCAGTCTCCACTAAAAATACAAAAATTAGCCAGGTATGGTGAGGGGGTGCCTGTAATCCCAGCTACTTGGGAAGCTGAGGCACGAGAATCACTTGAACCCGGGAGGTAGAAGTTACAGTAGCCGAGAACACACCACTGTGCTCCAGCCTGGGTGACAGAGCAGGACTCTGTCTCAAAAAATAAAAATAAATAAATAAAATGAGCCCTGTGATTCTTCGCCCTGTGATTCTTCACACTGTAGCATCCAGGAGCAGAGGTAACCAAGATGGGGTGGCCAGTGAGGTTAGAAACCAGCAGGAGAGAGAGTTTCCATAGGCAAGGGTGGTCACCAGGGAACAGGAGGTTGGAGAAACATCACTGAGATGTCAGGCATCATGGAGCGGACAAGAACAGACTTAGAGGGGAGTTTTAGAGTGGAAAATGGATTGGATGAGTCAAAGAGTGACTGTGATGAGAAAGTGCAGTTACACGTTTTCAGTTTTGTCTTTGAAAACTCAGCACAGAGATAAGATGGTAGCTAGACAGTGGATACTGAACGAGAAAGGGGTCTGTTGGTAAGATAAGAGGTATTTTTGAATAGAGATTCTGTAGCATATTTGTTGGCTGAGGGAAATGATGGAGTAGAAAGGGAGATGTTGATGTGGCAAAGTTGGGGGAGCTGTCGGAGTAAAGCAGTCAAAAATCCAAGAGGGGACAGGCCTCAGGATTCGAGTTCACTAATCCACTTTCTAAAGCAGCAGGGACATTTCCATTTTAACAGCAAGCAAGAGAGAGTATGGGTAGAGAGACCAGGAGGCTGGGAGGTTTGGTGAAGAGGAGCATCTCATCACTCCTGTTTTCTTCCAAACATAAGGCAAAATGTTGAGTCAATGGAGACGTCACATTCAAGGAGAGAGAGGAAAGTATGAAGCAGTCCCCCTAAGAGCAGGGAGCAAACATGCTGAGAAAATCTGATCTGATTGCCCAGCTCCACTGGTGCCCCTCTGAGCTAACATGGCCTGTTTAGGGTGAGGTCAGCTAGCTCAGGCTTGATGTCTTCTCTGGCCACACAAATTGCTAAGGATGTTAAACCCAACATCTACCCAGAGTAAGTGGATGTTGGGTTTAACTGTGGCCTGAAGTTTAGCCAGCGGAGCATACTAAAGATGAGAGGGACAAGGAGGTGAGTGTATTTGAAGAGAAGAAACTGGAAGGATAGACAATGGGATCTCATGAGTACCCAGTGCAGTAAACATAGGAAGGGAATTGTGCATAATGAAAAAAGAGATTGGAGCCCTGAGGGTTCTCAAGCGAATGGCCTGAACAGATGCAGAGTTTCAGAGAGCAGGATGCTTAACACCAGTGTGTCCGATGTCATTACGTCATTCATGATAACAAGGGGCAATGCTTAGACGAGACGGAGAGCATGATCATCAGAAAAAATGAGGTCACGGCTTTGGATGGTCAGCTCCAGAGATAGCGGTGTTGCCATGATTATGACAGGAGCCGGACGAAGGAGCAGAGACCAAGCCTGGGGATGAAGGGTGTGCATGGGGCAGGCAGGACATGAGGAGGACTGGGAAACGTGGTGTAGGAACTGGATGACAGAAACCTCAAAGGATCTGGGACTTGAAGAAGGAGTGGGAGATGGTTTGGCAGCAGTAGTGGGGAGCTTTGATGGAAATTAAAATTATCTGTACTGCTTGAGTTTTCTCACCTTTGGGGCTTGGAGACAGTGTTTTAGTTAGTGCTGTAGATGCTTCGGGGAGAGCAACATGTCCCCACGTTGCCCCTGCCATACTGGAGAAATTCCATCCTGCCCACAGTGCCAAGCAGGGAGCACTCCATATTGCTGCATCCACGGCTTGGTAGCCCAGAGTCAATGTCACATGGTGCCTTCATCTGAGGACATCCAGTTGACATCAGTGGCCTGAGGACCAGTCCAGCTCTACCAGTACATTCCTGTGCAACTTTGGACCTGTGACTCCATCTCAGCTCACTGATTCGCAAAATGAAAAGTCAGCGTACTTTTTGGCTTCCTAAATCCATTCTTGTGCTAGTCTTCCATGATGTTTCATGTCTGTACCTGGCCTGAGGTCTCTCCCCATTAAGCCCTGAGAAAAACCTAGCAAGCACATCATCACCTTATGAAAACTGGCAAAGGAAATGGCTGCGGTCACAAGCCCATTCAAGCATGTCACCTTGCCAACCTCGACTCTTCAAGCCTAAAATTATTCCCCATGCAAGAGTGTTCATGCTAACGGAGGGGTTCTGCCCACATAGACCTCCTCCCTGCAAACTAAGAGGTGCTCTAGGGCCAGCCAGGGACCCTTGCTTGAGAGCCACGGGCAAGCTCGGGTCATTCCCACAGTTTTAGGACTGTACACAAGTGTGTAAAAAGGCCCCGCCACTCATGTTCCTGATTAATTCCTTGACCAGTTCAGCTCTACCTGTCTGTTGGCCAGTTAGGGATTCACACTAGTGACCAAAGTTCTACCCACAAAGGTTGGTGCAGATATCCTTTCTTTTCCATCTGCTGTACAACTACCCAGTGTGTCTGATTCCAAAAAGTGAAGCAGCCTCAAATATGGCTCAAAGGTGACAATACCCAAATTAGAGACAGGAGACTGCACAGGGCCCTGAGCAGGGCTGTTATATCAGCGACTGCACGTGTCGGACTTTAGGGCCAACGTTTTTCCTCTGAAAAGAAAGACGGCTGAAACTGGGAGGCCAGGCTGCACTGCCCAAGGGTCAGGAGAGAGTTCTTCTCTCTCCTGAGTATGGTTTGCTCAGACCTTAAGATATGGATGACATCAGAGTCTGGGGAATGATCACTCAGATGCATAGCATTAAGTTTGTACACTGAACTTCTCTCCCTCCTTTGCACATACACTCACGTGCATGTGCACACATGTATACACACACACATGCACACATAGACGTGACTACTGTTGGCTGATGCTGACATTGACAATGCAAAATGCCAGAAATTAGACACAGATGAAGACTTTGACCCGCTCATTTCTTTGTTGTCTGTGCATAACACAGGACTTGGCACCAAGTAGATCACATATGCATGCGTGTTAGTCCATTCCTTTATTCCCCACTCACATGTTAGTGATGTGCAACTCACATAGGCCCAGATATGTAAGGGGGTGCCCTCTAGCTGAGGTGCAAACACACACAACAGCTGTAATGCAAGTGGGGTAAGTGACATAAGAGAGGTATCAGCAAAACACCGTGGAGGCTCAAAGCAGGATGGATTTCTCCTAGAAGAAGGCATCAGGAGGGCCTCAGAGGGACATGGCATGAGGTTAAGCATCTAAGATTCAAGCCAGCAGAGACCAGGAAAGGACAAGGTCCCAGCAGAGGGAGTGTCAGGGGACTTGGAGAGCATGTCTGGGGTTCTCAGCTGGCTATGTGCTATTCTGATGCTTCTGTATAGAGATGCCACGAGGGCTTGAAGCAGCAGCAGAGTGAGGGGAGCCCCCGTGCTGGAGCTGTGAGTGCTGATCAAGTGGAAAGGCCCCTTGAGTGTTTGGCATTGCTGCACAGCCCCCGTCCATGGGAGATCCCCAGATTTGCCCAGCCTTCACACTAAACTGCTGTTTTAGTTGCTCCATGAATATAGTCCTGAAGGATTCACAGAAACTGCCTCAGATTTCAACCTTAATGAATATACTATTAAGATCAATGTGGCACCAATTTCTTTCTTAGGATTCATTGCTGATGCATTTCTCTTTTTGTACTAGAAGCTGGAAATCCAGCTGCCATCTCTGTGAATGTTTCTAGATGCTGACTGCATGTGTGTCCAAGGTAGTGGGGACAGGGGTGTCCAGAGAAAATGGCTGGGTGGGTGAAGTCCCTATTTCTGTGGTATAAATACCCCCATAATGGCCAATGTCAAGACAAGGACATTTAACAACCAGCTCATAACATCCCTGCGTGTTTATACTTGGCCCTTAGGAGCTGGTTCAGGATGGCTCACCCCATCACTGGGTCAGGGAAGAGTGGGAATGAAGAAAGGAAAGTGTACAGTAAATAGAGGTGGCAAAATTTCCTTTCCTCCATAACCCGATGTCCCCTGCAGCACTTTAGTTGCTTTTTTAATTAAAAAGAAAAAGTTTTAACTGAATGGATGCATCCAATTTATCTCTCTATATCCAAATTTCCAACTGTTCCTTTAAAAAAGACCAATATTTGAAAATGGAAAATATGAAAGTAATAGTCTGCAAATCTCTGCATGACAGAGAGATTATTGCTTTGCAAAGGAATTTGCCATGTAGTTCTTTAAATCTCAAGTTCTCCTGGGGTTTTAAAATTATTCCATTTTGCAAATGTACTGTTTCTTTCTAAATTCCTCTTGTAAAGAGCAGAAGTTCTTAATTTGAGGTCCGGGGATCCCTGGAAGGGTCCACTGGAGTGGGAGTTTAGGAACTTGGTGAATGCTGTGAAGTGGTGCACATGTGCTGTTGCTATGCAAATGGTGGGTAGCTTTCAACATACTTTTAAATAGATCCCTCACTTAAAAGGTAATGGCCCGTGTCACCTGCCTGGGGCCCTGCGTTATGCTCATAAAAAATGCATGGGTGGTCAGTTCTGGGGGTCTAGTGAGGCGTTTTAAAACTGAAGACACATCTAGGGTTGGTGCAGATTTAGTCCATGTAACAGCCTTCTTTACATTCCAGAGAAATTGGGCTTGCCCTGGGATGGCAGGTAGGATGTGGGCTTTGCTAACAAGCCTCTGCCACAGATTTTTGATGATGGCAATGCTAATGATGTGGACACCTCTGCCTCACATATGCTGGGAAGGAAACCAAGTGTGTTACTTCACTTCTCCAGCCATGAGGACACTCTGCCTCATTTCCGTTTATGGATCTCTGGAGTCACACCCATTTCCTTCACCAGTCCTTCCTGGGGACTCTGAATGGTTTGTCTCAATTTCCTGGTTAACTGGGGGAGCCAAGGCCTCCTACAGTAGCTTCCCTAGGAACTGCAGGATCTTCTGTTGGTTGAAGGGGATTGTGGACGTCTCTGCTACCATGCATGAAATACAGGGGTGCACTATGGTGAGTGGATAGGAAGAGCGCTCACCACCCCATTTTCAATCATCCATGTTCACACTCTCGGGCATGCAGACTTCCTGGGCCCCTAGCAGGGTTCCCCTGTGGCTGCACGTGTCTGTTCAGGGCCAAGATGAGCAGTAGTGGAAGCTGTTTGTAAGAACGAGGCTGGGAAGGGAACAAGGGGTCTTTAGCACATTGAACAGCACACTCGCTGGCCACTGGGCACTGTGGTTGCTAGCTGGGGTTCAGGGGCCACTGGTCAAAACTGGATCAGACATGTAGAGGACACTATGCATCTGATACCAGAGTTAGTATTTCTGGCCTCTTTCCAAGAACCCTAGCTTTGCCACTTTCAAAGCCAAAGACCTTGCTCCTGAGACTCGGAGGCCTGGAGTTCTTGTTATATGTTTGCTATAGTTATCTATTCAGCAGAACATGAAGCCTTGTATCCTTGTATCTGTGTGGCTCTTCAGGATTTTAAAGCATGTATTCTTCTGAACTCTGTTAAACAAGATAGATATTATTTATTTATATTATAAAGGTAAGAAAACAGAGGCTTGGGGTTTATGGAATTGGCTAAGATCGGAACTCTAGATTTCTAACTCACAATCTACCACACTGCCTGCCCAGGAGAGATAACAACAACGATGAAATAGCAGTAGTGGGGGTGGGGGTGGTAATAACAACAGCAATGGCAGGTGACCCTCCCGGGGCACTTACTGGAACTATGTTAAGCCCTTTCTGCGGCTTTCTTTTTTTTATCCTACGACAATCTGTGACATACGTTAAATACCGTTATTCCCATTTCTAAGGTCATGTAGCTGGGGAACTGGGGAGCCAGGATCTGAACCCAAGAAGCTGAATTCCAGCCTCTGGGCTCTCTCTGGCTTCATGAACTACCTCCTAGTGTAGTCTGTGTAGTTCATGCCAGACTCTCTTAGGGTCAATGCTGTCCACAGAGGGTCTGGCCACTGCTTTGTAGAGGTTGATGAAGGGCTCCAGCAAGTGCCCCTCTAAGATGGGCGCTTGAAGGTGGGATCAGGCTGGCCCAGGTCTTTGCCCCAGTGACCTCTCACTGTCATTTACAATCCGATCAGTGCTTCATTCTGTGGTTTGGTCTGCAGAGACTTCTAATTAAAAGATGGGTTTTCTAATGAACTTTTATTAATTCAGCAATCTGTCTGGATGCTGAATTGTCATTTTTGCTAATAGAGAAAATGGTTTGGTTTATTTTCCAGAACAGTGAAAGTCACTCAACTTAATTAAACTGTGGGGGGAGAGTTTCTACTTGTCTTACTCAACATGGGCCCCGGAGGGAGCCCGCTTCATAAAGCCTGTCAGCCGCAGCGGCAATTCTAGTCTAGCTTTTCTTTTGAAGTCAGGACAGATTTGGTGTCAGCTACTTCTAAAATTTCCGGTCTGGTCTCCAGCAGCACTGGCCTGAAGCAAGGCACAGCAGGGCAGTGTGCATGTTACATGATTTTAGGTGATCGAGAAGGCCCTGTGTCCCCCAGGCTTCCCCCACTGTGCTGTGCCTGGTATCCAGGGAATGGTGGAGGGAGGCTTTTAATTTCCCACATAAGAAGACTGCACAACCCAGATTTTAAAATCTGATAGAGAGCCCCTGAAAAGAAAATTATTAAAAATTCAGCACTGTTAAGGAAACTACTAAGTACATTTGGCAGTACATTAAAAGAATCATCTCTCATGGGCAGTTAGGAGTTTATCCCAGTGATACCAAGGCTGATTAATGGTAGAATATCTACCAGTGCCATCCATCATAGAGATGGGTCTCTGTGGAGAAAAACACTATTTAAAAGAAAAATATTTTAGGAACATTTTTATTTTTTCTATGTTGTGTGTATTTAGGGAGGGCAACGTGGTGTTTTGTTATATGTGTATATGAGGGAGTGATCAAATCAAGCTAATTAACATATTCATCACCTCACATTGGAAGGTGTGTGTGTGTGTGTGTGTGTGTGTGTGTGTGTGGTGAGAACATTTAAAATCCACTCTCTTAACAATTTTCAAGTGTACAGCACCTCACTGCTACCATGTTCTCCAACAGATCTTTAGAACATATTCCTCTTAACTGAAACTTTAAACCCTCTGACCAGCATCACCCTACCCATTTCTTTCTCCCCCAGCGCTTGATAACCATGGTTCTATTCTCTGCTTCTATGAGTTCAACTTTTGGAACAATATTTGATGTTGAAGGAAAGGGTATCTTCTGATATGAAAAAGGCTCTCTGACACTAACAGTTAACAACAGAGGTGACCAGGAAATACACACGCTCCATAAAAATCACGTCCAAGGCAGAGAATGGTCACCATTCCCGTTTCTATTTAACTTTTTGAAGGTCCTAATGGATGGCTGTTGTTTAACTGCCATTATTTGCAGATAATATGATATACCTAGAAAATCATGAGAATCTAGTGATAATCTCTTAAAATTAATAAGAAAGTTTAAGTGATCGAGTAGAAGATAAATATGCAGAAACCAATAGTTCTTTCAATTACTGATGTGACCAGCTAGAAGATACACTAGCTAATGTTTATTTGGATTATAACAACAAGAGTAGAAGTAATAAGGCGACTAGGAATTGACTGATCTCACAAACCTTTATAAGGAAAACTATCTTAATTAGTACATGTTCTCGGGTGAAAGATGGAAACTTATTTTTAAATCATTTCTTCAGTTAAATTTAAAAATCCCAAATATTTATTTTTAGATTTACCTAAAGACCTGAAAATATGTTGATGGAGAGCAACAAAGAAACATTTTCTTCCTACTGTATACTGAAATGTGTTTTGTGTTTTATTAAAAGTAAGGCATTAAACCAGACCAATGAGTGGTGTGAAGGAGATAGCCCAGAACTGACATTAGGACTTGAGCCTAATCTATAACAAAGGAAATAGCCTTAGTCAAGTCAGACGGAAAGACAGTTTAGCAAAGCCTATGGGGAAATTGTCAAATGACTTGGGAAAACTCACTTTATATACAACATATTCCTTGGTCTCCCATGCCTCTGTCAGACCCAGGAGATCCATTCCCAGTTCAGAAAGCTTGAATCCTCTGCCTGCCCAGCCTCTTCTTTGCTGGCCTTGCAGCTGGTTATATAAATGCACCGAGATTCATTTTGATGAGCAATTGATATCAATCTGAGATGGTGGTGGTTAAAAAAATAAGTCTGAGCTTGCCTCAGGTACAAATCTTGGACTTGATGAAAAACAGAGGTAAGGGCAGCCCTGATGTTCTTACTGCTTAGCAAATGACTTTATATTTTCCCTGCTGTGCAATATTAAATGTAGGCCTCAATGTAAAATGTAAAACCATAAAATTCCTGGAAGATAGCATAGGAGAAAATTAGGTGACTTTGGGTTTGGTGATAACTGTTTAGATCAACACCAAAAACATGATCCATGAAGGAAAAATTGATTAAGTTGGCTTTCATTGAAATTCAAAACCTCTGCTCTGTGAAAGACACCATGGAGAGAATAAAGAGAAAAGCCACAGATTAGGAGAAAATCTTTGCAAACGACATATCTGATAAAGGACTAGATTCAAAACATGTAAAACCGTACAACATATTGTTGGGGAGAGTTAGGTAAATGCTTGAAGATAGTTGCTTCAGAAAGGAGGGAAACCCAGTTGAAAGTATGTGGCCTTCCATAGCAAAGATGTCAGTGTCCATAATTGTGGGAACCCCGACAGGGCTCCCCTCCCAAAGCACAAAAAATTCCAGAGGCATCCACCAGAGGAGGAACGAAAGCAGTGCCTGCTTGCTGGTTAATCCTTTCTTACTGTGACTCTGTTGCCCTCTTGTCTCTTCTGGGCACAATAAGGGCATTTTAGCAACTTAGAAATAATGATGCAAGGAAGGTAAGGGCTGATTTTCCTTCCTGTGGGTAAACCATGAGGGTGTCCTCTGGGCTGGGGTGGGATAAAGGTGAGACAAGGACTGTTGCCAAGCCATAGTAAGGACTGTGGTCCTCACTGTGCAGACAGCTGAGCTGACACAGGGCTGTTACTCAGGCAGAAGCAAGCAGAAGAGACTGGGAAAGGAAGTACTCCTTTATAATGGATTCAGCAGGTGGACCTCCTAGGACCTGCCAGATGGCTATGAGGTGAGGAATAGTGGAGGCGCTGCCGAAGCGAGCAGGGGATGGGCCTCCGAATTTGGAAACTGGCTGGACCCTCGGCTGGGTCAAGCCTGAGGAGGCCAGAAGATTCCAGAGCCTCTGTTCTGAGCTTGTGTGGATGCTGCTGACATTCACAGAAATAACGAATGCAGGAGAAAGAGGCAGGTGTTTGCAGCTGGTGGAAACTGCAGGGAGCAGATCACCAATTTAGTTGGAGGCAAGCTAAGTCCAAAAAAGGTGAGATCTTAATAGCAGGTGAAGTCATCACTCAGAATTATTTTTGAGCTACAAAGTTTGTCTTCCACAGTGTATGTGTATGGAAGGAACTCAACGGAGAGATCAGTGGTTCATCTAGAGTTCAGCATCATAGACGCCACAGTTCTGGGATGGGGAGAGAGTTTTTGGCCTTTGGTTCAACTCTGGCTTCTCCTGGCAGTGCTAGCCTTGCCTGGCATGAGGGTGCTGTATGCCATGTACCTAAAGATAATGTGTCAGTGACATCCCAATTAAGGCAAATGGCTGATTATGGTCTTGCTTCTCTGACAGTTTCTCCCATTTGCCAGCCTTACACATGAATACAGTATACACTGTACCTACTGCCTCTACTCTGTGTGATATAAAACCGTTAAGACTTGATCCAAAAAAGAAATAAAATGACTACTATTAGGTTTTGCAGGTATTGGGAGTGAATGAAAGCATGTGGTTCTCATTTTCACAAAGGATAGTTTATATTGGAGGATAGGAAACTCTATAAAGTGCCCAGGTCCCTGGACATCTATGACCCCTTTGGAAAGCTATCAGGAATCCCAACCATGCTGCTAGCAAGAAGTCCTCAGTCATTCTTATTGACTGCCATCTGTCACCTTGGTTATTTGCGGGGATTTCATTTAGTGATCTGAATCAAGAGATTGTCCATCAAAGTCAATAGCCAGGAGACGACCTTGTGTCCCTGATCTGGTCCTGTCTCAGCCTTCCTGAAATTGATAACTGGCATCCCCCTCCCACCACTCCCTGGGAGAAATGAAGTGCAGGCTCAGGGCCTTATTGATTTCCCATAACAATTGATGGATCTTTAGGGCTATATTTTTATTTCAGAAGTGGCCATCTGACCCGATCAGGTCTGTAAATGAGCTGATACAATATTTTCTGCTGTTGTTCTCTGCATGATCTTTTATGCTATGGTTTTTTCTTATATTTGACATGGAGTATATCCTCGGGGTTTAGGTACGTCCCCTTCTTTTGAGGGGGGAGCTTTTCTGAAGTGTAAACTCAAAGATAGTTTTTAAAAGGGGAATGAAAGAACCACAGTCCCCAATCCATTGTGGTTTGACTAGTCCAGCCTACAAAGCTACAGTGTGCCCGTGTGTGGTTGTGTCCCCAGCAACCAGCAGTGCTTCTCAATTCCTTTTGGGGAAAGGGTGAACATTTCCACCAGCAGGAGTCTGGGCCCATGGCCACAGTCAGACAGTGAGTCACTCGAGAGCTTTTATGCTCTAAAAGAACCCTGCATTTCCTTCTGTGTCCAACAGATAAGTCCAAGCTTACCAGGCCATTCAAACTCCCCCCATCTTATTCATGTTATATGATGAGGAACTGCAAACCAAGTGCACTTTGAGGACAGGAGTTGTCTCAGGTTCATCTGTATCCCCAAAACAAAGCCCAATGTCTGGCAGTGTCACCCCAGTGTCAATCAACACATGTTGACTAAACAATAGAGATGGACTTGCTTGTCAGTGGCAGGTCTCCTTCAAAAGCAAAGCATTGTTCATGCACGGGCTGTGGAACTTTCTCTTTCCTCCTCCACAGAAAGCTGCCCTGCTGTCCCTTAGCATGTTGCAGGTCTCTGAGGATGGTGTGGCATTCTCCCAGGTTCTGACAGGCCCATGCCATGCTCCAGGACTGACTACCCCTGAGTTGAAAGATCCGTGCATCCAGAGAGTCACAGAGTACCAGTCGGCCTAGTCTTTCATGACTCACACACCTCCACATGCTTACTTCCTGCCAGTGTCCGCTTAGTTTCAGCACCTTCACCAAGAACATCCATCCGCAGTCAAGCCACAGGTCAGTTACTCATTGCCCATCTTCCACTTTACCCATTTAGCACACAGCTCTTCTTGGCTTTGTAATCGCTCCACATGTATATTTACTAGAGAAGGTTGCATCTCTAGACTAGCTTTCCTACCATCTCCTTTAAGTGTTTCATACAAATCTTCTATTCTCCCTTCTCATAGATACAGAATGAGAACCATCTTCTTTTCTCATGCTGGCTTGGAATGGCTTCCCCAAGGAGCAGACCCCTGAGTGAAGTGTCAGTGGTTTATTTGGGAGGTGATCCCAGGAAGTTTGATGTTTGAGTGGGGAAGAGAGACAAGAGAAGGAAGGGAATAAGATTAGCTGTGTGAATTAGCAGATTGCTTTTGTGGACAACCAAAGCTCTCTCCAGCTGGAGAGTTCTAGGAGACAGTAGGGGAGGGGAAGGCAAAAGGCTGCAGGTTTTATCCTCTAGCTCCCATCAGTCATTGGCTGGAGCTGCATCAGGGGCATAAATCCCTAGCTCTGGTCTGTCCCATTGTCCCATATGTTGGATGAGGAAAGGATCTCGACACTTGGGTGAGGACCATGAATGCTCAAGGCATGTGGTTGGGACACTGATAGCCCTAGCTACATCAGGTTTTGAGGACCTTGAAACAAAATTTTAAAGGGCTTTGGCCTCAATACTCACTCATTCCAGGGACTTGAACAAGCTGTTCAAACTCAGCAAGACTCAAACCTTCCCTCTATCAAAAGGGACAGTTATGATGCATATTTCATATAGTGGTTGCAAAATCCAGGAAATGCGTATAAAGTGCTTAGCACTGGCCTGGCTAAGAAAGCACAAAGACATTAGATTCATTAGCAGTGTTCTAATCATACTCATTTTCTGCTACCTCTTTTGGACTGAAATGTGTTCAGTATGGTGTGACGAGGTGTCTGCTGCATGCAGCAGAAAGTTGCAGTTCCTAGGAGACAGGTGTCTTGGGTGCTTGGGTGTCTGGTCTTAAGATGAGTGAGCTAAGAGAAGTCATTTCATCTCTCTGGGGCTGTTTTCTCCTTTGGACTAGAGAGTCTCTAAGCATTTATGATTCTGTGAAATGGTCACCCATACATATAAATATCATATTCTACATTGCTTTCTTGGCTTCCCAAACCCACTATTACCCAGGCGAGCCATCTCTAAGCATTGATGATTCTGTGAAATGGTCACTCATACATATAAATATCATATTCTACATTGCTTTCTTGGCTTCCCAAACCCACTCTTACCCAGGTGAGCCATCCTGCCTTTGAAACTGTTACATCATTAGACACACAGCTGCCTGAATTGGAGTTAAAAAGTTGTGTCCAATTTGAGGTGCACTATTGCAGAAACCATTGGGGTCTTGCCAACCATGTTGTCCACCTGAAAGGTGGTGGCATCCTCTGCCCTAGACTTGGTTCTGTGCCTTTGTCTGGCAACTAACCCATTCAGCTCCTAGGACCCTGCTCACAGAGGACACCAAAACATTCTGCAGACTCCGCGTGCCCTATTCTCATGGTTGGAAGAGCAACTCTGTGTGCTGACCCTGCAGAAGAGCAACTCTGTGTGCTGACCCTGCAGAAGAGGTAGTTCCTAAAGAGTAGTTGACTTATCTGAGTTCCTTTGGCCAGTGGACTCAGTCTAAGAGCTGGGTTCATTGTTCATGAAAATTTGGGTCCTGGGACACTGATCCTTACTGGTTTTATTGTCCTCCTGGAAAGCTGAAACAGCAGAACTGAGTTTAGTAAGAAAAGAAAAATCCAATCGAATTCCACAAATACACATTGACTACCCTATTTAATACAAAACCTCTAAAAATACTTTGAGTTCTTGACAGGAACATTATTAATGCTCATTTTTCTCACTGCCAACTACATACTTGGACTTATAAAATTTGTTGTGGCTGCACGTGCATGAAAGTAGTGGTCATTATGGAGCACATTCAGGGTATTGGAACAGGAACTCGGGAACCAAATAGTGGTGAGAAAAAACCTCTACCCACAATGAGTTTCCGATCTAGAGGAAAAACAGACAGTATAGGCAACACTCTCAAGAGAAGGTGCTACATTGCTATGTCCTGACTGTCAGTGGGCCCAAAGTGTGTTGAAGAAGGTATTAAAGTCATGATGATAGTAACTATTGAGCAGTGACTACGTGCTGGACACCCGTTTTAGCACTTTACATGTACTAGTGCTTAGCTTTCCACAGCTTTATGGAGTGTATGAGGCCACAACCACCATTATAGATGGGGAAATTGAGGCAGAGCTGGCCCAAGGTTGTCCAGCTGGTAAATGGTAGAGTCACAGTGGAAATTCAGGAGGCTGGCTTTAGACCTGACAGAAATTCCAACCCATGAATAGGAGAAGAATCTGATAGAGATTCAGAAAAATTCACAGTGACTCTGACTTTTCAGTTGGGTGCCTGGAGAAACGGTGGTCCCTGAAGTCTACTGAAAGGTCTAGTGGGTCTCCAAGCTAGGAGAGAGCAAAGTGAGTCTGATTTGGAATAAGCAGAATTTGATGTTGGTGGGACAGCTAGGGACCGTGCCCAGGAGGATACCCTGGAGATCAGGAAAGCCAGGTCAGCATTTCATTCCATCCACAGAAAGCCCAGGGAGTGCTCCCTGAGTGACCTTCCTGCAAAGGACCCTGTTCTATTGAGTGAGTGCAAGGGTTTCCCCTCTTTGGCTCCTTCCCTTAGGGTTCTCCTTTGAGCTCTAGCCCCATAATCTCAGGCTCTAGACCTAGCAGACACCTTCACCTGGAAAAGCCATAGGCTTTTCAAATGCCACATGTCCAAACTGACCTCTAGACTCATCCCCCAGAACCGGTCTTCCTCTCAGGCTCCCAGTCTCTGTGCACACACCTCCTCCACTGTAGAGCCAAGCACTTCTTCCTCTCACCTGGACTCCGCCATAGCCCACGTCGCTTCATTTGCCTCCAATGCTGTCTACATGACAGCCAGAATGATCCTTCAAGAAATTCAAACTGGTTGTGCACTTCCCTTTTAAAAATGAAAATGGCTTCCCATTGCTCTAAGGGTGAAGACCAACATTTCAACCCGACCCTCCCAGCCTACCTGGCCTGCATTGTCTGACACCTGCCTCTGCACCTCACTTCTCAACCTCATTCCTAGTTCTCCGTCTTCAACTGTGTCAACACCATGTTGTCCTCCCTCCCCCAGCCTTCTCTGGGGCTTTCTTCTTCCTGGAAGACTGGTCCCCCACATCTCCGTACTTTACTCCAAATCTGCTTGCCCCTCTGCTACCTAGGCCAGGAGAATCACAGCCCTCCTTGTACAGGTCTTAGACTCTCTGGTGGCGTCTTCCTGGTGCTTATCAAATTGAAACTTTGTATTCATTAGAGAAATTAAATCACCACTTGCTTTCCCACTGCTTGGCAATCTCTCTGTGTCCCCAGTGTCTAGCCATTGGCAGGCATATAACAGGTGCTCAAGAAATTTTATCTGAATGAATGAGTGAATGATGCAATGAATGGAACAAGCCCGAGACAGGCTCGTTTCCTTTCCCACTGGAGGACTGTTCTTGCTTCTGTGAGGACAGAACCTATACCTTGCTGAAATATTCTGGACTGTTCTGCTGAGATTTTCCTTCAGCTCCTCACTTGGGGCAACCTCAGAGAAGAAACCTTGAAGACAGTTTGAGGACACCACAAGCACATGGTGCAGCCAGTAGGAGTCTCTGCACCTATATGCACTGAATTCAACTGCAGCGTTTATGATTCAGAGTGAAGACCAGCTTAGCAGATGGGAAGGTGGTGAGTCACAGAAATGGGCCATGGTGTTGCTGTGGTCTTTCCCTCTCAGAGCATGGTGTAGTCACGTGTCAACACACTTCCTGTCTCTACTGCAGAGATCTAGACTTGACAGCAATAAATAACCTACTAAGGATTTGCTTGTAATTAATAGCTGCTAAGGCCAGGCATATCAGGGCCGATGATCAGTCCTGATTCATTGATCAAACTGTCCCACTGACCATGGACTCCAGAAGGCAGCTGCACCTGGTCACCAATAATTTTCCTCCTACCCACCCTATCCCTGGGTAGGTTGATGTTTACCAAACAATAGCTTCTTGGCAGATTTTTTACTGAGCTTGGCTTTCCAAAACAAGTGGGATCCCTTTTGGGAAAAGGGACCAAAGAAAGTGATTTGCAATTGAAATAATTGGAAAATAAATTTTGAAAGCAGCCAGCCTAGGACACTGGACCCAGAATTTGGCTATCACATTTCAGTGATTGTGGGTTTATGGAGCAATTGTGTGTGTGTATGTGTTAACTAAACCTAAATTTGGGATTTAGAACATTCGGCAAGATCTTAAGGGTAAGTGGTATTTTTACCAGCTGTGTCAGCTATTTTTCTTGTCCTGAGGTTTACTAATGTTTCAGATGCCCAGTGGAGGTGCCTCCTTTGCTGTGGACACCAGAGTCAGGGCAACTGTGAGCAGGAGAAAAGCTGCTGGAGCTGCATGGCCAGGAGGCTCAGCTAAGTGTCCGGAGGACTAAGCGTGTGTGGCGATGTCATGCTAATAGCCCAGCTTCTTGCAACTGTGGGGCCAGGTTGGGTCCGTACTGCTGGTTTCTGGCTTTCTTCTTGGGTCACACTGGAAGTCAGAATCCCAGAGTACCAAAGGGAGCTGAGGGACCTAAGAAAAAATTCTGTGATGGGCTTGAGTATCCAAGAAAGAGCCTTCCAGGAACTGAGGTCTGGCTGGTGTTTAAGGGTTAGCTGGAAATAAAATGGCGTTAAAACCTAATGAAAAAAGTCAAAATAGAATTACCGAGCAATTCCACTTTGAGGTATATATCCAAAAGAATCTATATACAGCTAGTGCTCGACTTACGACCACGGTTGGGACCGCGGACCGGTCGTAACACGATTTGGTCATAAGTTGAGTAGGCTATATGTACAGTTGAAATGGTGCACGTGGAGATGGTAGTGCTGCTGGAAGCTGGTCCGCACTGTCGTATGCCCAGCTGGGCAACGTTTACGCTGCCAGACGCGGAGCAGTCGTGGCTAGCGATTGTGGTCATAAAGTTGAATGGTGGTAAGTTGCATAGGTGGTAAGTCGATCAATACCTGGTATCCAAAAGCAGGGTCTTGAAGAGATATTTGCACACATATGTAAATGGCAGCATTAGTCACAATAGCCAAAAGCTGGGCTCAAATGTCCACTGACAGATAAATAGATAAATAAAATGTGGTAAGGGTTGAGTAGTCCTTTTCCCAAATGCTTAGGACCAGAAGTGTTTTGAATTTTGGATTTTTTTCAAATTTTGGAACATTTGCATATATATAATGAGGTATCTTGGGGATGGGTCCCAATTCTGAACACAAAATTCATTTATGTTTTATATGTACCTTATGCATGTAGCCTAAAGGTTATTTTATACAAATTTTTAATCATTGAGAGCATGAAACACAGTTTTGATTGTATTTTGACTGTGACCCGTCACATGAGGTCAGGTGTGAGATTTTGCACTTGTGGCATCATGTTGGCACACAAAAAAATTTAGATTTGGAAGCATTTCAGATTTCAGATTTTTGAATTAAGGATGCTCAACTTATATATCTGTACAAGGAATATTACTCAGCTTTAAAAAGGAAGGAAATTCTGATGTATGTTACAAAAAGTATGAGCTTTAAAGACATTATGCTAAGTGAAATAAACCAGTCACAAAAAGGCAAATCCTATACGAGTCTACATGGGTGAGGCCTCTAGAGTAGTCAAGGGCAAAGGGACAGAAAGTAGAGTAGGGTTGTCACGGTGCGGGGGAGGTGGAAATGGGGAATTGTTGTTCAATGGGTTAAGAGTTTCCGTTTTCCAAGACAAAGATGTTCTGCCTAACTGGCTGCACAAACAACGTGAATATACTTAACACTACTGAGCTGTTCATTTAAAAAGGGTTATGATGAAAAATTTTATGTCGCGTACTTTTTTTCCACACTTAAAAGAAAAACATTAAAAACTAACTTTAAAAAATATGTATGTATTTTTTTTCAGGAGACTGAAAGATAGTCTCCTTGGTTATAAGCAAAAGTACAAATTAGAGCTACCCTGGACAGCACTTTTTTCCTGGACCGTAGTGGCAGAGGATCAAAAAGTTACATAATTAAATGTGTTGGCAACAGCGTAGGACTCAGGCACCCACTCTCATGCATGGCTGGTGGGTGTAAAATCGGTATAAGCCCTTTGGATAGTATTTTATATCTGTCATTTGTTTTTAATGTGCAGCACTTTTACCCATCAATTTCCCTTCTAAGAATTTATCTTCTAAATATTACTGTCCAGATACACAAAGAAGTGTGCATAGGATGATGCTGTAGCCCAGTTTGCCAACACGGGCAGAGGCTTTGATGTCTGTTATGGGGACCCAGGTAAGGGAGTCATTTCTTGACACCCAGTCAGTGAATGAGGCAGCTGGACTGATGAGTCCACACGGAGAGATTTCCAAGATACGTTAAGTGAAAATTGCAGTACATTCCACTGTGTGTAATTAGCCACCATTTGTGTAAAAACAAAGGAGGCTGTATTTATGCCTAAGTGCACAATTCTCATAGGAAAACACCTGCTAGGGCCTCCAGAGGCTGAATATCCTGGTTGTATCTGGGCCAGGAGTTGGGTGACTGGGGACTTCATTCCTTCTTATCCCTTTGACAGCTACCTTTTGAAAGCATGTATTACTTATTTGTAATAAATACATGCATATGTAATATATCTATCCAAACACACAGACACTTTTGTGTACACGTGATGATGAAGGTCCAAGCCATGCTGGCCTCATAGTTCCTTGCAGGACCTCTGCTTCATAGCTCCTAAGGACCAAACCACCAAGATTCACCCACTCCAAGCACACCTGCTCCAAGGATCTTACTCACAGTGCTAGAATCACAACAGAAAGAAAGTGCCCCCTCTGGGAGAAAGATCCCACTCCAGGCAGCAGGAACAATGACCCATTGCCTATCATTCTGTTGTCCTGAAAACCTGGCTGCCTTCCATTTCTGGGGTTAGCCCAGGTGGTCCATCGAGGGTCTTGGAGGAGGCCATCAGTGGGCACTGTTACCTGCAAGGGGTCTGGTGTAGGTGGGGGCAGGGTCAGCTGCAGTTGCGGGTGTGGAAGGTGAGTGGGCTGGAGGTTAGGTGGAGGGAATTTCAGCTTCATCTCGTGGCCCTGCCTCAGGTTCACTCACCAGCATGCATGCCCCTACCACGTCCCTAGGCTTAGCAAGTCCTTGCTGACCCAAGGAAGGAGATACTCCCTTCTAGACTATGGCACTAAGTAGGGAAACAGAATTTATGATTGTGAAATAATTATTAACAGAATTTATAATTATGAAATAATTATTATCATGGTAAATTATGTTCCTAAATTGTAAGAACAGAAAAACTGATCAGCGTTTGCCAAGCCTTAGGAGTTGACCAATTGGGGGCTGATGGAACTGCTGTGTGTCTTGATGGTGATGGTGATTGAATGAAGAAATGAGAGGCTTTGTCAAAACTCTTAGAACTATAATTTTATTGAATGGAAGTTTTTTTAAAAGTAAATGAAAATTTCCGAAAGAAAGTATCTGCTTGCTGGTGAGATAAATAAGGAAAATAACTGTTACCATGTGAGTAATATCAGCTGAGGGTCACAACCCACCATCTGGGGGCCATGGCCCCACACGCAACCCACAAGCTCAACTTCAGGAACAAAAGTTTGTGGTTCTCATTTATCTCGTCTCCCCATACCCAGCTCCATCAACAGCACTGACCTCCACTTCACGAGGGTTATTCTTATCTTCTGTTTTATCCTTGTATGCCTCGTCAACCCAGTGGTTTAACCATGGAGGCTATAAGTATCTAAGAAAAGAGGTGATGAGGTCTGTCTCATGTTGTGGCTGAAGTGGAAGGAAGTGGATTCCACTTATCCTCTGCCAGGCACCCAGGCCTTGCAGAATCAATACAGCCGTGCTACTGCATAGGAAGCCTGGGAATTGAGTACCTCACATGCTGCTCTCATGGGCTTGGACACAACCATGGTCAAGTTCTGTCTTTGCCATGGAGCTGTGCTTCTCTGGAGGGTAGTTAGAGGTACAGACATGGGGGTCTGTCAAACCTGGGATTGAGTTCTGGCTCCAAGTCCTTGAACACAGTTATTTAAATGCCCTAAACCTCAGCATGTTTGTCTACAAAGTGGAGATAATCATATCTTCTTCATGGGAGAGTTTGGAAGAGGTAGAGCATCAGCTATACCCTTATGAGTCTTCTTTAGTGTCTCCCATAGAGCCGAGTGCTCGGAACACAGGAGATGCCAAATCAATGCCTCTTGAATCAAATTAAATTCCTTGTAATATGATAAGAAAGGACTCACAGGCTGGAAACCCCAGGCACTGGGAGTTCTTGCTTCCTTCCAGGAGCACAAAGAGACGTCTGTGTTTTCTAACTTCCTTCATTCTCTTTCTTTTTCCCTTCATAGTTCATTGCCTTCACATTAGCCATTCCATTTTCCTCCCTGTACCTTAACTAAATCTGATTACCTTTTCTTATACCAGAGTCAGTGCTTCTGAATAATAATGACAACAACAACAGCACTATGCAGATTTCCATAGCAAAATGCCTTTTACCTGATTTGTTAGGCAACAGGGCTCAGAGGAGGCACGTGACACATCTCTGGTCCCCAAGCTAATACATATTTGGTGGACCCAGAGCTCTCTGGAGAACTGAATCCCAGCTTACTGCACAATAATATCAATATAATACCTAGATGATATCAAGAAATTCCATCTTGACTCAATCACAGCCACAACATCTAGTCAGTCCATGTGAGCTGAGGTGAAGACAAAGGTCTATATGCCACAATCACAGCCCAGTGAATTTACAGAGCAAGCCAGAGCTACTAGATTCTAGAAATATTTTCTGATCCCCAAGAAACCTATGCCCCTTGGAGGTCATGAAGCTTTATTCCAAGCCTTCTTAGAACAATACTTCTTTATGATTAGCTGGTGCTTCCATTTTATTGTCAAAATTCCTACAGACTTTTGTTTTGTTTATTTTGTCCTGATGAACCAATATATGTGGGTTTTTTTCGTCTTCAACTTGGGGCCAAATTGAAAGATGTGTCAATGACCATCTCTGCATGTTGATGTCACCACATTCCAAACAGACCCTTATCGACCTCCTTCCCCAGAAGATTGATGGGACTGGTAAGGAGAGACTTTCATACCAAACAAGTGGAGAATTAGCATGCCCTGGGTGGCATGACTGTTGTTACTGACTCTGGCATTTCGCCCCACCCCCATGGCAGCTGTAATCATGGGACCTCCGGCAGTGTTCATTCCCCTAGCAGTGCTAGGCAGAGGCCAGAGGACAGGTGCTTTGGAGCAGGGACTTGGCCCTCTCATCCCAGCTCTGCTTGCTCTCTGCACACCTCTGAGGATTGCACCTCCTCCTGCCTGTCTTAAATACTTTGTAACCTGGGATGACAAGTTAGGATGAGGATCCTTCACACTGAAAATAAAATGAAAACAGGGCAGTGCTTTGTTAGAGAGCCTCATGTGTGAGGTTCTGCTTTCCTTCAGACTGAGATCTAGGAATTGCCTTCTATAAAGAAATGAGAATGAAAGCCCAGCTCCACCCAGCCTAACAGCCTTCTGGAGGATAAAATACACTGGGACTCTTGACCCTCCATTAGTGTTTCCACCAGGAGATGCTTCAGTTGGAAAACTGGCTAAACATTTCAGCCTAGTTAACAGTGGGCACAAGTGCTAGTTGAGCATCCCTTATCTGAAATATGTGGGACCAGAAGTGTTTCAGATTTTTTTGGATTTTGAAATATTTGCATATACATAATGAGATATCTTGGGGGTGGTACCCAATTTAAATATAAAATTTATTTGTGTTTTATGTACACTTTATACACATGCCCTGAATGTAATTTTATACAATATTTTAATAATTTTGTTCATGAAACAAAGTTAGTGTACATTGAACCATCAGCAAGCAAAAGTGTCATTATCTCAGTCATCGATGTGGCGTATGTCAGTGCTCAAAAGTCAGATTTTGGAGCAGTTGGGATTTGGGATTTTTGGGTTAGGGATGTTCAACCTGTAGCTTATTTAAGTTGTATTTACCGAGATCAGTCACGGAGCAGAAACCTGCATACTTCCTCATTGCGTTTTTCCTTTAATTCACTCAGGAAGTTGCCTAGCCTAATACAATCTATACATTCAGAACTCCTACTGCCTGTAATTTCTCAAGAGAAAAGGGCATCATCGTCCTGTGATAATATGGAGAATTACTAGACTCTCAATCCCCATCACAGGGACTAATAAATATGCAGGTCCCCTTGTAAATATGATTGACTCATTGGTTATACGAGATTTTTGTATTCTCAGTGTATATGGGTTTCCGTGTTTTAGAATCCCGAGTTAAGATCACAGGTTTTAATGGCAAGCATCTCATTTTATTGTGTGTTATTTTATTTTAATTAACATTGCAGGATAAGGTAGCACATGACTCAAAAATATAAACACCATGGCGGTATATTTGGAGTGGACTTTGTTTATAGTTGATGATTTCTTTGTTCTTGGTTCACAATTTACATTTATTAAATGCCTGCAATTTGATAAATACTATTCTAAAAATTTTTGTATTTCTGTCTTTTATGGATTTGTTTCTGAATTTTCTTTTTTAAACAAGCTCAAGGGCCTTTGAGATGTTCCAGTATATGACCAACCAAGAACCACGATTTGGGGGCACAGAGGGGCTGATCAGGGGAATTGTAACTGTTGTTGAGAGCTTCCTAGTGGCCCTGAGGATCTGTGGGTCCTGAATTGTCTTTGGAACATCAAAGACAAATTATGTATGTTCAGAAAAAAGCGAGCATTGAGTGTATAGTATAGTACATGAATTTTTTAATTGATGGCTCATATGTTAACAGATGGTGGGTGCCTCTCCCTCTGGAATGTGCCATCCTTTAGTGTTCTGAATAATGGAGTTGAATGTTGCCCCATTTTCTTTCTGAATCCAGCACTAGATTTAGAGGCTCTGGGTAGGAGAAAGTAGAAACTGTCTTTGGGAATGCGGAAAGCTTGTGTCCTTTGTGTATGTGGTTGGGGAGATCCTGAATTGCTTACCTGTCTCTATGCTTGTAAACTTCCAAATATTCCCCAGCATTCCACCAATCTCCCTCCTCACTCATTGTCGGCCAGATTGGCCATCAGAACTGTTGCCAGTTCATTCAAATTGTCGTTTTCATCCAAGGCCACATGTCCTCCCATCTGTCACTCTGGACAGCAATAAGATGGAAACTAATCTTGAGGTGAGCCCAGGGATAACACCTCTCTAATACATGGCCCATGGCCCTTAGGGAAAAGAAAATGGCTCCTGGTTTACTTTCCCAAAACAGAAACTCTCTCAGGTTCATGAGAAATCTGGCAGTTGAGAAATGTCTCCTGCCATACACTCCATTCACAAAGCCAAGACAAAGGCAGGTCAGCACCCGAGTCACACTGGTCTCCTTTGTTACCGAATCCTCTGACTTTCTGGAGAGAGGGATGCCCAGGAGCCTCCCAAGTTACCATGTGCATCATTAACTACCTTAAACAGCAGCTTCAGGTGCAGTGGTATTTGAACCACTGAAAAATCCTGACCTGGATGTCTGCTAACAGACAATTGATACAGTTAATTGATACAGTTATTGATGAACACATTATTCATCATTAACCGTATCAATAGAGTAATTGATACAGTTAGAGCTATTATTCTATTATTAAGAGTGGGATATTAGGGTGAAGATTTTGCCACAGACACTGTAGTGTTAAAAATAAACACCACTCCTCAGTTTGATTGTTCCACACCTCAGACCTACCTTTCTGATGTATGTGCTCTTGGTATACACACAGAAAATCCTGAGCAGCTGTCTAGGGGACAAATGGGGACTTAGATTCCCCAGTCTTGCTCTTTGCCATCCCTTGAAGGTTTTAAAAATATGTGCTTGCAGCCCTTGCATGGAATGAATGACTGGCTTGCAGCAAACTGTTATTTCTCCCTGCTTCTCCCTCAGAGCAATCTGTACCACTGCCACTTTTTAAACTCTGATTGTTTCTGTTTCTTCTCAGTGAGCAGAAAGTAGTTTATTCATATTTTAAAATATAAAACATTCACAAAACTCAACTTTGCCTTTTTCTCCTTTCCCATGCATTTATCACCTACTGATGGCAACGACCATTTGAAGCATGTGACCTTGCCCTTTTATTCCTTGGCAAGGAGGGGTCCTCACTGCCGTCCTTGCATTTGGATGCCAGGGATAGCAGCACCAACCTTCTTTCCCCAGGTCCCTCTCCTGAGCTCGTAGGAGTTGCTCAGAGAGGGAAAGGGCATGCACCCCTCCCTGTCCTATGTGTGCTTCTCATTCGGTTCCTCCTGGCCATTGTGTCTCCTGCACACTGAGTCCCCCTTCCTTGTTAGCTGTCTAGTCTGTAACTAACCTCTTCAAAGATGGTTCCTTCCACATGCTTGGTTCCCCAGCACCAATCTGTGTTGTCTGTTGTGTTCCTAAGTTGGTGGAACAGAAGTGTCATCTGTCTTCCATGCCCCTTAGCACGGCGACTTCAGGGCAGAAGTGATCAACTCTTGTCCTTGATGGACAAATGTTTTCTGAGCTTCCAGTCAACCTGGCTTAGGCCTCTCCAGGCCCTGTCATCCCAGGCACTGAGTGGCACTGCCACCACATTCTGGCACTCCCCCACACACACACCCCTCCTCTACCCTCTTGCTCCTGTGTCAGACACCCTTGCCTCTCCTCTGTTCCTAACGAGGATGGTCTCCCCAGAAGTGCTTTCAAGAGGAAGACTTGTGTGCAGGTCACTAATGACATGCTGGTAAAGGAGTGGGAGGGAAAGAGGAAGAGGAGCCAAATCGAAGGTGTCACCCCAGTCAAAACCCTGCCCAGGAAGGCCTCATCTTAATCCCACAGGTACTCTCAGTGTGAATTCTCCCTCCAGGATGTCTCAATTCTGGGCAAGGGAGTTGGGCTTGCAAACACCTTCCTCCATCAGTGATAAGTTAAGGGACCTAGGTAGGGGAACAGTGTCATTATTGCCCAGGCTCTTCCAGAAGTGTTCAAGGGCCCCCCTCTTCACCCCTCTTCAAAGAGAAGGCACAGGTGCTGGCTGGAGGCACATTGAAGCGGGGTGCAGGTAAAAACTAGTGGCATGGCGGATACCCAGGTCATTCACTATGTACTAGATCTGAAAGTTATTCACCTTTTGATAGGAAACTTTGCAAGTATTTCAAACAGAGCCTTCTGGCCTTGACAAGGCCGTGCATATTCTTCTTCATCCTCTAGGCCAGATGCTTGCTTTAGAGTAATCAGGACAACATTATGGTTAAAAGCCTGGGCTATGGATGGAGTCAAAGAAAACTGGGTTTTAGATTTGGCTCGGCCACTTATAAGTCATGTGGCCTTGGGCAGATTATTTTCCTTTCTGAATCAAATCTCCACATGTGTGTAATGGTGATAATTCCACTTAGCTGCCAGTGTATTTGAAGGACCGTTTGAGACAATGCATGCCTAGCCTGGCACCAGTATCCAGCCCACCGCACCTGCTCAGTCCATGGGAGTTCTTACAGTCATTCATTTTCCCATTCGTGAAAGCAGAGGATCCTGGGACATTAATACTGTGGTAGGATCCCACTCACTATGGACCTTTGACCCTTTACTCCTGAGGCCAGGGATTGGTGTTTTAGTTTCCTGCAGCTCATATTTACATGTTCACCATATCCACATACTCCCTGGAGAATTATTATTTCCTTTATGCTTTCCCTAAACTCACTTTAAAAACTATATTTCTTTTTAAAGCTAATTTTATTGTATCCGTTTCATAAGTAAGCGTGGATTTTTTATAATAATATTAAAATGATCATTATGTAACTATTAACATTTACAGCATTTGTTCTTGTATGGCCTATCCTCATCTACGCATCCCTGGAAGGACACCAAGCGCCTCCCAGGCATCCTGTGTGTACTTCTTGTACTTTAAGAGCTATCCAGCCAGAGCGATGGGATTTCAACAGCCCTAGGGGTTTAGACGCAGTTCAGAGTATGGTATTTCTAATCTTTCCAATAACGTTTTATATGTCTGATGGCTGATATCTGACTCTGGGCATGGAATTATTTCTGGATCCTGAGGTTGCTTGCAAGGCTGGTGTATAGCTCTGTGAATTAAATGGTTGCCCTGGCCTCGTTGCCATGGTGACAGGAATCGGCGCAAGCCGAGCAGGTGACCAGTTGGATGGGGAAGCATCACAGGTGTGGGCCATTTCTTTGTCAGTTATCTCAATGACTGTCATTTCCATCCCCTTGATTTGGTCATGTGAGCAGCCGCCATCTCAGATCTTATCTCTGACACAGCCGGTGGGAGGGCCTGAAGACCTTGGAAGTTGGTCTAGAATGCATACCTTAGAAGATACACACAATGCAGTGGTGTATTTTTTAAAAAGTAAGAAAGATAAGCAAACCGGGTGAACATTGTCTATTTACTTACTGATGAACACAGCACCTGTTACAGAGTTGGTACTCCACAATTTTAATTAAGTGAATGCTATGAACAAACCAAGTACTAACACTGTACTATCTAATAGTCATATGTATGTTCCTCCAACCAGCATTTATTGACCATATTCTGCATTCTTAGGACCCGAGTCAGGATAAAAGGGTAGAGTAGCCTGAAAATGTGAAGCACTCACTGGATGACAGTGGGTGGGTAAGAGGAGGGAATCTGGGTGCATTCTTAGGGAAAGAGGATGGATCATAAAATAGGAACACTGGAGCTGGAGGGTAAGAATCTTAGTTGAGGGGTCAGTTAGCCTAACAGCAATTCAGGGACACAATTCTCAAGCCAACCGCCAGCTCATCCCCTGCCCTGAGAGAATGGCTCAGCCCTCCGTACCCTAAACCACGGCAATGAGGCAGACTTTCGAGGGTTGTGATGCAGATGGTCCACTATGCTGCTTGCCTCTTTTGCTCCTCACAGGCCTGGTTTGAAGGGAAGTGCTCTCTCTTGGGTGTGCTTGCTGGATGCTGTATCTCTTGGCTCCAAGTTCCTTGGCCTCACTTGCCGCATTCCAAGTCAAAATAGCTCATGCTCCTTCTGGGCGGCTCCCAAGGGCCTGGGGTACATAGATCTGTGTGGAGGGACAGGGGGTCTGTGGCTGGAGATCCTCCTTTTGAAGGATATCTCTCTGTGCAGCTCAGCCTTGGCCACCAGGCCCCCATGTGCCCAGCAGAGATGCTGCCTGTGTTATCTGAATACTTAGACCCTGGGTTTGCCCATCTATAGTCCATACGCACTCAAATCAGTCATGCTTTTGGAAAAGAGAGTTTTAGTCCTTGTGATGAAGGAGAGCAAAATCTCTCTCCAGAATTGAAAGTGCTTCAGCAGATAAGTAGTCCTGCAGTAAACTGGCTCCATCTAGCAGAGCTACAAAATTAGTGGAGAGAAGCTTTGCAAACACAAATCTTTGGGGCATCTCAATGAGGATGCCTGGTTCTGTCCAGACTCATTGCCTTCCATGTGATGAAATCATCTGGGAAATCAACTTATTAAAGTATAAAACCCTTCCAGAATCCCTCTTCAAGCTTCAAAGGAAGATTTGGAGGAATGAAATCCTACCCAATTTTAACTATTGCAAGGATGTTTGGGGTAGGAGTTTGGGGGTGCACATTGTTTTTTGATGTCTAACTCAAATTTGGTTCTGTGCTGTAGGTCAGTTTCCAGGATGCATAGCCTGGACTAGGGTTTTCCTGGACCTGGAGTTTGTGACAGAAAGACCTAGACCCACTCATCCAGCTCTGGGCTGCAGTGACTTAGAGGCAAAGCTTGCTCTGGCCATCCCTAAAAGGCCAGAGGACTCACCTCTGATGCATTTTACATTTCAAAGGATGCCCCATTCCCTTGGAGACTTAGAACAAAAGCCAACTGAAGAGGTTGTCTCAGGTTGGGTCCCCGAGACAGAGATTCTTGTGCAAGTCTTTTATTGTTAGAGAGATCTCCAGAGAAGGGAAGCGAGAGAAACACGATGGGGCAGGAAAGGAGGCAGCAAAGGAGTAGTCTCAGCTGCAGGCCAGCCTCAGGTGGATCCCAGGAAACCACAGAGTAGGGAGGGCACCACAGAGCTGTCCTGCCTTGAGGCAGGAGCTGGCCTTTGTACCCTAGCGTCTACCACCCCTTTTGGAGTGAGGACTTGATCTTCTAGGCATTGCTGGGTGAGGTCATATGCACTGACTAAGTGCTACTCTGGATAACTTACTCTTAGCCTTTATCAGGAGGTGGATGCACTGACCCCAGAGAGGGTTTCTGCGTGGGCACCGACAGCATCTACCAGGCATGGTCATGCGGTTGTTCTGCCTGTATTTCACATGGGACTGGAAGTACAAGTTCTTGTCCCCTTTACAAGGAGACATCATTCATTGTCTATGAGAACTCACTTTCCTTTCCAGCCCCTTCCTTCTCAGCTTTTAGACATGTTTTGTAAAAGTGGGGGAAGGAGTGGATACATAAGCGAATGTAGCTGGTCAGTCATGAATGCCTCACTCTGCAGAGCATCGCCAGCTGTGGACGTAGCCACTCAGCTATTCATCCAGGCCTGTTAAAATATGAGGGCATAAAAAGAGCTGATTTCATTCATTTTATGGCAGCATGGCTTCCCCCAGGAAAGGCAAGACTGGCCAAAATGTGTGTGGTCCATACCTTTGGGTGAGGGATATTTGCAAGACGTGACTCCCTCAGCTGTGCCCAGTCTTGCCCTGACCATCCACTTCACTTCTTGCCTTTTCTCTGGAACGTCCCTTTCTGTTTTTTGGAAATGGTTGCAAAAAAATTACAATCGTTTCCATTCTCAAACCCAACTTCTTCCATACCATGTGGTTCTAATATCCACATCCTCCACAACGCTCCAGATTTGGGGCTGGGCGTTCTGTTGTCACCTGAGTCTGTGCCTGCTTCCAACACACCAAGACACAGTCACCCAGTGGATTCTGTTTGGCTCCTTGGATCTGAGCTTCCTGGTAAAAATAAGATTAAAAAAAAATGTGACAGAAGAACATAGAAATGTCTGTAACGTGTTCAAGACTGGTGAAAACACTGAGAAGATGATCTCCCTGCTGCCTCTCCATGCAGACGGGTCAGACCTGCCCCTGGGACACCCCTGGCTCCCTTTGGCTGGCACAGGGAATGGAAACTTTGGCCACAGGTGGTTGTTTCTGCAGCTTCTCCACTCCCGGCCTCACCCATTTCTCGTTGATGATTTCCCATAGCAAGTCTAGTCTAGCATCAATCCATCCTCAACACCAGCCAGCTGGTCTCCGAGCAGCAAGGTCCCATAGGCATGCTGGAGTCTCAACAGGAAAAGTGCTTTCCCACTTTTCCACTGAGCAAAAACAAACACTTTTAGGAGTTGATGGGCTGTGGAGTGATGTGCGTGGTTCATTCAGTACTCCATCACATTAAAGGAGCATATGAAGCCATATCCATAGCTGAGGGGTGTGGGGAACAAGATGCTGTCCATCGCCCACCCTCCAGCCTGCACTCATGTGGTTGGTTCTCAATCTCTATAGTGATTTATTGTAGGATTCCTTTGGAATGATAAAGAGAATGTTTGTGGAAGAAGCAGCATTTGTGTGGTTCCTGAGTTAGCCTGGGTTGCCAGAAGCTGAGCCTGGCATGAGCATTCCTGTGAAAGCTGTGTTGGACGTCTTCCCTGGAAAAACTGGTCAGAGAGCACACAGTGTGACCAGGAAGGGTAGGATGTCCAGAAGGGCACAGGATCAAGCAGAGTCCCACAGAGGGGAACTTCAGCACAACACATCCCTGGGTGCCGGCCTCTGCGTGTGGAAACACTCTGGGAGCCGGAGTTAGCAAAATGGTAAAGGGCTTTCCAGGGAGGCGGACAGAGTCCTGATTGCCAGCTTCAGTTGCATTCTTGCGACTTTCAGAGGAGTTAACAGGAGCAATAACAGCAGCGGCTTGTTCTTCCCCAGTGCCTAAACTTCTTTCTGTTGTAAGTTGGGCTCTTTTGCAAGCCCCCAACACCAACTCTTTCTGCCTTCCCCTTGTGGGTTCCAACACACCAAGCAGACAGTGGGGTACCAGCAGCCCATGGTCATAAAATGTGAACATGATAAAAAGGGGTCTTGGGGCACGGAAAGAGTCCCTACCAAAGGTGCCAGCATGCTTTCTGTCAGGATGTATCTCAGGCAGCAGGGGAGTCTGAGTCAGCTCCTAGCTCATTCTTAGCCTATGACAAATGTCAAGACACAAGTAGACATTTCTGGCACTTAAATAAGGCAAGAACTCCGAACTAGTCCCTTTTTTGGGTAGATGGGGCTAGGACTGTTTCATCTTAACAGGAAGCCCTGGATGGAGAAAGACACTTACGGCAAGGCCTGCAGTGAGGAGCAGAATCCCAGACGCTGTCCTCCAGGGTCGTGCTTCTCCAGCCTGAGGCTTAGTAAAAGGCTAACTAGGAAATTGGCCAATTTTAATCTTGGGTCTCATTCTGCGTTCTAATGTACTGTGAAATTTAGTGCAATTCCACATGGTCTTTTAGATGCTGGATACAGTCATTTCTTTTAGAAAAAAAACAAAGGGTTTGCATAAGCATATTTTTTTCCCCTTTGAGACTGGGGAGAAATGTGAAAGAAACCATGTCTAATGTTAATTCTGAAGAGGCTGCTGTGGTGTAGAAGGACAGACACTTGCCTCAGAAGATCAAGTGGATCTTCCTACTTAGTGAACTGGGCCTCAGCTCTGTGAAGCACAGAGCTACTGCGTTCTCATAAGGATCAGGAAAGAGCATGCAATGGGAACTATGGTGTTCACACATTAAAAGCTGCTGCCGTTTCCACTAGAGAACTTGGCTGTTTGTTCAAGGAGAGATGTATTAAAGCAGAGGTCCCCAATCCCCAGGCCATGGACCATTACCAATCCCTGGCCTGTTTGGAACTGGGCTGCACCGTAGGAGGTGAGTGGTGGATGAGCAAGCAAAGCTTCATCTGTCTTTAGAGCCACTCGCCATGGCTCACATTGTCACCTGAGCTCTGCCTGCTGTAGATCAGTGGTGGCATTAGATGCTCATAGGAGCAGGAACTCTGTTGTGAACTGCACATGCAAGGGATCTAGGTTGCACACTCCTTATGAAATTCTAATGCCTGATGATCTGTCACTGTCTCCCATCACCCTCAGATGGGACTGTCTAGTTGCAGGAAAACAAGCTCAGGGCTCCCACTGATTCTACATGAAGGTGAGCTGTATAATTATTTTATTATATATTGCAATGTAATAATAATAGAAATAAAGTACACAATAAATGTAATGCACTTGAATCATCCCAAAACCACCTCTCCCACCATTCCGTGAAAAAATTGTCTTCCACAAAACTGGTCCCTGATGCCAAAAAGGTTGGGGACAGCTGCATTAAGGAGCCACCACCTCATTCAAAATCTGGATGGATGGCTCTGACTCTCCGCCACCCCCACACCTTGTCTCTGCTTCTCTGTCTACCTGAACTTTCTCCTGCAGTCCTTCTCTAAGGCTCCACTCAAGACTGACTTGCTCCAGCCTTCACGCGCTGTGCCGGCTCACGGCACCTTCCTTCCTCACCTCACTGTTCACTCACTGTCTGATCCATATTAATAGCTATCAATTATTATCAATATGGTTATAGCTAAGGTTATCAGTTTAGGTACAGATAAATAGTGGCAGATTGCATCTTCCCAAATGACCACAGCAAGAACTCCAGGACAACATACTCTTCCAGAATCTTGTCTTCCCCCACCAAAAATGAAGAGGTAGGGTCCACTTCCCATTCCTTTAAGACTGATGAGATATTTGTAACTGCCGTGACCAACAGAAGGCAGTGGAAATGCCCTGCATGACTTCCTATGCCAGATAACAGAAGGCCGTATGACTTCCTCCAGCACTCTCTTGATATGTGCACCTGCAGCTCTGAGCCACTTCTCACTATGTGAGAAGTCCCCAAGCTGAGAAGACCACATGGCAAGACCACAGACTTGGAGAGGCCAGGGAGCCCCCACTGTTCCTGTTCTCAGGTGTTGGAGTTCCCCTTGCTCAGAGGCCAGACAGGAAGTGAGTGTTTGAGCCTTCATGTTTCCAGTTCCAGCCACCATGTGATTGCAATTGTGTGAGCAGCCAAGTAAGGACCACCTACCTGAGGTTGGTCAGCCCCTAAAAATGTGAGGCATAACAGTAAAATGTTACAGTAGTCTTAAACCACTGTTTGGGGTGGTTATTGTGCAAATACATGTGCATACACACTGTCTTAGGTCTGGCAGCCTAAGAAAATACCATACTGGGTGTTTTGTAAACACAAGAATTTATTACACACAGTTCTGGAAGCTGGAAGTCAGATCTGGGTGCCAGCATGGTTAGGTTCTGGCAGTAGCCTTCTTCTGGGTGACAGACCTCTGACTTCTTATATTCTCATGTGACAGAGAGCAGAGGGGAAACAAACTGTCTCATGATTCTTCTAGAGACAAGGTCTCGCTCCATCACCCAGGCTGGAGTGCAAGGTTCTGTCCTCTCAGCCTCCTAAGTACCTGGGAATACAGTTGCACGCCACCATGACAAGCTAATTTTTCATGACTCATAAGGACACTAATCTCATACATGAGGGCTCCACACTTGTGACCTAATTACCTCTCAAAGACCCCGTTGCACTCGGGATTAGGATTTCAACATATGAATCTGGAGAGGAGGGCATTCAGTCCATTACACATATACACTTATATACTTACATGTGCATATGTGTGTACATATGTACACACATACATGCATACTCATATTTACTTACATGTACATACATGAATGTGTACATACATGCATGCATGCATGTTTAGGCATATAGCTTGATTTCTTCAATCATCCTCCAGTTTGTGCATTTGTGTGTGTGTGTGTGTGCTGGAAGCTGGCTTCCCAGCTGGGCTATAAACTCCTGAAATCAAAACTGTGCTGAGTACTCCCTGTTACCCTCTACCAGTCACATTGTGACTGCTGCAGCTCTGCCCTGACCCCTTGAGTTATATTGATGGGGAAATGTGTAGTACACACCTGTGTCCCTGAAGAGCCCATTCATGTTGCAACTAGGATCATAAACCAGAGTCACTTTGGTCTTTGAATCTTTCTCAAAGGAAACTGTGTCCTTGGAAAGAACCATTTACCTGAAATTGTTGAGAATAAGCCACTCGATTTGCTTCTGTGTGGTCGACTCAGCAAAAGGAAATGCCTCTCTCACCAGTCCCGCAACTGTGGGTACTTGGCCGCCTCGGAAGCTGTTAGGCAGGGCCTCCTCTCCTCGTTCAGGATCCCCACGGGATTTGCCGCTTCCATCTTCAGATTCAAAAGCCGCTCTTTTTTTTCTCTCCTCATCTTAGCGTTACCTAGGAGATCAGAGATTTTTATGAGTTAGGTTTGACAGTCTGATCATATTTATGTGAGCTATGCAAGAAAAGTTAAATGTTAGAGTCTCTCATCGAATGCAATATTATTTGGATAAAAAATCATCTCAAACATTGAAAGGGTCATTTTCTAAAAGAATTTATTTTAATAGATTTTCCTCCATAAATCTATATGAAATGCCCTGAAATTCAAAGTTATATAATATATGAGAAAAGATCAAAAGGAGTAATGATATTAAATTCCTCTCCATCCTTGAAAATTCTGCTCAGTTATTTTATCCCACCCACTACATGAATTCAAACATTGCTATATGAACTCAAACAGCCCCAGTGAGGCCCAACACAGCCTCTTCAAGTACATGGTAAACCACTCCTCGGCTGGGAAGGCTGGAGAGGAGGTACTAGTATCTTTGATCAGCCTTTGACTCAAGTGGGCCTGAAAGCTGTCCTAGCTCATGACCACAAATGTATACATTTGCATCATGCTTCTGTAACATCATAACCGAGGTTATTACGCCACAGAGTGGACGTTGCTACCACTGCCTCTTGCAGTATTTTGTCTTGTAATAATTCTGTTATTTTACGGATCTCTTTTAATCTGTTTTCAACGCCAGCCAACCCTGCAATGATACATAAGTACATGGAAAGACAAAGATGACAATCTCTCTGTCAATGACACAAATTGACAGGTTCTGGGAGGGGAGCAAGAAGTAATTGACTTATAATGGGGGATAAGACGGCATTCTAGCATAGGAACGAGGTGAAACTTTTTCCCCTACTTCACGTCCCTTTTCCTCTTTACTTGGAACGTAAGTTATGGCATTTATCATTTTGCTCTTAACTAACTCAACAACTAAGCCAAATTTCCACTTTCTTCCATAAAAAAATTAAATGTTAATACTCAGGTACTTTATGTATTGGCCGGACTTGATCAAAAGTTTTATTTGCTGCCCACTTTTCTTTCCTCTTATAAAGCTTCACACGTTTCTCTAGACCTGAAAAGCACTTATTAAACACCTACCTTGCTGTTGCCATGAATTTCAATTTGGCAACTTCACGTGGGACATCAAAATCTGACACACAAAACATCTAAGCGATCCCCCAGATTGTAAAAGGAAGTACAACACAATTTCACCTTCTTGGCTGTAACTGGTTTTCAATATCATTTTGCCTCTGAACACACGTTCTTGCCTCTGAGCCTTGGGACATCACCTGTCAGAGACATTAGAACTGCCACAGATGCTTGTTTGGGATGACTTGACCTTGAAATATTTATAGTTGAGAGTTCTGGAAGGCTGCAGTGTCTCTTCCTGTAGTCTCCTACTGTTCTGATTGCTCCTTCTGTCTGATTCTTGGTTTATCCATGTAAGTTGGCATGCAATTAGGTCACCTCCCAGGCCTTCCATCCTTGCTTGTCAGCCACCACAGCAACCTTTAGTTTCCCCAGGTTGTTATTTACCACCAGGCCACGCCGTGACTCCAGGCAGTATAAGTTCCAAGGAGGACTTAATATGGCTAACGGCAAGTTGGGGAATCTTTCATGTGAATTTGGTTTGCTGCAAATTTTGTGCAGCCCCTTATGATGCAGAATATACTCCAGAGGAAAGTGAAGAAAGCAAGCAGAGACTGGAGGGGATATTAACCTCAAAAGACAACCACACTAGCAGGGGGCCATAGCAGTTAGTTTTTCTCCGCTGAAACCTCCCCTAGGTGTGCAGCATACGGGGGATGGAGCTCAAGCAGAAACAGCAGTCTTACTGGGTTGAGACATCAGAGATTAGAGCGTGGATCCCAGAGCAGCTGAAAATTGGAGGAAATGTCAGAAAGAAAGGAGTCAAAATATGTGTAATATGTGTGTAAATTTCCCTCAGGTCCATGACTGACCTCTGAACCTTGCCTGCTTAGGAATGACTCCACGCAGCTCAGGAAAGACAAGAGCTGAAAGGCTGAAAGCAGATATGTCACTGCTGCCCGGCACTGGGGAGACAAACGGAGAAGTGCAAGTCTCTAAAGTTTAAGGGGCTTGATACACAGTTCAGATGTTCCACTGAAAGCCTATAGAGACCATATCTCAGGGCTAAGGGCACACTCAAAATAGGCCTAAAATTACCACAAAGAATGACCCTCCAGTAATTTAATCAAAGCTTAAAACCTAAAACCACCTCTGGTTTTGTGGCTAGTAATTACAATCCTCCAATAAATTCAGCTTCCTATTAGAACAAAACTCAATACTCTTCAGAGGAAGATGACAGAATCCAGAATTTCCTCAGCCATCATCCATGAAGTCAAATGTACAATTTTAAAAATTACTAGAAGACCAGGCCCAGTGGCTTATGCTTGTAATCTCAGCACTTTGGGAGGCCAAGGCGGGAGGATAGCTTGAGGCCAGGAGTTTGAGACCAGCCTAGGTGACATAGCAAGACCCTGTCTCTACCAAAAAAAACATTATATATATATATATATATATATATATATATATATATATATATATATATATATATATATATATATATATATGTATATATGTGTATATATGTATGTATATGTATATATGTATGTGTGTATATATATGTGTGTGTGTGTGTGTGTGTGTGTGTGTGTGTATAGCTGGGCATGTTGACCCATGCCTGCAGTCCCAACTAGTTGGGAGGCTAAGATGCGAGGATTGCTTAAGCCAAGGAGTTGGAGGCTGCAGTGAGGCACGATAGTGCCACTGTACTCCAGCCTTGGCAACAGATTGAGACACTGTCTCAGAAAAATAAACTACATGTGTATATTACATGTATTATATACATTGCTAGATACACATCAAGTAGATTCTAAATTCTCTTGTTTTGATCTTGCTTGCTGCAAACTGTGACGAGTCTTCTGCTATCTACAAGGCAGCACCGTGCCCTTCCTAAGATACCTCTCATGTCATCAGTTCCTGCTCTTGATCTATAACCCAAAATCCTAACTGGATACCAAGGCGCATTGTTGAAGGAAAAGGTATTTAGATGTTTCATTCAGAGCTATAATGTGCCGTCACCAGAGCCCTATGACAGTTCAAGGAAATGGAGAAAATTGAACAGAAGAATTACTTTTTGGTTTGGATTAACTATGCTGTTTTCTTAATTTCTATTCATATTCAGAGGTAGATGTTGTCCCAGAGATGTTGCCTTGATACTGGGAATGTAAACTTTGGAATCACAAACTTAGCTATCTAACAAAAAATTATTGAGCTCAAATCTACCTTTAAAAGAGTTTCAGGTGTAATTTGCAGATTCGTTAGTGCTTTGACCTAAAATTATAGGTACAGGTAGTGTTCGACTTACGACCACAATTGGGTCCGACAGACTGGTCATAACACGATTTGGTCGTAAGTTGAGTAGGCTATATGCACGCAGAGATGGTAGTGCTGCTGGAAGCTGGTCCGCACTGTCGTATGCCCAGCTGGGCAACGTTTGCGCTGCCAGACGCAGAGCAGTCGTGGCTAGCGATTGTGGTCGTAAAGTCGAATGGTCATAAGCTGCATAGGTCGTAAGTCGATCAATACCTGTAAATGGTCAAAAAATATTGAATATATGGTAACATAAAAGGAAAAATGATTTCCTGCAGTTAACATGTGCATTTTCCCCTTAAGGAGGGGGGCAGAGGTGACCAAGTCCAAAACTGAGAAGTAAGCACAGCTTATATTTTTTCCAACTGAGCTAATCAATATTTTGTCTGCTTATTTATGTCTTCCTACAACAGCTATGCATATTCTTAGATATTTATTTTATTATTATAAACTAGAATTCAAGCTAAAGATTAAAGGTGTCTCAATACAATCCCCTGAAGATTCCAAGTACATTCAAGTAGATGGATTAGTAATAATTCTCCCACTTTCAAATGGATTATACTGTAAAATAGGCGCAGATCAAACAAAAGGATGTCACGAATCACTATTACCAGGACCGAGGAGTGCCAGTTATTCTTTCGTTTTAGGACTTGCTTAGCAAAGCTCAATATAGGGAAATGACAAGTACACAGGTCCCTGCTCCCATTCCCCTAACCGCGGTAGACATTGCTAATAGATGGAGATCCTTTACCACACTGAGCCCATCCAAGACTCATCCTAATAGTCAATCATTAGCAGTCAAGCGACCAACATGAAATGAGACCAATTTTCTATCCTTAAAATTGGCAGTCATGGAATAACATCAGAAGGAAATAAAAAGAGCAGATTTTAAGAGAGGAAGCAGAGGGAAACTTTTGTGCTTTTCATGAAATTCTGTTATTATCTTCCCATCTAGAGACCAATAGAACCATAAATGTTACTTCCAGCCTTGAAATTTGATGAGTTAACATTAAAAAGTGTCACTGATTTTGAAACCTCCAGCCATTTAGCATGTACACTTCACCTTATATAAAATAAATGCTTAAAGATTAAAAACTTTTCATGTAGATTCCTGTAGGGAATTGCTACATTCAGAAAGCACTATTTCAAGTGGATTTTTTTCTAGAAAAGTTTTTCATGCAATCTTATCCTTTCTGAGGGTGTTGAAGAGGAATAGGCATTCCTTGTCACCACCATGGGTCCTCTTTAGGAACTATTTAGTGGGTTCCTGTATACATCAGCCTGTAGGTCTGGATCAATAGCAGACATAAGGACGTGAGAGATGCAGCAGGTCATCCATTCAATTATTCTGTCTCTGATGTTGGCACCAAGGGACACTTAGAGAAACAAAGGAATCCAAGAAGAGCATCAAGTTCTGAACACCATAGGGAATTTACCATAAATATTTCACTTTCTTTAATGAGAATTTATTAGTGACACAGCCTTGATAATCACGTGAGCAGCAAATGCATGCTGTAGGCTCTTGCTCTTGCAAAGAGACCTCTTCTCTGCTGCCATGTTTGTGGCCTGAGAACACTACATTATTCATGAGATGGTACAGTAGCTGCTGGCTCAAAGACATGAACAGCACTGATGTCGTGGTTTTTTATTATTGATAAAGAAATACATTTCTAGCTTGTCAAATTACATTTCAGGGCTCTGCTAGGCCAATACTGTATGTAACTAATGATTTGGGGTTCTTTAGTTCCAAAGAATATCTGTTCCCTTCCAGGAGAAAAGTTTGTGGGCTGATTATTTAAAATCTTCTGCCAATATGGACATGAGAAAAAGAGCTCTAAAGTGGGAACCAAGGGGCTTCTCATGGTGTTAGATCAACTCAGCATCATGAACAAGAAGCAAAGGCCGTTTCCCAATCTGCGTTCAGGAGTGAGGTAGTTCCATAATGCTATCCAGATTGCAAATCCACTGCAAATTGTCCATACAGACTATTGCTATGGTTTAGGGAAACATTCGCCTGAATGTGAATAAGTTCTTTTCTGGAAAAATGAATCTTTGTCGAAGTAAAGAGAGAGAAAAGTGTGAAATTCCTAACTCTCCTCGTCTAAATATGGATTTTCCAGAAGGCATCCCAGAAACAGACTCAGGCACAAGTTAGTTTCTGATATGATCCCCAGTATGGGAGTTGGGAAGTGAGACAGTGAGACAATGACAGAAAGGCGACCAATCAAAGGCATGTTACAAAGCCAGTTACCACTGTGGGCAACCAGAGCTTAATTCTGCTGGGAACTCTAATGGTGTAGAACATACCTCAGTGTTATCTCACTCAGGTGGTGAGGGAGTTGGGGTATTTATACACTCACATTTCATCAGGCTTTGGTTGACAGCTTCTCCTGAGAGAAAGGGTGGTATTAATTCTCCAGCATATCCAGCCTGCAGTGTCTGGGCAGGGGACCCTTTCTCAGCTCTGGAGAAAGCCTTCAGGTAAAGAGATGCAGGTGCTTAGTATAAAAGAGGTAGGGCCACAGGACACTGTGGGGCGGGTATTGGTGTCTTGGAAAATGCCCCTGTCTATATTTCTCCCTCTTCATTATTTAATAAGTTAAAGACAAAAAGAGCTCTTATTTGAGAGTTACTTGCCCAATTTTAGGTATTGCATATTTCATAAGCATCATCACCATCAATCATCGTAATAATCACATAAATGGGTATCTCCCATTTTGTACATTAACAATTAAGACTCAAATAGGCTAAAGAATTTTCCCAAGGACACAGAGCTTGTGAGTGGTAAAGGAGGGCTTCAAATCCAGGTCTTCAGGCTCTTGTAAAACGCTGGTTTCCTGTGGTAAGCAAATGTCGCCACATAAGCATTTGGCTGATGCAACTTTTCTTAGCAAATTTGATTGGCAATACCATTTTGATTGAAAGTTTGATGATCCCTCTAGGCCATCTGTTCCAATGACTTGCGGTTGCATCCTCCTTCACAGAGATACTTCTCGTAACCGTGTATCCATTCACACATCAATCCATTTGAAGCTGAACTTTGTTTCTGGCTTTTGAAGAGAAGGACTTATACCCTTAAAAAAAAAAAAAAAAAGGAAAAAATGGGGTAATTTGGTTTTTCTAGGACAGCAGAATCAGTATAAAGTTGAACCCTAGTTTGATCTCAGCTCTTCCTCTACTGTCTGTGTGAACTGTAGGCTGGTTACTTGCCCTCTTTGGGCCTCAGCTTACCTGCCTGTAAATTGGGATACTGCCTTCTATCATATAGAAGCAATGAAAAAGTGATAAATATATTTGCAATACTTGATAAAGTTTATTTCCATCCTTAAATTCAGAATGCTCAAGGTATTGGGATGATTTCAAAGAGAGTTCCCTTGCTCCCAACCTATGCTCAACTGGTAACTCCTCAGTGACAAGGACTGTGTACCCTTAACTAGTGTTGAGTATGGTATCCAGCAGATGGTAAGGGCTGAAAGGAAATGGTGGTGTTTTGGCACAATATTGATTTAATGAATTTTCCAATGTTACTAAGATATGGTCTTTAGAACCAGACAAAAATTCAAAAGGTGATCTAAGGACAGACTGGTTCCCTGGTACACTCAGGACCTCCTGTTGCCAGATGCCTTCTCTCATGCCTGCCGAAGGTTTGCTTGACCTTGCTAAATGTGAGCATGCACTGAAATGTCTCTAAAACATTCCCAGAGACTAAAAATTTAGAAAACTAAGTTAAGCATATATGTACTTTCACACAGATTTTTTTGTGAATAATTTTGTTCAGTGGCCTTTAGTTATGACAAATGTGTTAATTGCCTCAAGCAACACTCATTAAGTGATTTTTGTGCCAGGCATTTTGCTAGACACCAGGGCTACAGAGAAGAATAAATATCCTGCAACTTTAACCTCCCTCCCCCAGTCTATTGGAGAAGAAAGAAAACAGCCCAAAATTGCTGCAAGGCAAGATTTTATGTGCTAAAGGCTACGGAGATGCCAAGGACCGAGGACCATATGCATTTCTCAGAAGGAGCTAGGATATGCTGGGTAACAGACAGCCCCCAAATATCAGTGGCTACAAAAAACAACAATGTTATTTTTACTCATGCTACATGTTCAAAATGTGTGTATTGGGGCAGGGGTGCTGGGGACTCTGCTGTCAGTCACTCAGGGACCCAGGCTGATGGGGTTGCACAATACTTCCTGATGTGTTTTTCAAGAACTGGTATGACAAGAAAATGCAAAATGGGGAGCCAGGCACTGGTTTGAAAGCCACATGCAATCCATGTCATTTCACTTATATTTCAGTAATCACAGCAAGCTGCATCGCCTCACCTAACTTTGAAGAGGTTGTAGACATACTCTTCCTAGGTCTCCGGAACAATGAGAAGCGGGGTATTTGTGAACAGACCTCATGGCCACCAGAGCTGGTATCCAGCAGTTGGGAGGCTGACTGAGCTGTCCCTCCCAACACCATTTCTCAGCCAATAATTCTGTCTTGTGTTTATACAAAACCACCTCCTGAAAGGCCCGCTGCATTCAGTCACGCTTGATATTTGTTGTCCTCTTTTATGGATCCCAACCTGGTGGGTGCTGATGACAGAGAGGAATGACAGGGCTCCTGTCCTCAGGGAGCTGAGCTCACGGTACCACTGAGTCCACAGTACACACAGGCAAGCAAATGCCTTCAGTGTGGTTGGAAAATAATTTGATTAGCGCTGGGACAGTGCGACGGGGCCACAGAAAGAGAGACAGGGAAGGCTTTGTGAGCGGTGGAGGAGGTACCACACCTGGAAGACAAAGTTTTTACAATGCCCCAGGGAAAGTGGGAGCAACAGGCTTTACTAAGATTAAAGCATCTTAAACAGAAGCTTGAAGCCACTCATCACTACAGGGAGAAACTGGGTAGCATCCAGACCTCCATTTTTTTTGGTGCAATTCTTGAGAAACTGGTCCATCAAGTTGCATTGGGTATTTTGTCATGAGAAGGTCACTGGCATGGCAGACTGGTGTTCTGATGGCTGCAGCAGCCCACGTTCCTTTTGCTCAGACATATTAAGGGAACCAGGCTTTTTAGGATGTGTTGATTTTCATTTTGCACCGCTCCATTTGATCAACATGTGATGAGTATGTCTAAAGATGGAACGAGTGTTCCTGCTGCATTTTTTTCAAACAAAGGAGAAAAGACTCTCTACCCCTTCGAACCTCCGTTTAGACTCATCAAACTCGGGCCTCATGAAAGCAGCCAGGAGAGAGAAGCAGCGACACTGATTGCCGTTGCCTTGGTAAGGGGAAACCACTCCACTCAGGTCTCTGTGGTTTCCATGGTAACAGCACTGCTTGCTTTTGCAGGCCCCCAGGGCTGGCGGGATGCACTGAAAGGAAAATTGGGGGATGAAAGAGAGGAGTAGAAAGAGACTTTGAGGACCTTGAAGGTATTTGGGGAACGACTCTCAGCTGGATGAGGCTGCTCTGTTCTCCCTGCATAGGTAGCTGCTCCCAACAGGCCACGTGGGCCATGTGGCCCCAACAGGCTGAGTACTGGAAACACCTGCCTAGAGGTACACACATTTATGCAGCTCTCATGGACTGACCACCATCCAGGAAAACAGATGCCAATGCAAGGCAGGAAGGAACTGGCAATATGTGGATTGCAACATAAGACCAGAGAAGAATGTGCCTTCTGCCCACACCAGGCCAGCATGTAATGGTTGTTATAATTTAGAATAATGATATGTGGCCCCAGGAAGTATTCACATTCACTATCTACACTCTTCATAACAACCCTGCAGGGATGACATCAACACACCCATCTACAGATGAAGGAAACAGGGCCCCGTGTGACACAGAGGAGACCCGGACCTGAGCCTGATTCCCCACTGTGGGATCTTACACAAAATCTAACTGACCACCCAAGGAAAATGTTAGTTCCCAAACACAGCAGGCATCCTAGCTCAAGCCATAACAAATGCGCTGAATACGTTTGGATTTGGCGCGAGGATACACACCCGGAGAGGGTGGCATCAGCACCAGCCATCATCTGGGAGGCGCTAGAGCCCCCACATTGTCTTACCCCTTGTTCTACAAGTGAAGAAACTGGGGCCAAGAAGCACTTGGCAGAAGCCTTTCAGTGCAGTACACCACACAGTCTGCATACACTCTTTTCTTGGACAGTTGCAGCTATTCAGAAAACCGCGTTCCCCCACAAACCTGCAAGGCACCAGGAGCGTGTTGCCAGGTGGATAGCTGGTGCAGTCGCCAGGAGGCAAGCACAGCCACTGTCGTAGCTCTTTTCTTGAACCACTAGGTCAACTGGGCAGAATGGATTTACTCTATCCATGTCCAAGCTCTGTTCTCAGAGTTCTTCATCCCACTGAGACTTAACAGGCATCTACTGTGTGCCCTGCAGTGTACTATGTGTTTGGACCAGAGGGAATGGGAGGCAGGAACCTCAGAGGCCACTTTTCAGATGTTCAAAAGGCAAATTGAGGCCCAGAGAGATGAAGTGACAGGTGGCCAAAGGCCACACTTTGGGCATGTCAGCATTGAGCCCCAAATTTACAGATTTCCAATTAAGGACACTTTTCTTGACTTCAGGCTGATCCCTTTTTTAGGAAGATTAAACACTGCAACACCAAATTGCTTTAGAACCACAACAAGGCAACACTGAGTAAAATAACAATGTTATTAGTAGGCTGTGTATACAGCACACATAGGAGCTGACAGAGATCAATGACCAGCCTTACAGCCTCCCTAAACAGAGCTGCTGCCCCGGTGAGTCTCTAGGACAGAATTCTTTCTGATTTACATTCTGTGCTACAGGGTCATCTGGCAATGAATGCCCTTTGCAAGCGAATCAAAGAAGCTTCTAACATGGTGAAATTGGATATGCAATATAAGAATATGTTACAATCCTAAGTCTTAACATTGGGGTCCTACCATGCTAGATTCAGAATGCAAGTCTTAATAACGGTTTATCCTGATTTTATACTTGTGCAGAGGGACTGCCTTCTGCCACCTCTGACTCATGCCCCACTACTGTGTGCTGAAGCTAACTATGTATATATAAATTATGGTCTCTCCTTTCCTGCACATAAGACACCTTCCATCTCCTCTTTAGTTCTTATGCAAAGGAAGCTTGGGAGATGCTGTAGACCGAATGTTTGTTCCCACTTCCCAGATTCATAGGTTGAAGCTCTAACCCCCAAAGTGATGGTAGTTGGATATGGGATCTTTGGGAGGTAATTAGGGTCAGATAAAGGTATGAGTGGGACCCTGATGATGGAATTCGTGTCCAAATAAGAGGAAGAAGAGACCAGAGCTTACTCGTGCTCTGACATGCAGATACTGCAAGAAGGCGGCCTCTGCAAGCCAGATGACAGCCCTCACCAGAAGCCAAGCTTGCTGACACCTTTATCTCAGACTTCCAGCCTCCAGAGTTGTGAGAGATAAATGTCTGTTGTTTAAGCCCCCAAGTCTACAGTATTCTGTTCTATCAGGCTAAGGCAGACAGGGCTTTGCTATACCCAGATGTGTGGACGGTTTCTTGATACATCACCTGTGACTCTTTCTAGGGCCTCCTCTGGCCCCAGGAGCATGCTTGGCTTGGCAGGTGCAGGGCTGAGCAGAAGTGTTGAAGGGCCAGTGCCTTTGGGGCAGCCCTTAACAGTGACAGGCAGCCATCAGTGCACGGAGCCCCCGACCCTGCTGCTGACCCTGCGGTAGACAACTCTGAGACCTTCTCCCCTCCGTCTCCCAGCAAGCTTGAGGTCACTGTGCCAGCCTCTTCCCCTCCCTGCCTCGTCTCTCCACCCTGCTCCCAGTGCTTCCTGGGATCATCTCCCAAACAAACAGCTGTCATTCAGATCTTTCTCTCAGGTCTGCTCTTGAGGGCTTCAGCCTAAGGCGTGGGCATTTGGGACCTATGAGGGAAGACTCACCTCTTGCAGTGCAGAAGAAGGCTTAGCTCAATTTTTAGATGAAATTTCTTCTTGTGGCTTTCTTTTTCAAAATATAATGCATACATAAAAGGGAAAATAAAATACATGTAGTATTCTTTGCAAGTTGTGCATGACTCCTTTGAAACCATTGTTCCAATTTCATCATCTTCCTGATACGTGTTTTCTGAGAGGAGCTGTAATGAAAAAGTGGTCAGAGTGGGTGCATGTCAAGTGAGATTTGCTAAGTGAGTATTTAACCTGGTCATTCTTTCCACATTGCTGTTGAACACCAAGTAAGTTTTATTGTTCTTGAAAAAAGTTGATTCAAAAGTGTTGGACTGATTCTCCTCTGACTTCCCCACCCTGACCCTGAAACTCCCAACTTCAAGCCACATTCAAGTGGGTGAGGAGGCTCACAGTGCCAGCTGCTCCATTCACAGGCTCCGACACTGACTGTGCCAGATTGGAGGCTGTCACTGCCCCATGGAGAATTTTCACACATGTCCTCATGGCCAGCCGTGACTACCGACATGGGGATGCACTTTTGATAAAGGAGCTCCCAGCTGGGCATGGATCAGAGAGCAGGCCCTGGAGAGCAGGCCCAGATTAGAGGTATTGATCGACTTACCACCTATGCAACTTACGACCATTCGACTTTACGACCGTAATCGCTAGCCATGACTGCTCCGCGTCTGGCAGCGCAGACGTTGCCCAGCTGGGCATACGACAGTGCAGACCAGCTTCCGGCAGCAATACCATCTCCGGGTGCACCATTTTAACTGTACATATAGCCTACTCAACTTACAACCAAATCGTGTTACGACTGGTCCGTGGTCCCGACCGTGGTCGAAAGTTGAGCACTAGCTGTAGGTCACTGGTAAGCTGCCAACTCCCTGGAGGCAGGGAAAGGAGGTTTCCTGAGCCTCCAAGGAAGGAGGACTCTGAACAAGTTCCTGTGGTTTCTCCTTGACTCACCCCTGCACAGCCAGGACTTTGGGCAGCTTCTTAGTGGACTGTCCTGAGCTAACACGGGACCCTTTGGGTCCTGCCCCATCCAGGGCCCAGTCTCCAGTGTGTCTTCCCCAGGGATCCCACTGGGGTCACCATGTGGGCTGGCATGGAGAGCCCTGACCAGACACCTCCTCCACCAAAGAGCCAGGCCCAGTGGGGTCCATGCATCCGCAGTTGTTTCATTCAGCCAGTTGTTGTTTGTCTTGTGAAGAATTAAAACTCCGAATACCTGGATTCAGAACCCAGGCCTGTCACTTACTGATGTGGTGCCCTTGGTGGAACAGATGCGGTCCCTGGCTCTCTGTGGCTTCATGCCTGGGGTGGCAGTGAGGCAGGAGAACGGAGCTGGGCTGGGGAGAACCCAGTGTAGACACGGATGACGCTCACGCGGTGACTTTCGCAACCTTCTGTGCTCCCTTGGTCCCTTATTACTGATCATGCAGGAAGCTTGTGGGGCAGGAAGTAAAGAGGTAACTGGATGCCACATACCTGTATCCCCCTCTACCCCTCATTGATGATTGGGGACCTCAAGCACTTTCTGTGTGTGATTCCTTTGCTTGGCAGTGCCCCAGGGCAAGCCACTGTGTTGTTTCCCATGGGTGATGGCTGTTGTGATTAATAAATTAACTCAGCATCCCATCTCTAGCTTCCAGCTCTGGGACTGGGAGGACAATAGGAGAGGTGACCTTTCAACCCAGGACTGACCAATGCCAAAACACCCTGTGGCAGCTACACTGAAAAGTGCAAAGAAAAAAAAAGCCTACCGCTTCCCTTCCAGGAGTGTGGCAGCTGAAGGTAGATCAGGTCAAATCCTCTTTTGGGAGGAGGTCACGAGAAGGAAGAGGTCAATGGGAAGAACAGAATTGCAGATCCATGCAGGAGGGGGATGGGATGTGCGAGGAGTGTCCCCAGCCCTGGGTGTGCTGGGTGTGCTTTCCGGTCACGGAGTCCAAGCATGCTGCCTCGTCTGTCTTCCTCTTGGGCTCCTCATCTACAGAATTGGAATAATAGCTTGTTTAGGATAAGATGGGATCGCAGGGTCAAAGTGCAAGGCACAGGGCTTGCCAGGAGCAGGTGCTCAATAAACGCTAGCTGCTGTCATCCCTCTGCTCCTCACATTAATTTCCAGATCGTGGCTTCATTTTGGTGCCCAAGGGGAACTCCAGGCTTCTCCCAGTTTATTTATTCATTGTTTAGAGGAGCTCCATGCTGCCTGTTTAGAGCAACTCCAGCTTAGAGAAATCCTAGCATAGCCATGACATTCCTGTCTTTTCTTGTCTCCTTTTTTTATGTTTAAAGGACCATACAAAACTAGAGAGTGTGATTAGCTAGACATATAGGTGGGCCTTCCTTTAAAAAAAAAATAAAGCTTTATTGAGATATTACTGACATATAAAAATTATATATGCTTAAGGTATACAACTTGATCTTTTGATATACATACACGTTGTGAAATGTTAACCACATTTCAGCTCATTAACATATCCATTACTTCTACATAGTTACCGTGTGTGTGTGTGTGTATTGAGAAGATTTAGATCCACCCTCTTAGCAAGTTTCAAGTATGTAATGTAGTATTTTTAACTCTCCCTCACCTGCTGTACATTGGAAAGTGAGCTTTGCTTCATGTACTAGATGTTCCCTCTGGCCCAAACCCACCTCATGTGGCTCCAACCCAAGACCTGCCCAATGCCCTAAGCCAGTGCTGCCTTGGATGCAAAGAGCAGAGCCTTTTCAAGCAGTGACCGATGGCTTGTGTCTTGCACAAATCCTCTGGGCAAGCCAGGGGTCCCCAGCAGAATTGGGCCTGGGTGTCTCAGGAGTCATCCACTCACTCCTTAGCACCACTGCCTTTGACTCTTCCCCACTTCCTGGCTTCACTGCCATCGTCATGCACAGTGCATCCTGGGGTCACCTCCCAAATAAACCACATACCTCCACATCTTTGTTGGAGGGTCTGATTCGGGGAGAATCCAAAACAAGACAAGTGGCAAGCAGGTATCATCTAGCACATCCTCCCCATCAAGCAGTGACAGTTTCTCTAAGAGCTTGCTATAGAAAGACTTGGAGACCCCACCACAGCAGAGAGACTCCGCCTCAACAGAGGCGGGCCACCATCGCCAAAGCAGTTCTAACTACACCCATATAAACAGGACTGCAGGGAAGTTCACTCGGCAGCGGGGAAGAGCCCACAGCAGCTCAGCAAAGCCTCTATAGGCCGACA
>NW_016107790.1:457292-497404 GCF_001604975.1 Cebus imitator | reverse complement strand
TGGTGGGGGGTGGGGAGTTGGGGAGAGATAGCAAGGGGAGAAATGCCAGATGTAGGTGATGGGGAGGAAGGCAGCAAATCACACTGCCACGTGTGTATCTATGCAACAATTTTGCATGTTCTTCACATGTACCCCAAAACCTAAAATGCAATAAAATAAATAAATGGGGGGAAAAAAAAGAAAAAAAAGAAAGACTTGGAGACATCATCAAGCTTGGAGAAAAATCTTCTTTCAGCAACTGGTGATGCCTGCCCATGTGGGGCTGTGGGTGGGAGTGGTGTGTGCTGCTTCCTGCAGCGTGTGATGGGCACATCCTCCAGCAAAGGAGTTGTGGATTCCTATGGGAGGGGCCACAGGAGGCTTCATAAAGGAGAGGAGGCATGAGAACCTGGCCCAGCAGGTAGATTGGATTTTATGAGAGGAAGGGACAAGAGGCCTGGTCAGAAGTGGAGGATCTGCTTGGGACCATCAGTTCACAGACTGCAGCTTTCATCTCATGGCAGAGAGGCTTGGAAACACTGAGAAGGCATGACCATCCCTGTGGTTGGCATTCCAGTTCAGCCACAAATGGAGGTCAACTTAGAAAAGGGAGCAGAGGGAGGGAGCAGGGAGAGGGTTGTTCTAATAGCCCACGGGGCCCACACCCTAAACCAGCTCAGGCAAAGTAGAAAAGGAGCAAAATGAAGACCCACTTAAAGCAGGGGCCTCAAATCTGTCTGAGCCACGCACTCCTTTGGTGATCCACTGAAGGCTACAGCTCCCTGCTCAGAAAAGCAGTTTTCAATGCATGCCTGCAGCAAAGTACATAAGGTTACACATAGAAACTGACTGTGTGGAAATGAATCTATTAAAATATTAGAAAACAGATTACTACATTAAGGCAATGTAGTAGTTCACGTGCCTCCTCATGATACTCTAAGTCACAGGCGGTGACCTAACAACCACCGTAAGATCGAAGTAGTGAGAGCCGCACAAGTACGATGCCATGACACATTATGAAAAGGTCTCGGGGCTGAGCCCCAGGTTCTTCTAGCACGACTGTGGTTTGTTGCCTACCTTCCTATCTGAAGGAAACACTAAATTCTGGTTAGTTTTGTGAACTTAAATGTGTAGGTTTTTTTCTCATCCAAGTTCATGGACCATATTAAAACCAAGACTTGACAAAAGGGCTGGTGATGCTGCCCCAGACCTACAGCACTGCAAATGTGGTCATCTGTACTGAGATGGTTTTCTTTCTCTGTTCTTTAGCCCTGCACGAATTCCCCAATGACATCTTCACCAACGAGGATAGAAGACAAGGCGCGGTGGTCCTCCATGTGCTCTGTGTAAGTACCCCTCTGTGCCCCTGCCTGAAGGGTCCATAGGACAGGCCGAGGGGTGTGGGGTGAGGCAGCTGAGATGCCCCCAGCAGAGTCTCTCCGCCCTCCTGTTCACATGCCTGGCGGGGGTCCTCCGAGCCCTGTAGGGAGCCATCACCCAAATGGAGATGAAAAACCACAGTTTTCGAAGCTGGAGCCATCTGTTATGCATTTTCCCTTCATGTTAGTGCCCAGAGTGTGGGCTCTAAACAACTCCACTCTCCATGACTTGACCCTATCCTCTGCTCAAACACCACCCTCTTGGGAAGCCTTTCCTAACTGGCCTTTCTGAAATGCCACCGTATTTCCTCTTACCCTGCTTTGCTTTCCTCCATGCTGCCTGCCATTGTATAGTTATTTGCTTATCGACTTTTCACCCTCATTCACACGTAAGCCCCATAAGAACAGGGACTTGGTTTTGTATATGGCTCCATTCCCAGACCCCTTCTTGGCACATGGTAGGGACAGAGCATTTGCTCACTGAGTGGATTGCATGTAATGGCAACGGGCACCGTGTCTGACACATAGAAGACGATCAAGAAAAGCTTATTCTCTTCCCATCCTTCCTCTCACTGTCCACCACTGTCTCAGCATCTTCTGCCACAGAGCCTGTGGCTGTAAAGTCTGTATTCCCCTTGGAGGGGTTTGTGGAAGGACATGCATGTGAGGTTGTCTAAGGAGTAGACAGCATTCCAACCAGAAATCCCTGGGCCAAATTCTGGACTAGGTACGTTAATGCTTCCCCATCTCTGTGGCGTTCCCTCTCCCCCAGAATACTCTCAATTCCATTCTAGTTATTTATTGTGGGGGAATGAACTCCTCACACTTAGTGGCATGCCCAGTCACCATGTCGTTTTGCTCTTGGGTTGTCTATGTCGAGTGCTTAGAAGGGGCAAGGTAGGAATGCTTCTCAGTGGAATCCAGGGCCTCAGATGGACTGACTCCAATGGCCGTGTCTGGGCCACTGGTCCTAAAGGGTTGTTTCTCCCTTTTATGCCTGTATGTGGGCTGGAATGGCTGAAGGACTGGTCCAGCTGTGGCTGTTGATAAGAGCACCTACAGTGACCTCTACAATGTGGCAGCTTCAGGCAGTCAGACTTCCATGTGGCAGCCTAGAGAGCTCAGAGAAAGAGGGTGACTTAGCCTTGATGTCCCACGGTGTCATTTCCACCATTGCAGTCACAGCCCACTGTGATTCAACAGAGAGGTCAGAGACTTTACTCTCAAACCACAGCTGGAGCAGGTCAGCAGGCACAGCCTGGGCTCTGGAGTCAGAGAAGACATGGGCTTGAAGCCCACTTCTGCTGGCCTTGCTTTGTGTGTCACTTCCAGGAAGACACTTGACCTCTTAAGACCCACAGGCCACCTCCATCTTGACTCCCTTTCTGGGTAAAATCGAACAACTCTTAAACTGGTTTCCCAGCCCCAAAAAAGGGAGCATAAAAAGTCTTTTCTTTAAGGACATTCTCTCAAAATATCAAATGAGTAAGGAGAACTTTTGCAACCCTCCTAGCCCTCCCTGCTTTTTAGAGGAGTTGCGTGCATTGAGCCATTAATATGGACGTCACCTTCGGCACCAAGGAGGCTACCCTGTCGCAAGGCTGAGGAGCCCCAGGCACGGAGTTGGATCCAGAATTCCCTGGTAGCCATTAGCATCCTGATGCTTTGACATCTGAGATATGAGATTTCCACTCTGGATCCAAACACTGCATGCTTTCATCCTCCTGAAGAGATGTTGTCGCCTGCAGCTGTATGGCCCTTTCTCCCCACCGCCATCTCCCCTCTGGACTCACTGAGTCATCAGCTGGAGGCAGAGCAGGTGCATTTTTCTTGCTCTTCATGAGCCCAGGACACCCAGGAAGGTTTCTATTGCCTGCGGTAGTGCATTTCCAGGCTGGCATAAAGGCAACATGGACACAAATATATATTATCTTCCTTAAACACTTTCGTAAGAATGGGCTTGAGCCTGCAAGTTAGCACTTTGGAATCATTGGTATCCAATCCAGGCTCATCCTGGGCCCTACGCTTTAGAATACACAGGGCAAGGAGTTCACGGACCAAGGTCAGTGCCCATCCCTTCAAGATTATGTTGCAAGCACATGGAAGCCCAGAACTATTTACCCAAATAGCCCTGAGCCTGCTGCCACGGCCTGTGTTGGCCTCCTCCCTCGCTTCACCTTTGGAAGGAAGAGACCCAAGTGGGGTAAGCTTCCTCACATAACATACATGTCTGTAGTCCAACGTGAAGCCAGGTAGGCAGAGCAGCAGAGCCGAGACAGATGTCAGGGTGGACCTGCTGGTGCTATCCCCAAGGCCAAAGACCAAATCTTGTATCCTATCCACTAGAATATAAGCCCCCACCACCAGAACGTAAGCCCCAATAAAGAAGCCCCTTTGTACTGTGTCCAGCCATTGAATGTCTAAAGTTGCACAGTCACTTTTTATTTAAGGCAGGAGTAAATTATTCCTTCTATTCCCTTCACTTTCCGTGTCATGCAGCACATTTAGGATGCTCAGAAATTGTTAAACACACATCATTGGATGTAAGAAGAACTGCTGCAAGGGTAACATCTGGCATTTGAGTGGCCGGCAGGAAACAGATGAATGCGTAGGTCAAAGCTGCAGGAAGCGAAACACAGACTTCCTGCACTTGGACATCTACAAGGCTTTTCTTGAGCCCCTGCAGAGCAGTGCTGGGCTGAGTCCTTCTAGATGCTGAGGACACCACCTCACTCTGAAGGAACCTGCTGCCTTGTGAAGAGACCCACTTATGGTCAGCACCTGCCGTGCATTAAATGCTGAAGAGGGTCTATACAGCCTGCTGTTCTGTGGGAGCTTAGAGAAGGCACCATCAGCATCAGGAAGGCAGGGTGCTGCTGTTCTTGAAGAGTGGGTAGGCAGATTCCAAAGACACATGAAGAAAAGGGACTCTGAACAGGAATAGGAAGCCTCATGGTCAATGACACAGACAGGTGAGAGTCAGGGAGTCTAGAGAGAGCAGAAATCAAGGGTGTAGGTGGTGGAGAGTGAGAGAGTGTGAGCATGGGGAGACTGGCAGGACCTCACACGGGAGGCACCACAGGTGATTTGGCTGCTGCGTTGGAAGTGATGGGAGATTCCTGATCTTGTCACCCCTGCACCATCCCTCCTTGCCTAGGATTAGTGCTGCATTAGCTTAGGCTTCGCCAGAGGTGACCCAGAGTCATCTGCCCTCCAGTCAGTTGAGAAGAGCCCGGGCAGGACACAGAAAAAGGCTCACGGCCATTTGGGCAGGCAGCCCCAGAGTCCCAGGGGCCCTGGAGAATATCCAGAAGTAGGTGTAGAGTTCAGAACCTCCCCAGGAGGCTGTCTCTAGACCCCTGAAGAGCTGGGTCTGCCTTATCCAGGCAGGGGAGTGATGGCCTTCTGCTGGAGGGTCTCATCGAGGTGTCCTGCCAACCCAGGCTGCCCCCAAGAGAGGGCCATAGGGCCATCTTTTCCTGGGGTTCACTGCTCCTAGTCACGTATCTGGACCAGAGGGACTAGTCCTTGCTGCTCCAGTTTGATCTGAAACCTGATCACACTCAGCATTGGGACCTACACTCAACCTGCCCCTTTCCATTTGGGGTCCATGAGTTAGCTTTGCTCCTAAGACTTGCAGCCTTCAGCTTCAGTTTGGGCGGAGGTCTGGAGACACAGATGGTTCTGACCCCTTGATACAGTCTTTTAAACTTTAAATGACAAAGCTTGCATTCTTTGTTTTTCTTTCTTGTAGATACTTCCCTGTTTTGTGTGTGCTTTGTAGGATCCAACAGCCATTTCTGGTTCAACTTTCTGAACATCACAGCTTTTATGCTCCCTTGGATCTTTCCGTTTTTGTGTATTTCAGAAATCCCAAGCCTGAGAGTGCACTTTTAAAAAAGATTTCCTTCTGGCTGTTTGTCATGTATGGTTTCCTCACTAGTGGGAAATCCATGATCTTGACAATTTTTTCAGCAAAAGATAACCCAAAGAAAACACTTGCCTTAGAACTTGCTTTATATCTGATCTATTATAACACTGAAACACTAAAAGCAGGATTTCCTGTCTGTGAGGAAATTTGCACCCTGTAGATTCATTGAGCCTACCCCAAATAGAGGAAGAATGCTGTGAATAATTTGCTTGAATTTTAGTTTGTTTGCGATTTATAAAGATCTTGTGAAATTTTGCTCATTATCCCCATGACACAGATAGCTGAATCTTGGAGATTATAAGCCACGCTACACATTTCTTTTCCAGTAAGAGGCTTTAAATAATCAATATTTAGAATTCTTTCTCAAAGTTGGTGTGGGTGGCTGTCTATCTTTAAGAGATGAAACTCCGCAGCAGGCATAAATACTCTCTGCACACCTTGTCAGCTTTCAAAAGTATGATTCCTAAGTTTTGAGCCTTGCTTTCTGATTTTTTTTTTAATTTATTTTATTGCATTTTAGGTTTTGGGGTACATGTGAAGAACATGCAAAATTGTTGCATAGGTACACATGTGGTAGTGTGATTTGCTGCCTTCCTTCCCATCACCTATATCTGGCATTTCTCCCCATGCTATCTCTCCCCAACTCCCCACCCCCCCCCCGTCCCTCCCTTATTTCCCCCCAACTGACCCCAGTGTGTGATGATCCTCCCCCTGTGTCCATGTGTTCTCATTGTTCAACACCCGCCTATGAGTGAGAACATGCGGTGTTTGATTTTCTGCTCTTGTGTCAGTTTGCTGAGAATGATGGTTTCCAGGTTCATCCATGTCCCTACAAAGGACCCAAACTCATCGTTTTTGATGGCTGCATAATATTCCATGGTGTATATGTGCCACATTTTCCCTGTCCAGTCTATCATCGATGGGCATTTGGGTTGGTTCCAGGTCTTTGCTGTTGTAAACAGTGCTGCAATGAACATTCGTGTGCACGTGTCCTTATAGTAGAACGATTTATAATCCTTTGGATATATACCCAGTAATGGGATTGCTGGGTCAAATGGAATTTCTATTTCTAGGTCCTTGAGGAATCGCCACACTGTCTTCCACAATGGTTGAACTAGTTTACACTCCCACCAACAGTGTAAAAGTGTTCCTATTTCTCCACATCCTCTCCAGCATCTGTTGTCTCTAGATTTTTTAATGATCGCCATTCTAACTGGCATGAGATGGTATCTCAATGTAGTTTTGATTTGCATTTCTCTGATGACCAGTGATGATGAGCATTTTTTCATATGTTTGTTGGCCTCATGTATGTCTTCCTTTGTAAAGTATCTGTTCATATCCTTTGCCCACTTTTGAATGGGCTTGTTTGTTTTTTTCTTATAAATCTGTTTTAGTTCTTTGTACTTTCTGATTTTTAATGTAATTCCTATCTTCCGGCAGGCAGATATTTCTATATGCTTGTGTGTATGAGAGTAGAGGGTGTCACACATTGGAAAATGATTCTCTATCTCATACCAAGGCAAACTCTCTTTAAGTGAGTCCCCTTGGTAAGACGGCTGCTAATCCAGCAACCCAGACCTGTCAATAGATGTGCTGGGAAAGACATATCAAGGAGAAAACTCCTGATGTGTGTCTTTGTTTTCTAAACCCTAAGCATGCCCCGAGATGTTTCACAGGAAACTTGGGAATTCAGGCAGAGGAGACGTTTTCCTCCCCTGAGCTGTTGGGGTTGCTGCCATCTGGGCCTTTTCAGGCTGCTCAGAGCAGCAAAGAGGATGTTCTGGCCACGTGGGAGGTCCCTGGCCATCTGCCTGAGGCCCTTCTATCCAGTGGTAGGGACTGCCTTGTGTACATCTCCATCTTTACACTCCTGCATCCAGCACCCATTACGGGCTCCTGCATATTAAAGGAGATAGACTCTCTACAGCGCGGGTCATTCAGGATGTCCAAGCAGGATTCTTGTGCTAAGCTGAGCCATCAAGCCAGACCTTCCTACAAGCGGAGGTTCTCCAATAAGGAAGAAGAGGACCATTAACACCACTCCTTTTTTGTGTTCCCATGGTGAGGGTGTCCAAGGCACGCTCCCAAGGTTGGTGGCCTCCCCTGGCCTCCCTCAACAGCTGTCCATGCTTCTTTCTTCCCCACCTGGACCCAGGGAGTTTTATCTGGTCTGGGAATTGGGAAATCTCACTTATGAGCTTATATCCAAATAGTCTCTTATTCCCAGGTCAGCTATTAAACTTAAGAATGTGCCCTGTGTCTCATGATCCCATTACGACCTCCATGTTCCCCAAAGCTGCAGAGAAAGCTGGTTAGCACTGGAGGACAGCCTTTGGTTTAGAAGTGATGAAAGTGATTGGTGTACTGGGGAAGGAGAAAGGCTCTTCACATCTCATCCTTTCCCTGGTTTTGTGGTTTTCTGGTCCATTCCGTCCATTTCTGGATTTTGCGGCATTCCTATCTTAGCAAAGAGTATTACTAGCCTAGAAAGCATGACCTGGACCACGCTTTCCTTCCCTCCTTCCCTCCCCACACAGTCCTTATTGTCTCCGAAGAAGTGCGTCTCTGCTTCCACTCTGGCCCTGGCTTCTAGCTGGTGTCATCTTTTATGCACCTGCCCAGCTTCCTCGTTACCTACCTGCACTGGTCAGTTTCCTAATTCACAGTGCCCAGCAGTCTCTAATTATTGGCCCAACTCATACGTTTCCTGCCTGGCCGTAAGGTGACCATTTTCTACGGGTTGACTCACCCTGGGTCAGGTCTAAACCAGTCAGTGTGACTGAATCACACAGGTACCCTTAGGAGGCTTGGAGGGAGAGGAGTTTCAGCTCCACAACCCCACCCTCCCCTCCTCAGCAAAAGTGAAGACTGATGTGGATGTGTTTTTGAAGGAGCCTGAGGCTGGGACATCTCCTGGGAGAGCCCAGGTTCCAAGTGGAAAGGGGAAAGAGGCCCCTTCCTCCTAGCTGACTGCTCCCCTTTCAGGCCTTCAGGAGGAGAAAAGAAGGAAGCTCTTCTTTCTGGAAGGAGCCTCACCAAATGGATGTTATTTCCTGGGGTCTGAGGTTATTCCAGTTATTTCTGCTGTTTAATTTTGATATCTGAAATAATTATTTCCCTGGATGTACTCCCTCAGGCCCAGATTGCTTTTGTTCAGAGCTGATGAATAAACTAATGCTGCAGTAGCCAGTTCTTAGGGGCAGAAGACCAGAGTCCCAGCAGGAGGTGCAGAAGGCCCCTTCCCTAGCCCCCACGTCCTCCAATATTTTGTATATTTAAGCTCCTGTCCACCTCACCCCTAGGGTTGATTTTTTGTTTGTTTGTTTTTGTCTTTCAAGGATCTCTTTTTGCTTTTTGGGCTCTGAGACTCAACTTTCCTTTTGTAGGCCATCGCTGTCTAACAGAGCTTCTCCAGCTGTCTGATATTCTGTATCTCTAAAATTCTGTATCCCATGGCTACATGGTAGCCACTGGCCATGGGAGCTACTGAGCACATGAAATGAGGCTAGGATGAATGAGGAGTTTTTTTAAAAAATTAGTGTAAATATAGATAGCCACATGTGGCTAGGGATCACCCTGGAAGGCCTAGCGATGAATTCTAATTCAGCATCTTCCCTTCCTCTTTTATATTGTCAATTTGAAATCAAGAAGCAGAGGTGGCTGGAGAAAAGGTTGACAGCAAAGAGGCACTGCTGCTTTAGTCAGTTCTCAAGGGCTGGCCTGGCTTTAGCCGTCCCAACAAGCAGGATGTATAGAAGGCACTGCCAGGCCACCGGGCTTACCAAAACAAGGTTGGGATGAGATGTTCTGGTAAGGAGGAAGGACAGCCAAATTAAGAGTCAAAAAAACATGCATATGACCAACAAGCTTCCTACTTTGGAACAAGTCCCAGAACTTCTCCTGACCTCAGTATTCACACCAATCAAGTGGGAACGCAGGATAGGTGCTCAGTCAGTGTTAGGGTGTTTGATCTTCATGGTCTCTTCCCCAACAAACACCACCAAAGGCAGCTCAGCTGTGCTTGCTGACCCCATCACAAAGCACCTCCTGTCACAGGGCCAAATCCATTCAGACACAGGAGACGTCCTTGTGAGCAACAGGACAGGTGGCACAGGAGGCCCCCCTGCAACCAGCGTTGCCGCCCTGCCCAGAGAGCCAGGAGAAGCTGCTCCTGCAGGTTTTTTTTTTTTTTTAATTTATGTTTTAACTGAAAAACAATAATCGTATATATTTATGGGGTATAATGTGATGTTGTAATTACATTGTAGAATAAGCAAATCAGGCTAATTAATATATTTATCACCTCACATTCTTATTTATTTGTGATGAAAACATTTAAAATCTACTCTTTTAGCAATTTTGAAATACACGTTATTATTCACTATAAAATAGGAAAGGAAGAAATGAAATTGTCTACTGACAACATCATCGTATATGTAGAAAACCCTTAAAAAGATGCTGCCAAAAGACTGTTAGAACTGATGAACAAACTGGGTATAAAGTTGCAGGCTACAAAGTCAACATAAAAATATCAGTAGCATTTCTATACACTAACAACAAACTATCTTCAAAAGAAATGAAGAAAACAAACTCATTAACAGTGTCACTGAAAAATGAAATAGGAGTGCATTTAGACCAGAGGGTGTTGAAATTTAAGGGGACCTACATGATCTGGTCAGAAAGGTCCCAGCAACAACTCACTCGCAGACAGATGTGTTTAGTTAAGGGATTTTACTCTGGAAGAGAAAAATGATTAAAATAGCTTGTGGAATTTGCTGTTTACTCTTGGAAAAGTGCTGAGCATGTCCTTAATTTGTCAGTGTCAACACAAAGCTGAAACTGGTGTCCAGAGAGGATTAGCACAGAGAGAGTAAATTATGTTTCCATACATCAGTGATTTAAATCACTGCCTCACCCCCTTGATCATGAGACTTAATTCAGAAGTCCCGGTCTAATCATTCAGCCCCAGAGGCCCCTCAGCTTGCTGGTGGGCTGATACCCTAGGACCTGAGCTGGATATAAAGCATGAAGGTTTAGAGCATGCCCTTGCAGTGAAACCCACTTGAGTTGCAGTCTTGAATTTTACAATTTAGCTTGTTGCCGTAGGCAAGCTGTTTTGCCTTCCTGAGCCTCGGTTTCCTCATCTGTCACTGGATATAAACACAGCACCCACCTCATCAGGCTGCCTTGAGGAACACAAGCTCCCACTGGATAGTATTTATTTCACTTTTCTCCTGAAAGTGAAAGCACGTGGGTGAAGCTCTTGGCAGAATGTCTGGCACTGAGAAGACCATACCCTACTGTCTCCCTGCTTAGTTCTTGCTATCTCTGCATGCCCAACCAAATTCCCAGCTCCAGCCCCTGCAACTTGGCATTTTCTGGCCCCCCACATCCCATTCTACCTGAATACTGGACGGCTAAGAAGTGCCAGGAAATCAGCATCCCCTAGAAGAAGGCCTCACACAGACAGGGGATTGGTGATGGAGAATACCTGTTTCTTCTTGCTTCAGTTGGGCTAACGGAAACACATGTTCTAGCCCGCCTCCCAGAGTACCCCCAAAGGAATAAGCCCTCACTACCTGCCCCAGTGCCCTTCTCGGTAACACACCTTTATTAGCTGCTCTTCCTGCCCTGACTCACTTCCCTGCTCCTCTCCTGGAACTTCCTGGGATCCCAACTAAGTGACATGCACTGGAATTGAGTTCTGCTTCTGAGGCACAGCCTCCATAGATCTTACCTACCATTATGATTATGCAAAGCCCATGAGGACTGCAGAACACACCAATTCCTGAGGCTCCAGTCCCTCCTCGGCATCCACAGCAAAAGCTCCGGCTGCAGTTGATCTGCAACCGCTTTGGTTAATGTCTTGAGCCTGGGCAAGATCGAAAGAAGTTTGGGGAATGAGTTTTGAAGTAGACAGTTTCCAATTTGATTTTATGGCTGCTCCAAATGGTGGTAGAAGAGAGAGAATTTTGTGTTTTAGCCCATCCCTGCCCTTCTGTAGAGAGCTTATGCACATTGCTTAGATACCAAATGTTTACATGTGGAGATTAGATACGTGCAGCCTGCTGTATGCTCCTCTTCATCTTACTTGTTTATTGCTTGGTTCACCTGTTCCCCACTTCATGTCTTTTATTTTTATGTATTTGTTTTTATAGTAAATACGCTTTATTTATTTGTTCTTCTTGGCTGACATTGCAGCAGTCACAGGTGTGCATAAAATAGTTATGTATTGACTGTATCTACAATTTACAGGGGTATTTTTTTCCTCTGAAAAACATAAGTACAAAAGCGAAGTAAACAATGAGGTATGCTATTTGGAATGATCATATGTCATAGTTTAAAGAACTAGTTTTTAGCAAATATTCAGCAAGTCAATCTGGACAAAATGGTCAAGCGAATGCTCAAATTTATCAGGACACACTTCATGTATCTTAAATGTTGGTGCTCAATGGTTTTGTCTCTTTGCCAATAGTTTTCTGACAATTTTGTACCCAGGAAAATCTCAGAACAAGACCTGCTGCTTATCATGACTTGAGACTTCAGAATAAATACCATCAGGTGGGAGCTTTGTTTTTATTGCATCCTTCCCCTTTCTCTTCCCAGCCAGCCTCCCTCATACGTTAGAGACTCCAGATAGGGCTTTCAAGCTTAACAAAAATCCTGATCTCACAGCAGAGAAGCTTTCCTATCCCAGGAACCTGGATATGCAGCATGTTCTGCGGTCAGTGTCCTGAGGAGTCACTTCCTCCTGAGGACCTGCACCAGAAGAGCTTCGGAAGCCAAGGTAGCTGTCTCAGGCTGACTCCCCTGGAAGCCGACCCTCAGACAAGGAGGCCAGGGCAGCGACTTTGTTCAGAGGATGGTCCCAGGAAGCCCACTATGGGGCATGAGGCAGAGAAGGAAGGCAGCTTCTAGGGTCTGTGGGAGAGCCACTGTGGAGAAGGAGGCTGGAGTCTCATCCCACCAGGGAACTGGCAGGTCATGGAGAACATCCACAGAGGATGATCCCAACTGGGGCAGGGGAGGAGGGGCATTTATCCACCAGCTCCTGTCCATCATCAGTCAAGGGCTGCTTGGGGGTCCCAAACTCATAACATTTCCAGTTGGCCCCGCCAAAGCTCTTACACAAATGGACGTCATGGGGTTGGCATACTCCGGACGTGAGTGCCCAAGGACAAGGACGGACACCCACAGTACCTGCGACAACACACACCAGATCCCACCCAGCCTGGCTACCCAAAGAGGGGTAGACTTGCACGTGTGCCCACTCCTGGGCTTCAGCTGAAGCTCCCTGCCTGCAGACTCCCGCTGAGTCTTCTCCCCAGCCCCGCATCCCACAGGTGCAGCTGTGCGGTGAAGATTCAGAGGCCGCCTGAGGGTCCTCTGAGAGTCTCCTGAGGCAGGTGGCTCTGGCAGATTGTCCTGGAGTTTCTGTAGTTCTTCTGAATCAACGCGGAGGCAGGGGAGTGCAAGAGGATGCCCGGCCTCTCATCCAGCTACCTAGCTTCCACACTCCACCTGGAGGAACGGTCGCACCCTCTGCAGGTGTGCCCTGTCACCCCCCGCCCCTCTCCCCGACAGCTTTTCTTTCTATTCAGCCTGCATGTTTCTGTGCCTACCCGCTAAGCCAGGAAAAGCAAGCATCTTGACTGGTCCCAAAGCACACTTGTTCACTTCAGTGCATTCCCTCCAGTGCTGGCTCTGATTTTAGACTTGACAAGTCCTATTAGACCTTCCACCACTTCCCAAGATTAGCGTAGATGTCACAAGTGCAAGCCCTGGCTATGCCACGTACTGCCTGTGTGACCTCTAATGTTCTGGGCCTCAATGACTCCATCGGTGTATGGGGGTGAGGCTAGCACCTACCTCATGGAGATAAAGAAGATAAAGTGTGTAACGTTTTTATCCAGTGGCCCACTCGCAATAGGCACAAGGAAATGTTAACTCTCATATTATTTTCATTGCATCTGCGCTGGATCAGGCTGTGGTCACTTTTTGTCCAGAAAATGACCAACTAATTGACCTTCCTGGATTCAGGCTATTCTCTTCCAATCAGAATTTAGCTCTGCCAACACCAGATCAACCTCTTGAGAGCAACATGAAGTCACACCTTGCTCAGAACCATCGTCTCTCCATCTCTCCCACTATCAGAGGGTCCACTCGGCCTAGTGGGGAAAGTGGGTTTTTAGAGTTAGACTTCCCGGGTTTAAACCCCAGCCTTGCCAGTTTTTACGTATATACTACCTAAAGAGCACAAGTTATTTTTCTTCTCTGTATCTTGGTTTTTCTATAAATGAGGATAATGATAATATCTGCTTCATAGGGCTCTCTGTGTGAGAATTAATCAATCCGTGCCAAATGCTTTGAGCACAGTGGGGCATCTAGTAAGGACACAGTAATTATTGGCCATTGTTGTTACTGTTATTTCAGTATCCCCGTAATCCACGTGATGACTATTTTTGCAGTCTTGCTTCTCTCTTCTGTTATAAACTGCATGCATCATGGTCTAGCAAAAATCAATTATTCACCACCCACCAAGAAATCCCAGAGCCATCCTGCCCCAACTTCCTGCCTAAGCCCCAAAACCTTTGGTATCCCTGAAATCCAACTGCAAAGTCCAGCTGGAAGTCATTGCCTTCTTTAAGCTTTCTTTTACTTCCTATAAGGAAGAATGGGACTTTATTTACACTAACACAGATCTCCTGTACTTTCCTTTGTTGCTCTCCTGCAACATGTCCTTCCCCTCTTCCCAGAATAATTTTGGAGACCTGGGACCATGCCTTAGTCATCTTTATGTCCCCATCATGACCAGCATGCCGCCTTGCTTGGAAGAAGTGCTCATTGAATGTGTAGCGTGTGAGTAACAGAATGAATGAAGTGTGCTTATGATCTTGGCAGCTGAGTATAGGGTCTGCCCACTAAGCTGGTAAGTGAGTGATTTACCTGTACTTTCATAAGGCTCTGGAAGTTTCATCAGTCTTAAGTATAACAAGATGAACTTTGGAAGCCAGACCTTCTTTAAGAGACATGGACTAAGTTAAATACTGAGGAAACCCCTGCTTATGAGGCAGGAGAGACCAAGCTGAAGTAAGAACACATAGGTCTCTTATACCAGTGGCATGCCCTGTCTCTCTCCAAGATGTCCAGATAGCTTGGGCATCGCAAAGATCCAGGGATGGCAAAGACCCTCCTCTGCAAAGACATGTGCATTTTACAATTTAACAGTGACTCAGAGCCCTTTCTGAACATTTGCACAAAGACATAGCATTGAAAGAAAAGTCACCATTACTGAGGATCACAATGTTCTCCAACTTTTATTGAGTTAAATTCTTTCCCTGAAGGATTGACCTCTCTCTACTGAGATATTATTTCAGCAACCAAATTCAGCATCCCAGATATGAAAGGTATCCAAACATATCACCAACTGAGGGTGGGCAGAGGTGAGGTTTGTAAATGCGGCTTTGGTTTTGAACCCCATTTGGCCCGAGAGGCAACTACGAGAAAGTAAGCGGTCCTGTTTGTCCCCGACTCCAAGATTCCACCCAGTAAGGGCCCAGGAGTCCAAGCTCTAAAGACCCCTTTGTTTCCCTGATATTCTAGATCCTTTTTGGTCCTCTTTAAAGGCTCCTGAAAATTTTCCCAAGCTGTTCCCATTTCTGGTGTTTCTTTGTTCTCACAATTTAAAGAAACTCAAGAGCCCCAAAGATAACTTGCCCTCTCAGTTTGCAAAACTTATTGAGGAATTTGGAACCAGATCCCAACATGCTGGTTCAAGGGACATTTGTAATAAACGGTTAGTCATCAGCCCTCCCACTCACCACAAGCTGGGGACACAGGTTGGTGCCCATTTTCCCATTTCCTTATCTTCAGTGCCCTTAACCCATCCTTATTTCCTAAGATGCTTCACCATTTCTCCCAAGAATCCCAGGAGCTATTTGCAAATACATTTTCTGTTAACATGTCCTTTTACTTGGAAATTGCCAAGCTCATAGGCAAATTAGATCCACACGTGGCCCTCATTATTGGGACTTTGGTTTGGATGCTTTTCACTAATTCTCATGATGCATCCTGAGAACACTGAAAGATTCCCTGCTGCTTGCCCATGAGTGGATTCCAAGGGTGGTCATGAAACCTGCCTTCCCAGCTGTTTCATTAGCACTCTGATTGCTGCTGTTTCATGCACCAAGGTAGAAACCTGAGGATTTATTTTATTCCCTTACTGAACTTGTTACAACTGTCTTTTCTTCTGTACTGTGGACCACAGGAATTTCGCAAAGGGGTATTTTTTGGCAGTTAGCATAATGCTTTTTAGCATCAGAAGCTTTCATGGGACCAGCAGTTTGACTGGTTGTGGGCCTGTCATTCACTCCTGGACACAGCCCCAAATTCATTTGACTTCATGCCTTTGGTTTTTCAGAGTTAATTTGGGGCAAGACCCATTACTCTCCTTTATAGAGGGCCAACCCTGGAGGATAATTGTATCCCCATGCTCGGACCTCAGTGCACACGTTACACACACACAATGTGTATTTAATGGTACTCTAACCCTATTGTAAAATACAATAGACACTAGTTTTTAACATATTAGGCACAGCTACTTAAAGTGTGATTCTGAATAAATAAATGTACATTTGTATGCACATGAGTTATACATGTATGTGTGTATCGATGTGTGTGTATGTGTGTCTGTATAGATATGTGTGTATGTGTGTGTGTATAGATGTGTGTAGAGTGTATAGATGTGTGTGTATAGATGTGTGTATGTGTGTATAGATGTGTGTGTGTATAGATATGTGTGTATGTGTGTGTATAGATGTGTGTGTACGTGTATGTGTGTATAGATGTATGTGTATGTGTATGTGTGTATAGATGTGTGTGTGTGTGTATGTGTATGTGTGTGTGTTTTTCCTACTGCAACCCATACAACACTTTTTGGGTTTACATAAAGTCTGAATGTAGTTTCAAATGAGCTGTGAGGTTTTAAAAGACAAAATTCTTTCATTCTCCCTGCAAACCTGTTTGTCTCTTAGCTTTGCCATGTCAATAATTGTCACTGCCATGCATTGAACTGCACATGCTGGGATCCTAGAAATCAACCTTGATCTCACTCTCTGTAACCCCACCCATCAGCAAGGTCTGGCCACTTTCAACCTGGGTCTCCATCCCGTCTCCTTCTCTCCACAGGCATGGCCCTTGATCAGGCCACTGCCCATAGCAAGAGCTCACTGATGGACCTCCCCATCATGTCCACATTCCATGCGATGCTTTAGAAACATACGTGAGGATCAAGACTGCAAGATCTGGCCCTGCCCACCTCTCCAAGTTCATCCCCTCTTCTCCCCACCCTCGTGGCACTTGGGCCCCAGACCTTCCTCCTATTGGTCAGACATACCAGGCTCATCCGGTCCTGGTACCTGGCTGGGTACCGCCCCTTTCTTTGATCCCACTCTGACTTTACGTCCTGCTTCCTATGCAGCTTCTTATTCACGTGCAGTTCTTGCTTGCATGTGAACCCTCACCAACAGCCTGCCTCCTGAAAATTTGATTCCACTCTTTACTCTGCTTGCAAATGAATCTGACCTTTCTATACCAAAAATGGTAAGAAGTGAATCTTCTTGTCTCCCTTCCTATGGTAGATAGACGAGTCAGCTCAGAGAGGAATTTGTTCAAACTGGAAAGGGCTCAGCATAACTAAAGACATGACTGACTATGTCATTCCTTATAAAACCAGCTGGCCTTCATTTTAAAAAAATGTTGGAAAGGAAGTAAAAAGCTCCTCTGTGAATGTATTCATATGTACTTGATTCAGTGATGGCGTTGGCATGGAGACACAGCATGAAAGAGGAAGGGAAGGGGTGTCCTGCACTGTAAGACATAGGCAGAGACTTCTGTTGTTTTCTAGTGTGATCCTTCTAATAACATGACATACAGAAATTGTACTCATGGTGCTACTCTGAGTGGCTTGAAATCAACTGAGTGCCAAGGACCTCTGTCTCTTTGCCTTTTGGGGTAAGGTGGTGATGGAACTGGTTCAGTGGTTAAAGGAGGGAGAGCCTGGAAGGATGAGGATGTCAGTAGAACAGCTTGTTTATTTCCATGACAGCTCAATGGTGGTGGGTCATTCTATCCCAGAGCCACCACTGACCAGCTCTGTGACCTTGAATATGTCACTTGCCCTTCAGGGTTTTGGCTTCTTCATCTTTAGAATGAGGAAAAGGTTCTTAAGGCCCAGCCTAAAGGTTCGCAAGGTCCAAGATCTACAATGTATGTAGTAAAAGAGGAAGGCGCTCCTGGATGAGCTGAAGCATCCATCCCTGACAGCAAGGACATTGTCAGACTCCCCAGAATGCAACAGCTGCTGATGAGCCTTAAGTTCTAGGAAACACAACAGAAGACTTGATATTGCCTGAGGAAAATTTCCCGGACAGCAGCTGCGAGCTTGAGTGCTGGGGTATAACCAGGGACTCCAGGGGGGAAAGCTCAGTGCCTACCTGTCCTGAGTAAACAGGTATGACTCCATGCCCCTGGGTTAGAGAGAGTCACGTGACCAGTGCGGGTGGAACAAAGGCCCACAGCCACTCCATAGAAGGAACAGGACTCCATCACAAATAAGAGCTATTGTCCCCAAAATAATAATATTAAAGATAAGGGCAAGACGCTAGCCAGTGCCTGGCTTGGGTTGTCTGTGGTTCAGCCTATCCGTGTGCTGTAGTCATGCCGATTCTGAACCTGTCCACGTGCATCAGGATGGGAGCTGAGCAGAAGGGCCCCCTGATGTTTATTGCTCCTCTGCTGTAAGACCAGCCACCTGGTTAACAGGCCACTGGTCACCCATTTTATTTTTCAGTCACAAATGGACCCAGAAGTGGTTAATGAGTGCATCAGAAGTTTTCCTAGAAGTTCCAAAAAACAAACAAACAAAAAACAGTCAATCAATTAATTAGGAATTCTTCTGTCCTACTAAGATGCTTACAAGGAAGAAAAGAAACATGGCACGTGGAAATATGTCAAGTGCAAATATAGCAGTTCAGTTTTTTTTGTTCCTGGGCCATTAAGAGGAGGAGAACTGGCATTGGTTTGGGCCCACTGTGTGGCAAAGTGTCTAGGGTCCTCCCCATACTCTCTAGAGTGTGGATTAAAATCCATCCAAGAATGTACAATTCTCCCTATTTTATAAATGAGTAAAGTAAGGCTTGGGGAAGGAATTAGTCCAAGGAAACAAACTGTTCATATTGTGGTTAGCCAGTGTATGTGTAAATACTCCAGGTTCAATCGTATGAAGAAATACTACGAAGAGCTTTGTAAATGAGTGATTCAGAATGGAGACAGGGATAAATAGACATGCTCCCCGCCTCCCCCCACCCCCAACCCCGAGGAGCCTGGTATCTCTCAAGGTATGAACTAGGAAATGTTAGACCACAACGAAAGGTGGAAGCCGCTTTCCAAGCCCCCCACATGGAGATCAGAGTGTCCCGACACGTGGCTGTTCCCACACCCATTTTACAGATGGATAATTAAGGCTCAGAGAGGTTAAATGAGCTGCCCCCTGTGACAAAAGTATTGTCTCCTCCATTTTAGAGGTGAAGAAACTGAGGCACAGAGAGATTAAGCAACTTGCCCTGGGCATGCAGCTCACGAATGGTGGAACTGGGGTTTGACTCCAGTCCAAGGGGCCTCAGTGTTCTGGTGGTAGGGACGGCAGCCCCTTTCCCGTGACAGTGGCTTACTAGGAAATCCAGGCTTGAGCAGTGGACATGTTGTTTGATCAGTTTTCTCAGCTTTTGATCTAGACGATAGATCTGAGAACTACCTTCTTTGATTCCTATACACAGCCAGGGGACCCTGGGGCTGTGGGTAGGGATAGGGACTGTGGCTCTGCTCTCAGGGCCCAATCTGCCAGCCTCAAGTCAAGCTCAAAGCAGGGCTGGCTACTTGTGGACAGGCTCCGCGCCCTCCACGTCCAGACCCCTGAGTGGCTGGGTCTGCCCTCACAGCTCCCTCATCCACAAAGGGCATTGCAGCCCCAGAACTATCCCAGCCTCTAATGCCCAAGCCCACTGTGCTTCATGGAGTCAGCACCACACTGGGGCCCCATCTTGGAAAGGAGCCCTGCTGCCTGTGCTGGAGGAGAATTCCTGGGGTAGCTGTGGCAGAGCCTCCTACCAGGCCTTTCACCTGGGTTCATCTTTTGGAAAAGGGCACACAACAGAGGACCAAAACTTAGCATCTGTTTTGCTGCCTTTGATAAGCACTCCTGAGTGTCTGCAGAATGGAGGCCTCAGTGGCAGGTGACATGTTCACAGCTGGAAGGCTCTGCTTATGGAGCCCTTGCACCAGACACTGTGCTGGGTGTTCCACACACCGCCTTATTCTACCCTCACAACCCTCCGAGATAGGCACCATAGGGACCTGAAGGTCACAGAAGTAGGGTAACTTGCCACAGCTGAAAGGTAGGATATTAATTGGTATAAAGAAGTCAGCACAGGCTATTGAGAGAGCACATTGGCAGTCCCCTGATTGGGACGTTATTCAAGATATTTAATAACTGAAGCCAACAGAGACGCTGATCAAGAAGACGGATATCAGCTGTCAACAGCCAGTTTGCAGCCAAACCAACACATGTTAGCTGAATTTCAGAACTGCCTGATCCTTCTTGGACACAGCATGAACTACCTTTCTGGGTGTCTACTGCTGCATTACAAAACACCAAGTATTCAGTGGCTTAAAACAATTTGTTATCAATCCTGAGCCTATGTGGAGCCACGTGAAGCGAGCAGAGAAGGGCATTCCAGGCAGCGAGACAGTGTATGCAGAGGCAGAGCGGGGAGAGAACACGGAGCACCTGGGCATTTATAAGGCACTCACTGGGGCTGGCATGGCTGGCTCAAGATGGGAAATGGTAAGAGTTTATGCAGGAGAGAGACCTAGATCTTTGAGAATCTCCAGTGCCTAAGGAGTTTAGATTTATCCCAGCAGCATTGAAAGCCATTAAGGGGATTTGATCAAGCAGGAAATTGACCCAACCGTATCTGTGTCTTGGAAAGATTTTGCTGGCTATAAGATGGAGTAGATGAAGGCAGGTAGACCAACTGTCCCTCATTTCAAAAGAAGAGCTACCAGGAGAAAGCCTTGTTGTAGCTTTGGCCTCAGCCCTGTCCTGGCTCTTCGTTCTCATCTGAGCAATGAGGCTGCATAAAAGAACAGAAGCCCTGGGGCAGTGGTGTTTGCAGGGTTCAGTTGACTCTCTCCGTTAGGCTCATTTGTCTGAGATTCCGGAAGCTTTTGAGTAGCACTTGTGATAATTACAGAATCCCCACATATATTGATGAGAAACAGCTACATAAATAGCAAAGCTTGGTATTTATGAAGTGCCAGTTTTCTGTAAATATAGAATGCTGGCAGTTACTGCTATGTGGCTTGTCTACTCTCTGGAGCCAGCACTGGTTTTATTACAGCCTTTTCCAGGGAGGGTTTTATATCCTGCCTACCTGTGGCCAGTCTGTTGGCCTCACAGGTACAATTGTAGGAAGCAACAGGCAACCTGAGACCAAGAGAGGTAATCACCGGTCTCTTTTGGTGTAGAGAGTCCTGTTTGACACCCAAAAAGGTTTTTTTTTTCTTTTTTGAGACGGAGTCTCTCTTGTTGCCCAGGCTAGAGCAGTGGCGCGATCTCAGCTCACTGTAACCTCTGCCACTCAGGTTCAGCCTCTTGAGTAGCTGGGACTACAGGCATGCACCACCACACCAAGTTTTTTTTTTTTTTTTTTTTTTTNAGTAGATATGGAATTTCACCATGTTGGCCAGGCTGGTCTGAAACTCCTGACCTCGGCCTTGGCCTCCCAAAGTGCTGGGGTTACAGGCATAAGACACTGTTCCCAGCCTCCAAAAGTATTTTGACTACTCCTACATCTGTGTGTAGAGACTCTTGAACTGTCTCAGTAAGTCGAGGTTCCTAAGCAGGTTTACAAGGCACAGATTGGAAACAAAGGCTCATTTATAAATCTAGACCAGCATTTCCCAAATTGTTTTCTCAGGACACTAGTAAAGAAAGATACTCACAGATCTCTTAATCAAGTGTTTAAGAAATGCTAACTTACTATGTATTTTATAAATGCATGGTTTCTCACAAACTTTAAATATGCTAAATTGGACCATGACTCTGCACAAAGAAAGTATAACAGCTGGGTTTTCAAAATTGACCATAGAACTCTTTTTAACAGATTATTTTACAGGAGTTTGAAAGGAATTCTACTTTGAGTAATGATAACTAACCACCCTCAGGGCTCATTAACTGATCTCGGCTCAGCTCTCAAAGGAGTGATATTGTATCAGTTAGCTTTTGCTGTGTAACAAATGATGCTACATTTTAGAAGCTTCAACCAATAGCTATTTATTAAACTCATAATTTCATTGGTCGGTAATTTGGGCAGGACTCAACTGGGTGGTTCTCCTGGTCTTGGCTGGCTTTCTCATGTTTCTGTAGTCAGATGTCAGCAGATAGACCATCTTGACTTTGGACAATTAGTTGGTTGTCAACTTGGGCAATGAGAGTAACTGAGTTACATGCTCTGTCATTCTTCACCAGGCTAGCCAGGTTTATTCACATTGCAGACAAACAGGGTTCCAAGAGGTCAATTAGAAGCTTCAGGGCATACTGAGGTCTAGACTTAAAACTGACACAACCTCCCCTCCAGTACATTCTACTGGTTGAAGCAATTTAAAAAGCCAGGTGCTGTGATTTTCAAGCCAAAGAGAAATTAGCTTGAGAAATAGAGGCTTCTAAATTTTTATATAAGACAGTCTTCGGGGAGGTGATTTGCTTGAGAGTAGGACTGGGGTTAGTTTTGAAGCTGTGCTTGCATAACAAACAAAAAGAGTCTTGGTCCTAGATTACATGTTTATTTAAGGTGCTGGGAGGGTGTCGTAGTCCATTTTGTGATGTTATAACAATATCACAGACTAGGAAATTTATAAACAGTAGAAATTATTACTCATGGTTCTGGGGTCTGGGAAGTCCAAGATCAAGAGTCTGGCATCTGGCAAGGTCCTTCTTGCTGTGTCATCCATGGCAGAAGAGCAAAGAGAGCAAAGGGAGAGAGAAGATAAGGAGGCTGAACTTGTTTCTTTTAAGGAACGCACCCTCACAATAATGGCATTAATCACCTCTTAAAGGTCCTACCTCTTAATTGGTCACATTGAGGATCAAGTTTTCAACACATGAATTTTGGGGGATGCACTCAAATCATAGCAGGGAGAGGTGCTGCTGATGGAGATTAAGCAGGGCTACAACCACCCCTCAATTCACCCCTCAGTGTTCTCACTGGAAGTGAGTCTAAATTTCTCTCTCTCAATAAATAATATATCCAAAGTCCACAAACTGAAGATGACTAGGAACACATTTGTAGTCATACACAGTACAAAGTTTTTAGCATGCAGCAGCAAGGTTAGACCTGACCAGTGAACTTTGGGAATGTTTCTGTAAGGGGGAGGTTGGTTTCGGGATGCATGACTCTGAGGACAGATGATGGAGGGAGGCAGGTCTGGGTTGGATGCAGCTAAAAAGTGGGGGTGGTTTGGTAATTGGGTATCTCCATAGTGTCTGTCCAAGATACAGTACATGTTGAGCCATGGTGTGGTTGCCACTGGTAAGGAGGTGGCAACAGTCACCCAAAAACAAGATGTTGGCTATTTCAGGGTTGGGGTTCAGCCTCTTCTATGTCCTGCTAGACACATTTCTCAGGATCCACTGGCCTGTGTAGAAACATCAGAATTCTCTTGGAAGAAGTGTGATTTGATGGTTAGTGAGTGGATTATTGTTTCATCACAGATCAGGATGGAAGTTGATCAGCAAGAGACTTTACTATAGATAGAGGTGGAGACATCCAACAAAGGATACATACCCAGAATATATACTTTATAAAATCGTTAAACATCAATGAGAAAAGGACAGACAACCCCATTTAAGGAAAAAAAGCAAAAAGACTTGAACTTCATAGCTGAGAATGTCTAAATGGCCAGTAAACATGAAGAGTTGTTTGATTTCATTACTCATTAGGGAAATCCAGATTAAAATCACAACATAGTACCACTATACACCCACCAACATGGCTAAAGAAAGACGCACAAAACCGAGTGCTGACAAAGATGTAAATAAAGCAACTGGAACTCTCATCTACTTCTGGAGGAACATAAATTGATGCAGTCAGTCTGTAAAACTGCTTGGCACTAGGTAGTAGAGCTGAACATATACGTGCTCCATGACCCAGCACCGCCACTGCCCTGAATCAACAGAAATGCACATATACATGCAACCCAAGGAACTAGAATGTCCACAGCAGCCCTGTTCATGCCAAGCACTGGAAACTACCCACCTGTCCCTCAGTAACAGAAAGGATAAATAAACTGTGTTGTGTTCAAACAACGGAATGCTATGTAACAAGAGTAATCATCTACCATGAGCGACAGCTGCTGCAGCAACATGGTTGAATCCCATGAACATAATATTGAGCCAGACACAAACAAGTATGGGCTGTATGATCCCACTTATATTAAGGTTAAAACAATAACAACAACAACAAAAATAAAACAGGCAAAGCTAGTCCGTGGTGATAGAAGTCAGGATGGCAGTTAGAGACTGTGGGGACGTGTGAAAGCTTCTGGGGTGCCAGTCACATTCTGTTGCTTCTTGGGCTGATTACAGATTACATAGTCATATTCATTGTGTAAAAACTCATTCAAGCTATTCACTTCTAATATGTCCACTCCAATTAGAAGGAAACATGACATCAGAATCATGTGCTGCTGGTGACATGGCAGCTCTGGCCACACTGAAGCACATTCTTCCTCCTGCCCTCCCCACCTCTGGGCAGCAGCTCAGGGTGAAAGCCCATGCTGGATTTCAGCTCGGTTCAGAGTTCCTTCACACCCTCCAAGTCAGCAGGAGCACAGCTAGGAGCCTCGTGGCCTTATGTGGAGCCATGAGCTTAGTCCCTGGATCCAGCCTGCCTGCAAGTCTGCTGTCTGTTCTCCCTGCAGTGGACATCCGTCCTCGTAACACTGAAACACAGTGAGCACCATATTTACTTTGCTGTTATTTACTGCTCCATTTTACAGATTTAACAAACCAAGGTTCAGACTGGACAGATGACTTTAGAGGAAGAAGAGGGTGATCCCTTTCCTCCCCATCATAAGGGTCACAGCTGACACTCCTGTAACAAATGGCAGGTTAACAAGAGAAAAGCATAACAAATTTATTTAATTAGTCAAGCTTCATATGACACAGGAAACTTCAGAAATGAGGACCCAAACACCCAGGGAAAGTTGCCTGTTTTGACACCTACGTTTGATGAAAGATGGACAGCCATATAAAAATCTGATTGGACAAAAAGGGTGTGATCTAATGGCAAGAGATTAAAGGGAAAACCCAGCATGTCTGTCTGTTCAGCATCTTAGCCTCTCTGACTGGCATTCTTTCTCCCAGGGTAGGAGACAGGACCCCTCTAGAGTGAGAGCCTTCAAGGGACATGGGAGAAGGGAGAAAGTGACCTTTCTAGGTTGTATGGCTTGCTTTTGGGAGAGACCTGTTTTGGGGAAGAGGAATTCTGGTTTCTATGATTCACTTTGGGGGAGAAGAGGGATGGGAGACAGAAGGGAAGAAGGTCAGAGAGAATTTGCTTCTGAGCCCCTTCCGGCATCCTTCAAAGCACTCAGCACGCCAAGGTGCCGCATTTCTGGGTATGATGTTCTGAGTCCCAGCATGACCCCTCCCAGGCCATGCAGTAAAACACGTTAATTGCAGAGCTGCAACTGGGACCAGCATCTCCCTGATTCCAGAACTCTTCTTCGAAGGATTCAGCCCTTTGGCCAGGAGGGGGAGAACAAGGGACTCAGGGAGTGGTGCTCCTTGCGAGAGGCCTGCTCTCTGTGCCCTGGCTGGAGCAGCCAGAAGCCCCCAGAAGCCCTCCACACAAGGGCTCTGCCTGAGCACCCATTTTTAAAATACAAACTAATTCCTCAGTCTGCCTTGAAAATGCAAAAGCTGTTCTTCTACACAAAGATGAAACCAGCAGGCTCTCAGAGGCCAGTAACACCCACTCCCCCGCATCATAAGTTCCAAACAGTGTGCGAGGGACAGAGCCAGCGCCACAGTGAGGTGTAAACATCACACACACTACTCGTGGGCGGTTAGAACTGCATGAGGCCCAGGGGGAGCCCATTTCCTGGCTTTCTGCTGCTACGTTTTAGTCAGTGCTGCATTCATGGGTAAGTGTGCATTTGATTTGCTTTATTTCCAAAATTATTTCCAGCAATGGAAAGGGAAGTTGAGAGGAAAAATCCAAAATGTCTCCCATCTTACGTCCCTGAATAGCGCAGCCCTAGCCCACTCATTGCATCGCCAAAGACCCATTGCAAATGCCAGCAAAAAGAAAATGTTTTGATAACGTCACTTTACGTGTATTTGAAATATCTAAATGTTGGAGCAATTTTGATCCTGATAATCATCCCCCATCCCTCCCCTGCTTTCTGTAGATACCCCTGTACAACCATCCTTGGTGGTGGCAGATGAAGACTTGAAAGGCAACTGCTTTAAGAAAACCCCGGCCGGGCGCGGTGGCTCACACCTGTAATCCCAGCACTTTGGGAGGCCGAGGCGGGTGGATCACGAAGTCAAGAGATTGAGACCATCCTGGTCAACATAGTGAAACCCCGTCTCTACTAAAAATACAAAAAATCAGCTGGGCATGGTGGTGCATGCCTGTTAATCACAGCTACTCAGGAGGCTGAGGCAGGAGAATTGCTTGAACCCAGGAGGTGGAGGTTGCGGTGAGCCGAGATCGCGCCATTGCACTCCAGCCTGGGTAACAAGAGCGAAACTCCATCTCAAAAAAAAGAAAAAAAAAAGAAAACCCCATACGCACAGCTAGTGTGTTGTTCTGATTTAGAAGAAACGTTTTACTCTAGTCTACCTTTGTAGCGGACATATTTAGCTTTAACCTTACAGCAAGATGTACCTTTCAGGATAAAACTCGTGGAAACCTTTCAGGCAGAAAAGAATGGCTTGTGTGGAAGTCTTGATAGTAACAGTAATAGCAAGGATGATGGCAGCAGCTGTGCCGGGGAGATGTCTCTAGGAGATGTTGGAGCATTCCTAACATTCCTCCATCTCCATTTACTGTGATCTGCCCATCCCTGAAGCCTGGCTTCCTTCTCTTCCCCTTTTTCCCACTTTTAGGAAAGCCTGTGTCCAGGAGCAGCCTCCTTTCTGTTGCCTCCTCCAAGCTCTCTGTATTAGCACACGTGCGTCCATTTACCTGCACCATTAAGTGCTGTCGCTGGGCTAGAACAGGTGTTGAAGGAAGGGGATTGGTGTAGTCTACGGATGTGGGGCACCCCCGCACCCTCCGCCCCCATTCACTTGGAATCCCAGATCCCTAGCATCTCAGAATCGGGAAGGGTCTCCGGATTCATAGTCTCACTCCTTATCAAAGCCGTTGCTAGAGAACTTAGTTGTCATTTCCAGAATGCTCCTATTAAAATATAAAAATCTTACCTGAGATTGTAAAAATTTCTGTACTGTGTTGAAAATAGTCAGGGAAATGTGTTTCCCAGTTGGCATTTCAGTTAGCCACCCTTGCAGGGTCGGGAGGTGCGTGCAGCTGTGGGTCCATCTCTCCTCTCACATGCTCTCCAGGTGTGCACGTCCTCGCCTGTAATTAATTAGTTGGTACACATGTGGTGCTCCTACTGTGTGCAAACTACCAGCCTGCGAGGGAGGGGAGCAAGGAACAGCGAGAGGAAAAAGCCTCCGCTCCTGGCCTTCTAGGTTTTCCAAACAAATGCAATATCAAATGAGAATCCAAGCTATCTCACTTCACAGAGCATTATCAACTCAAACGACTGGGGGACCTGCAGCCAGGCTGGAAGGTGGCATTGAGAGGGGAGAGTTAGCAGGTGGGAGCAGTGTTCAGAGGCAATGCCCAGAGGAGGAAACACACTTGAGTTGGATGTGGAATGTTGAGGTCAAGGTGAAAATTGCAGTTCAATCTATACAGTCCAGTCTCCACCTAGAGAATGTGAAGTTGGGAGCTTGTGCATGCATAATTTTACTAGGTAGTAAAATTGTATGCATGAGTAATTATTGTGTTTGGGATTGAAATAAGCTGGTGGTCATCATTTTGAAATCTCTGTCTCCGGACTTCTGCTTCTTTATAATACAAACCTCAGGGCAGTCTTCTGCATCAGGGTAATAATTGACTGGAAAGCAAGCCTAGGACTTCCAGGTAAAATCACCTGTGTTTTGTTTCTGAAGCTGCGAAGGTTTATTTTCTTCCTGCTGTATTGTTGTTGCCAATTACTGGAAGATGAACATTAGAGTGTTGGTTGAATCTGGGTCTGGGGAGTGATAGTCGTCCCAGAATGAAAGCTGCCTCCCCAAATGAGAGAGAAATATTTCAGTATATAGATGTCAGCTGACACATCTTTGCTACTGTAATTCCGTAAGTGTTCAGCCACGACTCAGGCTGTGCGTAAGGAAAAATAAGAGGAATGTGCCTAAGAGATTAAGTATTGGTGGAGTGCTATGGAGAGGGGGGGATCAAAAAGCCCCCTTAGGTCATAACCCTGTGAGAGAGAAGGAAAGAGCCTCTTTCAGAGGACGACCATACACCGGACATATTTGGACATTTGTTCAGAATCCCCGGAATTTCAGGCGGACCTAATTCTCCTTAACAGAGTCACCTAGCGGGGCTACTGCTGTCCCACAGGTTCAGTTTTAGTATCTGTACAATGGGGATAATGACACCAACCATGCAGCCTTAAAGGATTACATTAAGATATGTATTTAAAGCACTTGGAGGAGGCCTGAGACACAGTAAGCGCTCAGTACATGTGGGATTTTTATTATAATTATCATGATCTTGTTTATGCTTCAAGTGAGCCAGGGAGGTTCATCTCACTCTCCCCATTATACAGGAGAATAAAAAAGAGCTTTATAAAGATCAAAAGATCCATTAGATGAAATCGCTTCTTCAAGGTTGTACATCCCATGAGTGACAGTACCAGAAAGTGGCCACATGCATGTCTAATCCTCACATGGGTGTTACTGCCCCTGGAAATAAGCCTATGGCAAGGAAAGAAAAAAAACAGATACCAGCAGCTTTTTGCAGAGACGGTAACTTCGGTTTTGAAACGGTGTGTCACAGACAATGTTGGCAAAGCCAAGGATGCCAGGCTGTAAATTTGAGCGTCTGGAAGGCCCAAACATACAGCATTTATGCAGTGAGTATTTACCAATGTCCTATGATGTGCGAAGGTGGTGCTGGTGTTGATGATACAAAAGTCAGTGAAACTCCAACACTGAAGCCGAATGCAGCTGCCAGACCAGGGAGGCAGGCCGATGTGCGGTGTTGCCTGAGAGGTCTCCCGCAGCAGCAGAGGGAGGGAGTGTTCCACCCGCACTGGGTGGGAGGGAAGTCTTCACACAGACCACAGAGGAAACACGGCATCTTGGGTTCTAGGATGAAAACAGTCGCCATGCTTTGTGCGTAGCCAACCCCCAGTAAATACTGCTAAATAAGCAAGGTTTCCTAAAGGTGGTAGTCCCCTTATTTGCAAAAAGGGTAGCAAAATTCTGAACATCAGAATTCAGTCCTGCCCTGGGTACAATTTTTGGCTATAAAGGATGAGGTTTATCTTAACAGACATTACATAATGTACACCGTTAAGTGAGTGCTGCCCCCTTTGGAACAGAATCCTGAGTGACCACACATGTATTCCTGTGATTTTGCCACGATCCCAAACAGCTTTGGAGCTCTTCTTTGTCAGGTAAAGAGTTTTGATGTTTACGGGTCCCACCAGAAAGCCAAACTCATTCTGTTACTACAGTCATACTTCATTTCTAACCAAAACTATGATTTCCCAGCCTGACTGTCCACTTGATTCACATATTTTACCTCCGCAGGGTTTTTAGGCCACTTTCCAAATTCAAAACGCCCTATAAGGACCTAGTTTGCCACATTTGAAGTTGTTAGAAAGGATAAGCCACAGGCTTAAAAGCAATTCCAAAGAACAGGAGCGACACTACAGAAATCCTTCTTCAAGGACCCCAAGAGGTGCCCAGTATGCATGTGGCCCTGTAGAAACCCTAGGAAATTGAGAATATTCCAGCAATCCAGGTGCGACACAGCAATAGAATCAACAGGAAGCTCAAAACAAAAAATAAAATAGCATAAAAGGAACATGTGAAGTTCTAGTGCTTGTGTACAGATGTGGGAGGGGAAGCCTGCCTGAGTGATACCATTTTTGCACCAGAGTAAAATTCACAGGGTTAAATGGAATTTCTATTTCTTGAGGAATTGCCACACTTCCACAATGGTTGAACTAATTTACACTCCCACCAACAGTGTAAAAATGTTCCTATTTCTCCACATCCTCTCCAGCATCTGTTGTCTCCAGATTTTTTAATGATCGCCATTCTAGCTGGCGTGAGATGATATCTCAATGTGGTTTTGATTTGCATTTCTCTAATGACAAGTGATGATGAGCATTTTTTCATGTTTGTTGGCCTCATGTATGTCTTCTTTTGAAAAGTGTCTGTTCATGTCCTTTGCCCACTTTTGAATGTGATTTTTTTTTTCTTGTAAATCTGCTTTAGTTCTTTGTATATTCTGGATATTAGCCTTTGTCAGATGGGTAGACTGCAAAAAATTTTTCCCATTCTGTTGGTTGCCAGTTCACTCTAATGATTGTTTCTTTTGCTGTACAGAAGTTCTGGAGTTTAATTAGATCCCATTTGTCTATTTTGGCTTTTGTTGCCAACGCTTTTGGTGTTTCAGTCATGAAGTCCTTGCCTATGCCTATGTCCTGAATGGTTTTGCCTGGTTTTCTTCTAGGGTTTTTATGGTGTTACGTATTATGCTTAAGTCTTTATTCCATCAATCCCATTACTGGGTATACCTCCAAAGGATTATAAATCATTCTGTTATAAAGACATATGCACACGTATATTCATTGTGGCACTGTTTACAATAGCAAAGACTTGAAACCAACCCAAATGCCCTTTGATGATAGACTGGATGAGGAAAATGTGGCACATATACACAATGGAATACTCTGCCATAACAAACGATGAGTTTGTGTCCTCATCGTTTGTTATGGCAGAGTATTCCATGGTGCATATGGAATATGGATGAACCTGGAAACCATCATTCTCAGCAAACTGACACAAGAACAGAAAATCAAACACTGCATTGTTCTCACTCATAGGCAGATGTTGAACAATGAGAACACACGGACACAGGGAGGGCAGCATCACACACTGGGGTCTGTTGGGGCGGACTAGAGGAGCACAGTGGGGGGTAAGGAGGTTGGGGAGGGATAACATGGGGAGAAATGCCAGATATAGGTGACAGGGGAATGGAGGCAGCAAACCACATTGCCATGTATGTACCTATGTAACAATCCTGCATGAACTGCACATGTACCCCAGAATCTAAAGTACAATAAAAAATACATCTTTTGTTTAAAAAAAAGGAGACATAATGACTAAATTTTTAAAAAATCACTAGGCTAAAGATTGTGGGAGGGGAGATTGTTAATCATAACACCTACTCCTCCTCTTTGGGGCATTTCTTAGCAAAGGACAATAAGAAAATTAGAAATTTGACAGGCAGCTGATAAAAGTCAGTGCAAAATTACAATAAAAACTGGATTTATACACTCAAGACTGAGATTCAAGTGATTCCTCTTTCTCTCTCTCCATTGAATCCAAGACGGCAGTTGGCAAAATGGACCTGACGATGTGGATGAGACAGAAAGAAAAGGAGCAGATAGGAATGCAAGGCAGTTTGATTGAAGCCACCGCAAACAATAGTAAAGCATGGCCACCATGAACTTGAACTCTGACCTCAGATTAGCTTCCTTAAGGGGGCCAATAAGGGGAAAGAGCAAGGAGACAGAAGAGTGGAAAGGAAACGCAGCCTCTTCCTAGCCCCAGATCCAGGGATTAAGGAAGAATAAGGCTATATGGGCATATTCATAATTTTTTTAAAAGACGTAGCAGAAGATAGATCACACAGGGTTTAAAAACTGTGCAGCTCTATTGTTCTGTTTCCAGTGTTTACTAGGCTCCAAGTGGTGAGAAGGAGAAGTGGGAAATAAACATGGGAAATGCATGAAGTGGCTCTTAACTCAAGATGCTCACAATGTAGGTGGGAAGGCAGCACATAATTACATGCAATTAGCCAGCTCTGCAAGAGCAGATATGAGTTCGTGAGCTGTGCAGATAGCAAGTGTGGACAAACGCAGCTCAGGAGGAGAGGAATTCCCTGTTTCCATATGAATCTCCGAATGCTCAGCTTCTGCAGGACTCCTCTTCAGAGGCGCTCCCCCTGGAGTCAGCTGGCCTGGTGTCCACACTTGGTCAGAGCTGCTCCCTGTAGGCAGATTGGGTTTAATTAAGATCAGATTAAATGGCTGCTTTTTTTCTGACTCTTGCTGCCCTGGGAAGAGAGTGATGTTAACAGGTCCTTCTGAGACAGGTGTGGGGACATGAGGTGTCTGGGTCCCTGCGTTGCCACCCCCTCACCCCCATCTTCTGGCCTAATCACGAGACCACCTGCCCCCAATGGAGTGTATCCTGCAGTATTTTCCCAGGACTGGGACAAAATGCAGTGACTTGTGTGGAGGCATGTATCTTTTCAGGTTCCCAGAGGAGTCAAAGAACTGTGTACGTTTCGTTTTTGCTTTTCCTCATGTAAATGGATTGATTGGAAAACTGCTTTTTTTACTTCGGATGTAAACACATCCGAAGTTATTACAAGTTATTCCTTGTAATAACCCGTAAAACAGGTCATCGACCTGAGCCTTCTTAGCATTCTCTTCCCCAGGACGCGGCTGAGAGGAGCATCTTGAGGCTGCAATGAGTCCTTATCCTCCCTCTCTCCACCCCTGAGCTTGTGTGGGAACCGGAGCCAAAAGAGGAGAGAAAGCTTTGCAGTGACTGCCAGAAACCAGGCCACATTCTTTGTGACACCACATGACACCAAACCCTTTCATTCCTTCTGCCATCTTTTAAAGTAATAGATTACAAACCAAATCTCATCAATGTCCAAAACAGAGCTGCTTGCCAGAAGTGGACTGGAAGGACCAGAGCCCTGCTCCCTGAACTCCGCTACCCTCAGGCCTGTCCCACTCTTCACCTCCTCCCCGCAAGGCAGCTGCATAGAATGTTGGTAACTGGACAGCATAGTTTGAAAATCCTGCCTTCCCTTTTGGGGGGAATGGAAAGGTGGGGTCAGACTAGCAGTTTTTAGGGTCCTTTCCAATTTGGAGTTTCTCTGATTCCCTATGGCATAGTCACATAACGCCCTCAAGCCGTCTGCTCATGGAAGTAAATCCAGGCCTTGCCTTCCCAACCTGGTTTTGGCCTAGATCACCGCAGTCACCCTGCCTCCAGGAGGGGTAGCGCTGATGCATTCACCCTCCAGAGTCTGCCCTGAGGTCAGTCTGAGGCAGCATCCCCCACCCCTTTCCTTTCCACCCACCCACTGTGTGGCCACTGCATGCTCCAACAACTCTGACCTACTTCCATTTCTTCAGATGACTGATCTCTTTAGAAAATTAACTACTGCTCCTCCCTGAGGACTCAGCTGAGAAGTTCCCCTCTCTGAAGGTGTTTATGACCACCCTCTCAGGTCAGATCCTGTGTCCTGTGTGGTGAGCTCTTCTCCCTCTGCACCATTCCTGTGGTAGCTATTATCACCACGTGTAATTGTACATCTTTGTGGGATTATTTGATTAGCACTTTTCTTCCTCTTACTGTTAATCTCCGTGAGGGTAGGGACCACGTCAATTTCACTCATCATTCCAGCCATAGGGCCTAATTCAGTGCCTGACACACCGTGGATGTCCTATAAGCATTCAGCTGAGTGAAAGAGGCCGGGTCTTAAGGTCTACATGCTGTATGATTTTAGTAATATGAAATTTCTAGAAAAGGCAAACTAATGAGACAGAATGCTAATTATTGGTGGCCTGAAGGTGCAGATAGGAGTAAGGGCTCACTGCAAATGGACATGGGGAGATGTTTTGGGGTGATGAAAGTGTTCTAAAACTGGACTGTGGTGATAGTCGCATGATTTCATAAACTTGCTAAAATGATGACCGTACACCTACAATGGGTGGATTTTATGATATATAAATTATACCTCAGTAAAGCTATTCAGATATGAAATGAAATGAAATGAAATGAAGCCAGATCTCACAGGTGACTGCATTCACTCGGCTGCCATCACATTTCCCTCTATCCTTTGTCCAGCAAAGAGACGTGCACTCTCAGCAGAAGCTGAGTGAATGTCCAGGCCAAAATAAACTGCCTCCCCCACCCTCCCCTTTCCCTGAGCCCAGCTCAGATGCAGATGCTGAAACTGCAGTTCCTTTGATGGTATTCCAGAGCCAGGGCAAGAGAAAGATTCATGGTGTCTAATAACCCTCATCTCTGGTTGTAGCTCTGTCCTCTAATTACAGAGATCTCCTTCGGGCACAGCTCAGAAATCAGGACATCTTTGCAGCTATCACAGTAGAGATTAGCAAAATAACCAAGTATTGGGAACTGCGGTACAGTCCAGGATTTTTTCCCCCAGATCAAAAATGCCCGGCCAAGTTTTCTAATTTTTAGAATTCTTCTTCTGACTGCATTCTTTTCTGTCCTGAATTAACATGGTCTTCTCAGTCATCATGCAGAATAGTTCAGGCTCAGTACATGAAGAATGTAGGCCTGGCATGAAAAGGGGCTGATTTACAAGCAAGGCTGATGTTCCATGCTTCTGGGCTCTGACTTGGCCAGCATCTGTCCTGAGTTGTTGGTGTCCATGCCTTACCTGGTATTATGTGTTTGGATGGCCCCTCTGCTTACAAGTAGCACACTTGTCACAAATCAGAAGAGCTGTCCTCCAGCGTAAGTTTTTGTTTTCCCATATGCTAACACTGGAAGTTAATGGCCCTGGAAAATCTGTCATTAATTAGAAATTTTCATTATCGCAGTTTTTTTAACTTAACAATGAGATGTTCTGTGACGTTTGACTCTAAATAGGGCTGTATACTAGTATAGTAGGCTAATTGCAGTAACAAATAAACCCTGTGTTAGTTTTCTGTTGCTATGGAACAAATTATACAAACTCAGAAGCTTAAAAGAGCACCCATTTATTATCTCAGATGTCAGACAGCATGATTGGGTTCTCTGCTGAGAGTCTCACAAGGCTAAGGCTAAGGTATCTGCCATCAAAGGAGAATATCTGTCAGGGCAAATGCCTCTTACCCTTTGAATCTATTTCAACAGAGAGGGTCCAGCCTCTTTTGGGGGCTCCCCTGACTAGGTTGGACCAACCAAGAATAATCTTCTTCTTTTAAGGCTGACTGATGAGAGACCTTGATTAAACTTACAATATCTGTTTTCAGCAGCACCTACGCTCGCATTTGAATGACCCCAAGGTTCACGTACATCAGAGGTTATCTTGGAGCTCTGCCTACCACAAATGCCCAAATGCATCACGGCACAAACATAATAAGGGATTATTTCTTCCTCACACAAATATTCCAAGGTAGTTGCAGGTCAGGGCTGTGGGGTTAGCTCTTTCCATAGAGTCAACCAAGGGCATAGACTGGTGGAGGCCCTGCTGTTTTCAACAAGTGGCTTTCAAGATCTTTCTGAACCTTAGCAGCCAGCCAGCAGGAGTACCACACAAAGGCACATGAGACAGAAGGTCTTAATGGACCAAGCCTGAGAGTGGTGCCTGTCACTTTGTCTGCTCACATTGGATTAAACAGAACTCAGTCACATGATGGCACCTAACTGCAAGGGATGCTACCACATGCCATCTTTAGCTGGGCAGCCACTTCTCAATGATGGTTTTACACATGACTAAAAGAGCACCAGTTTTTGGTAGACAGCTTGACATACCTCTGCCATGACTGAATTTTAGGGAAACAATCCAGAAGGAATGTATGCAAATGAGGTATATTATCCTCCAAGATTAAAAGTTGATATTGTTGAATAAATATCTCAGGTCTGACCAAAAGACACATCATTTTTTAAATGTCATCATATGTATTACTCATAATTTAATCGCTCAATGTATATACTAGATTCAACCTCAAAAACCTTTGACTTGGCCAAATGTGGTGGCTCATACCTGTAATCCAAGCACTCTGGGAGGCCAAGGCAGGCAGATAACTTGAGGTCAGGAGTTCAAGACCAGCTTGGCTAACATGGTGAAACCTTGTGCTTACTAAAAATACAAAAATTAGCCAGGTATGATGATGGGTGCTTGTAATCCTAGCTACTCAGGAGACAGGCATGAGAATTGCTTGAATCTGGGAGGTGGAGGTTGCAGTGAGCCAAGATCATGCCGTTGCACTAACTCAATGTATATACTAGATTCAACCTCAAAAACCTTTGACTTGGCCAAGTGTGGTGGCTCATGCCTGTAATCCAAGCACTCTGGGAGGCCAAGGCAGAGTCTCAAAAACAAAACAAAACAAACAAAAAAACCTTTGACTCTTGAAAACATTGTGTCCACTTCCAATTGATGAGGGGTTGGATGATTGAGATTATCCCAAAGAATATGATCTAGGTCATCAAAATCTGAGTTCCAAATATGTTTTAAACAATAGAAAACATGAGAAAAATTACATTATCTTCCAAAACGATTACTTTAAATTGTGACATTTATTTGAAAATAAAAGTCCCAGATGTTTTCTTTAAAGTATCTTATGTTATTTGAGTCACACTTCATCATTATCAGTCTTTCCTATCAGAGAATAGTGTGTCTGGGAGACATACAAATAAAAGCTTTGTGTTGCCAAGATAGCATTTACTAAATCTGGTCTTAAAAAATGTTCTGAAAGTCACTTTCTGTATGCTGTTGTAGATGCAACTCAAAAATTACAGAAATTTCTTTTTTTTCACACTTAATTTTTCTACTTTATGTATTTCGTTTTGGCTTTTTAAAAAGCAACAAATTAAAAAAAAATTAGAGGAATAACATTTTTTCTAATGTGTCACTTGAGAATCCCAGACAATACATAGTATCATTGAGCTAAAAGGTGGTGTAGCCTATAGAATTTAGCACTTCTCACAAAGAAAGAAGGAGCGACCCAGTGAGAGAGACAAACAGTACAGGTATTGATCGACTTATGACCTATGCAACTTATGACCATTTGACTTTATGACCACAATCGCTAGCCACGACTGCTCCGCTGTAGATTTTTGGAAACACTACAACATTTTGATGTGTATCATGAATATCGCTACCGCCTGGGAGGCTGTGACGACAAAGTGCATGAATGGCATCTGGAAAAATTGTGTTAAGCGCTATGTTAATGATTTTGACGGATTTGACAGTGAACATGAACTTGAAACGATTTGGGAAAAAATAGTAAAACTCGCTAAAGACCTTTCTTTGGAGTGTGAAATGGAAGATGTCGAAGAGTTGCTAGAGAAAGAATCCGGAGAACTTACAAATGAAGAGCTAATTGAACTGGAAGAAGAAAGAGTGGCGGAAGAAGAAAGAAGAGAAGCAGAGAAAGAAGAGGAGGAGCCAGAAAGAAAGCTCACCACTAAGGGATTATCAGACGGTTTATCTTTACTGAATAAACTTCTTCTACATTTCGAAGCAATGGACCCAAACATCGAACGATTTGCAAGGATTGAACGGATGGCCCACGATGTGTTTCGTTCGTATCATGAAATTTATGAAGAAAAAAAGAAACATACAATTCAGACAAAGCTCACCATGTTTATGAAAAAACCAACTCCGGTAACCCCAACTGCTGCCTCAGATGATGACATCAACGATCCGCAGCCAAGCACCAGCGGCCAATCAAATGTTTTGTACATGTTTATATATTTTGATATGTTTTGCGATTGGGAAAATGTTTCCTATGGTATTTTTTACACCTGTATTTTGTATTTTTGTATGCACCCGTATTTTGTAATTTTGTATGTTTTGCAAATATTAAACCAGTTGTACTGGTAATGCAGTGTTTTACTTAAACCTGACGAATGTAAAAATAAGAAACAAAATGGTGTAGAGATGATACAAATGGCATAAAATGAACAAAGACAATTATGATATATAACAATGATGAAAGAAAATTATGATAAAATATGACTTAAAGATTTTTATAACATCATTTCACAGTACTGTACATATAGCCTACTCAACTTACAACCAAATCGTGTTACGACCGGTCTGTCGGAACCAGTCGTGGTCATAAGCCGAGCACTAGCTGTAGTGTGAAGAGACTTTCCTTAGTTCATGGGGTGAGGCCAGTGAACATCCAGAAATGGAAAAGAGTTGTTCTAACTTCTTGACTTATGTGTAGCAACTAAATCACAAATAGAGAAAGATATGTGTGTGTGTGCGTGCGTGTGTATACATGTGTGTGGAGGTGTGCATGTGTACAAGGAAAGGGAAAACGCATCTCTACCTGATGTCATAATGAAACTAGGTTTTCAGCCAACATATTTTCCTTTTGCCTTTGCATATCTGTCGCCTGTTAGACCCTTATATTGTACCTGTGTAGAAAGGAAACCTCTAAGTCTAGTTGAAAGACAAAGTGCCTTGAAGGCAGTGATCCGTTAAGGAACCATATTGAAAAAAATATAAAGCCAGGCAGTAATTAAGAGGAAATGAGGCCGGAGGTGAGCACAGTAAGTAAATTAGACTCAAGTGGGCAGTGAGATCTGAGAGCAAATGGCAGTGGTGAGGAAAGAGGATGAGAACGTAAGCCACACGGACTCTGCATCTTTAGAGTGCCGTTTGGCCACAGGGAATAGAAAACCCAATTAATAGTGGCTTAACTCCAAGGTGCCTGTTTTTCTCAAGGGAATGGACTCAGAGGAGCCACTTCCACGCCTTGCCTTTGCAGTTTCATTAACGCATCGAGCTCCTTCCATCTTTCCACTTAACAGAGCTTCTCTTTGGTCCTCATGGTTTCAAAATGGAAGTGAAAGGATTGTGGGAGTCAGGACTTCACATGGAATAAACCAGGAAGGCAGGAGGTGGAGATTAGGATATAATGCATGAATTTGAAATTGAGGAAGGGATAGTAGGTGTTCATAATGGTAAGGTCTAGTATGGTATGATTATGGAGGTGAGTGAGGTTGGGTGGACAACAAGACCTTTGAAGAATTCAAGAAACAGAGAAGCAGAGTATTAACAAGATCGTCTACAGGTACATTGAAACTTCCAAATATTAAAGCAGAAGTGGTATTATTTTAAATGAATTACGACTCTTTCCTCCCCATCCAACATACACATAACCTTCCATCGTCTTCATGATGGGTGTAGAAAAATAAATGCCTTGTGGAGTTGCTACAACATGTCGTGAGTCGCCTGTTTTTCTTCATGTGCGGTTTCCTTTTAGCCTATTCTGGAGACCACATATTGCCCTGTGTTGGAGGGACTGCCACTTTTCAGCCTGGGACGCCATGCTCCGCGGCTCCTGCCAACTGACACACTCCAGCGGAAGGCTCTTCCTTTTCTTCCCCCCCACCAATGGGACATGCTCTCAGCTGTCTTTCCAATGAGTCTTAGAATCGGCTACAAGAAGCTGCTTCATTACTTTCATTCTTTTTCCCTCTGCTGCCCAGAGGACCAGACAGGCTGCTCTCAGTTGTCAGATCCGTTATTGGGGCTCAAGATACATCAAAGTCTTTTAAAAGCCAAAACATTTTTTTAAAAAGAAAGAAAACACAAAACTTGTCTTTTGCTGACTGCACGTAGAGCTACTCACTTCACCACTGCTTGCTCTTTTATTTGCCTGGAAGCTATTTTCTCAGTTTAGTTACCTCCCACCTAAAAGAGTTTAGTTTTCAAGATCTACGTTTAGGGAAACTATTTTACTCCCTTTGAATCTTTCATGTTGGTACATTCCTAGAAGTATTTCCGTCCCTTTAAAAAATGTAAAAATTGCATGGGGTCCTCTGGTTCTCAGGCTTCAGCCAGAAATGGGCAGGTGAGCTGGTTCTTCCAAGCCTCTCCCTCCAGCAGAGGCAAATTGCTCTGAACAGCTCTCCTCCCACGTTCTCAAATCACCAAGGACAGCCCAGCCTCCCTCCTGTCTGTGCAAGCAAAACTCCTCCCTCTCACCTTGCTATCAACACAGCCCCCCACCAACTGAGTGAGACACCAGCAAATGCATTCTGCTGACTCCGACTTACCCCAGGTTTGAATTGTCCAGATCTTTAGAATGTAGCTGCTCCTGTGTGGCCATCTACTTAGAAGTTCAGAAAAGTAAAATGAATCTTCCTATTGCCCACCAAGTTATGACATTTCTTGCCATTATTTTGTTGACAACAGAAACCATTCCTTTACTGTTTACCAGCTGGGTCTCTGGGCTCCAGCAAGGAAGCTGAATCTAATTTCATTATGAAACAGCACCTGATTTCAGCTGATCCCATGCACTTTTTACTTTGAGGTTAAACACTTCAAAAGATTCTTTTTGCCTTCTTTCTGGCCCCCTCTTGAAATTCCCTGTTCAGTTTTTCTTAGCTGCCTGTAATCTCATGGACACAGAGTCTTCCGGCCTGTAATCTCACAGACAGAGTCTCCCTCCTCTCACTCCTGCAGTGTCAGTTTCTATAACAAGTATAGACAGGATTAGGTGACAGCCTACATCTGTGTCATCTTGCTTCATCAGAAGAAAGGGGTGGGGGCCAAGATCTATAGATCACAACTAGCGGGAATTTGTCCTGTGTAATGAGGGCGTGTAATTCTCAAGGCTTGCAAGGGTCCCAGACTGGGTTGCCCTCCCTCCCTCCC
>NW_016107790.1:427907-456791 GCF_001604975.1 Cebus imitator | reverse complement strand
GAGACGGGGTTTCACCATGTTGGCCGGGCTGGTCTTGAACTCCTGAGACCAAGCGATCTGCCCACCACAGCTTCCCAAAGTGCTGGGATTACAGGCATGAGCTACCACACCTGGTCTCTTTCTTTTTTTCTTTCTTTCTTTCTTCCTTCCCTCCTTCCTTTGTTCCTGCCCTCGCTCCCTCCCTTCTTCCTTCCTTCCCTCCCTCCTTCCTTTCATTTTTCCCTCCCTCCTGTCTTTCTAAAGTTATTCTGGAAAATCATAAGCAGCTTACAGAACACAAGGCAACCTGTGCACCTTTGTGTGCACCTGTATGTCCATGTGTACACCTCTGTGTGCACATCTCTAGGTGTCTGCACACCTGCGTGTGTGCCTCTGTATGTGTGTGCACCTTTGTGTGTGCATGTCTGTGTGTGTGATAAATTTAAGTGATACCCAGTATTGACAGGACACTTAAAAGCCATGAGGAAATAGTACACAGACCACAGTTTCTGTAATGTGACTTGCTGCATTACAAGGAAGTAAGGTGACTTTCACGGTGAGTGGGATACACTCAACTCAGAAAATGAGAAATCTCATGTATTGAAGGTAGCATGATCTCTCTATAACACAACCGTGTATCCTTCAAGAGGTCATAGTTGAAATTGGAATAATCCTTCCTTCTCCCTCAGAATGTGTCTTTCATATAATGAAAGACCTAGCATGGTATTCAGTAAATAATAACAGAATGACTGGCGAGGTGTGTAAAGCTAATGCTGACAAAAGCACTTGGTGGCACTGATGCTGTCCAAGTCAGCTGAGTGGAATGACAACCACTAGCCTTGTAAATGGCATTATGAAGTTGAAGGTGACTCTGAAGACGGAGGGCAGGAGGCAAGCATTGGAGCATACAGGTGTGCCTTGGAATGTTTCCAGAAATGTGCCCCAGGGGAAATATAAAATATTTGACTGCAAAAAAGAGAGCATACAAAGACCCAGGCAAGCCTGTGCATTTTTGTGGTGAAGTTGTGGATAACTCATGTTGGCAGAGTAGACAGTCTGAGAAGCAGGAGGGCACCAGACAAGGATTGTGAAAAGGAAGAAGATTCAGAAAACGCGGAAAGTAACTCTAAGGCATTGAATGCAAAGCAACAGGAATGAATTCAATGCCAACAATGCAAGCTAAGATGAAATAACCCGGAGATGGGTAATTGAGTATCCTCTATCCAGTATGGTGGCCAGCAGCCACGGGTGGCTCAGGCACATGTGAAAGTACTGAGTTTGAACTGAGAATTGCTCTAAATGTAGAATACGCGAGACGGCAAACACTCAGGAGGAAAAAGAAGGTAAAATGCCACATCAATATTTTATTTGGATTCCATATTAATTATAATATTTGGATACATTCAGTTAAATAAAACATTATTGACATTAATTTTATGGTTTTTTTTTTTACATTTTTGAACTAAATATTTTACTTCAGAAGGAGAAATTTTTTTCATTGCGTATGTAGCTCACGTGATATTTCTTTGATGGCGTTGCTCCAGAAGTGCTTCTAACAGAGTTTGTGGAGAGGAGAAGAGAACAGGTGGAGAAGAGATAATATTGTGATGGTAGAAATGACTGGGCTTACAGTTCACTTCCTGGGTATATGTCATTGAGCATTACATAATTTCAGAAAACCTCAGTTTCTTCATCTGTAAAACATGGTGCTTGCTAATAACATTTGTTTGATGGAGTTGTTGTTAAGCCTGTATATGAAACCACGCAAAGCCTCTAATGGGATACCTTGCCTGCAGCAGGAGGCCCTCAAAGAGTAGTTACTTTCTTCCCTTCCTTTCCCTCACCCAGAGTGATACATCAGGTGCTCCAGAGGCAGCAGGCAGACCTGAAATAAACTTAGTGAGTTCTGAATATGTCAGCTCTCTAAATGCATTGGACTGCAGGACATGGGGCAAGTGAAAGGGGAATAGAAAGCCCAGTGGAGAAGTCAGAGTTTAGCAAGGACTGCAGCCAGCCTGCAATGACCGAGCCACACACCAATTTGAATGGGGGTAGAATTGGCAACACAGAACAAGTCTTGATGCGTAGCAGGACGGTGTCCTGTCGACTTTTGCTAAAATCTGCTGTCAGTTACATTGGATTAAGCAGACAGGCTTCCTATTAGGTAAAGAAGTAAGGTTTTCTGATTCTCTGTGGTTTTGTAAAGCCAGCTCTGAGTTAGCCATAACCTCAGCAACTTGCAGCAATAATGCATCTTCAAAGAAAGTTTAGCAACCCTGAGAAAGATGCTAAAACTCGTGCTTATTGTTGAGCTAAGAGACTCACAAAGAGAAGAACTTATGTACTTGCTACTCATAACTAAGCCACCCACCAGGGGACCCAGGTAACAGTGAATGTTCCAGGATCCTGGGGAGGCTCAGTGGTGGCAGCAAAAGTAGTTTTTTCAGAAGCTCCTGGTCATGATTTGACACTCCTCAAAGAAAGGAAACTGAAGCCAAGGAATTCTGATGAGTGAGAAATTCATCCAGTTCCAATCAACTGGATTCAGACTTCAAGAATGGCCATATCTCTTCTGCTATAAACCTCTACAACGGGAAAGAAAAACAGATGTATGGCTGTCCTAGAATGGTAGATAATCACCAATGACTCCAGGAAGTATTACAAAAACCACTGGTCTACGGAGACTTAAAGAGATCTGCTTCTGCTGTAATTGCACCAGTGACTTGTTCCTTCCCCACTGAGAAAATTGAGTCTCTCTTCTTGGGGCCTCAGTTTCTTGATCTGAAGATCATGAACAGAAAACAGGGCATCGTAAAACCTATTTCCTTATTTTATGCATTCAAAAGAGGCCCCATCCTTGTACATGACTGGAGAATATTGTAAATTACTCTGAGTTTTGAAGGACCCCTCCTCTGTATGACAAATACACCATACCAAAGATTTCAATAACCCAAGTCAAGTACATGCTGGTAGTTCACAAAGGTGTACAAAAAGACATGAAATGTGTCTCAGTCAATTCAGGCTATGATAATTAACAAAATAGCTCAGACCGACGCCTTGTAAACAACAGACATTTATTTCTCACAGTTGTTAAAGCTGGAAATTCCAAGATGAAGGTGTCAGTATATTTGGTGTCTGATAAGGACTTTTGGTTCAAAGATGGCACTTTTTCACTGTGTCCTCTCATGGTGGAAGGGGTCAAGGCAGCTCTTAGGGGCCTCTTTTAGAAGGACATTAATCCCATTCATGAGGGGTCTTCCCTCATGACCTAATCACTTCCCAAAGGCCCCACCTCCCAGTACCTTTCTATTGGTGATTAGGTTTCAACATATAAATTTGAGAGGGACACACACATTCAGACCATAGCACCACAGGCATCCAAAGTTTCCTGTTACTCATCTCCTTCCCTGTGTGCCTTAGGCATAAGGAAAATCCAAAAATAAAATTCTTTTCTTGCTGGCTGAATATTCTAGTGGGAAAATTAGTCATGGTGTTAATAATCAGTTTGTCTTATTAAATCGTCCTCTCTCCCACCCTTATCATCCATATTAGTACAGAATTTAGAGTCAGCTGAATAATTCCACCATTGAGTTAAGTCATTTAATAAGTGTGGGTTTTCTTCCAGCAAACCCTAAATCATTATGTTGAATTGAGAAAAAGATGTTTTTAGCTGGAGTGCCAGTGTGTGAAAAAAAAGAAAAGACAATTTTAGCTTGGTGGCTCAAACAACTCAGATTTAAGTCACCGCTACAAAAGGCTTGTCACACCTAGTTGGGACACCTTTGCCCAGGATTCTCAAGTGATTCGTTTCATGTAATTCTTCCACTAAGTGGTATTTTCTCTCTTAATGCACAGACAGGATGGTGTCACATTCTTATTGACCTCAAAACCCAAAGTAAGAGAGAAAAGATGTCTAACTAGAAAACAACGCCCCGTGGTCATGAGCTCTGCAGATGGCTTGTGGAACCTGAATATTCCTCACACTTCTCAAAACAAAACCCATTAAAAAAAAAAAAGTCTTCATTTCATTTCCACTGGCCTAAAATGTAGGGTCTTCTCTGTGGTCTGACTGCTCCTTGGGCCTCTGCTCTGTGCTGCCAATGAGATGCCTGAGGTTCTCTGGGCTTGTCCACAGCCCCAACCCTTTGGAGGTCCTTCCTGGTGGGGTTCAGGTTCCTGCAGGATTTAGAAGTCTGCGGCTTACGCACTCAGCAGGGCTAGCTGTGTTGTTTACTCCTCCTGTCATCTTGGTTCTTTTGTCCTGTAGTGACACCCTGACTCCTGTGGCTTTTATCAGCCAGATAAAGAGGACTTTTCCACCTCCAAACACTTGTGAGATCCTCTCCCAATCGTCAGTATACTGAGTCCTGCCCCAGCATGTTGTGCAGTCATGTGCTGGGGACGGCCTGGGCTGGCCTGTAAGAGTCCATTGTGCACAACCCTTCTCAACTTTGACATCACAGGGGTAGCCTCAAATAAATATACTGGAAGTACGTACACCGTGAACATTGTCAAATGCTACAAATCAAGGTTTGGTCCCCAGCGTCAGTCACTAAACACTTGCAAGCTCACCCCTGTGTCCATCTATTGACACATCACTCCCCCAAACTCAGTAGCTGTCTCCAAAACCACTCCAAGCGTGGGGAATATTCAGTTCCCATAAGCCATCTCCAGACTTTGTGATTGCCTGGTGTTTTCTAGTTAGACTTCTTTTCTCTATTACTTTGGGTTTTGAGGTCAGTAAGAATGCAGCACAGTTCTGTCTGTGCATTAAGACAAAAAAATACCACTTAGTGGAAGAATTACGCAAAATTAATCACTTGAGAATCTTGGGCAAATGTGTCCCAATCAGGTGTGACAAACCCATTGTAGCATTGACTTAAACCTGTGTTGTTTGAGCTGAAACTGTCCACTTCCATTTTTCTCAAGGCAAGTTTATGAAAGTTAGACCTAAATGGAATGTTTTGAAATATAAAGTTATTGAAAATTTCAAACAGTTGTTAGCAATAATATCCACCCTTTTTAATGAAGTCATAACAGAATAAATATATTTATGTATGTACATGTGTGCATGTATGGGTGGGTGGGTGGGTGGGTGGTTGGATGGATGGACCATGTTAAAATGGAACTAAATGGATTGAAGCATAACCTGCAATAGAGAATGGGGGAGGGAAATGAGGATGGAGTTTCCCTCCTTTACTGTGTCCTCATTTCAGGGCCCTTGAAGAAACATCAGGCTCTCTGAGTCACAGTTTGAGAAACAAGGAGTTACTAAATTTTTTAATCAGCTTTACTGACATATAATTTTATACAAAGAAAATACCATTTTTAGAAATTTTTAATTTTATTTTGTTTATTTATTTTGAAACAGAGTTTTGCTCTGTCACCCAGGCTGGGGTGCAGTGGTATAAGAAATCTTTTATTTTGAAATAAGTTTATATATACAGAAAAGCTGCAAACTAGCACAGCGAATTTTCTTATACCCTTTGCCCCGCTGCTCCTGATGTTAACATCTTACGTAATCACAGTACAATTATCAAGATCACAAAAGTTGACATCTACAGACTTTTTTAAACTTCACCAGTTTTCCCGCCACGCTGTTTGGCGGGTTCAACCCGAGATCCCACAGTGCCTCTGGCTGTTGCCTCTTTAGTAGCCTCCTCTCCGTGTCAGGTCCTTGGTCTTTTCTTATTTTGAGGACCTTCAACATTTTGAAGAGCTTGGGCCAGTTTAGGTTTGTCATCTGTTTTCTCATGATTTGGTTGAAGTTATAGATTTTCAGAGAAATACCACACTGATGCTGTGCAACTGTCAGCACATTGTACCAGGGGTATGTAGTGTGGATATGCCTTATTGCTAATAATGTTAACTTTCACCAGTTAGTATAATGCTTTTGAAATCCATCCATATAGTTATAAGTATGTGCTGTGTGTAAAGAGGCAGTTTATTCCTTTTTTATTAACAAGAAGAATTCTATCATATGGATGTACTAAAGTTTATTCATCCATTCACCAATTGATAAACATCTGCATTGCTTCTGATTTGGGGGTATAATGGCTAAAGCAGCTGTGAACATTTAGTACAATCCTTACTGTCTACAGATTTTTCACTCATCTTGGGTAAATACCTGGGAGTGGTATGTAAGTATAGGTTGAATTTTATAGGAAAACTACCAAACTGTTTTCCAACATGGCTTTACTTTTTCACATTCCCCCCTGCAGTATCTGAGGTTCCAGTTGTTCTGTGCTCTCGCTAACACTTGATATTGTCGGTTTTCTTTAGTAATTCTAGTGAGTGCATAGATGTATCTCATTGTGGCTTCTATTTGTTTCCCTAATGATGAATAACATGAGCATCTTTTCATCACCTTCTTGTTCATTAACTTTTTTGATAAAGTGTTTCTCAAATTTTTTGTTCACTTTTAATTGGGTTATTTGTTTTGTTTTTATGTTGTAAGTATTCTTTAACATACTGAATACACATACTTCAGAAGATACATAGTTTGTGATTATTTTCTCCCAGTCTATGGCCTGCATTTTCATTTTCTTGGCAGCATCTTTTGAAGAGCAAAGTTTTTTTATTGTTAACTTTTGTTTGTTTCATTTCATTTGATGTGGCTCATTGTATCAATCCTTTTTCTTTCCTAGTTTTTCCTTTTCCTTTTATGTGCTCTATCTAATAAATCATTGTGCAACCCAAGGGTCACAAAGATTTTCTCCTATCTTTTCTTCTAGAGGACTTTCAAGTGACAACAGCCCCTGCTATATTTTCCTTTTAGTTTCTCTACCTCTTCCCTTAACGCTAAATCTGGTAACAAATTCTCTTCCACCAATTAAGTGCACTGAGAATCACTAATCCTTTGGCCAGTGAAGAAATTATTGTAATAATTATGACACATTTTGATTCTTTTGTTATTATAAATATTCATGTGTTGGCTTCTGTGAGCACTTGCTACTGACACATAGTTTCTGTGCTCCCAAAAGCAAACCCTAGATGAAGAGTTGGATGAAGACAACAGTGTGCTCATAAATATTCAACAACTAGTTCTCCTAAAATAAGAAAAATAAGTAAAAACCCTGACATGTAGCATTTGCAAATTTCCATGGTGTAAATACTCACATGGCCAATTTTCAACTACTAGTGTTACATCAAATGATTTACAACAGTCCTGAAATTTTAATAATTGTCTCTCATGATAGTTCATGAGATACAAGCCTACTCCAGCACAGCCTCAGGTGCAAGTAGTTTATTCGAGGTGATCCCCAGAAGTTAGAAGTGAGGAAGTGGGAGAAATGAGACAGAAAATATGAAGCCAACAAAGGGGGAATTAAAAAGCTGAAAACACTGAGGACAGCTGGGGCTCTATCCCGCAGAGGAGTCTCAGAGAAACTATGCAGACCACAACTCAAAATCGCCGCAAGGAGGGCGGAGAAGACCGGGTAACTGAGGCACCGATTCCTGCTCCTGTTAATCATTGTTCTTGGGTTGTTAAAACCTGGGAACTTTCAGGCTGCTCTGCACGTAGGCTGAGAAAAGTTCTCTAGCACCGGTAGAAACTGCAGGCAGAAAAGCAGAAAGTCACAGGTGAGGTGTGGGTAGGAAGCTGTCATGGGTAGGAAGCTGCCAGTGGATCTTAAGTTGTCCATTGTCAGAAGGGGGCAGAAGGGTACATCTGGTCCATGTCACAGATACGTTTTAGACACTGGATTACTGCTAGCCCACAACACCTCCCATTAGATCCACAGTCAGAGCTACAATTCCCTATCTGGTGCAAAGTTGATGATAAAACATAACCAAGAAGAGGGACCTTCAGTGTCTATCAAATAGTCCCTTTGTTTATTAGCTGATGTCAGTGGATTCAGATTCCTCACCTGACCAGACCCTAGTGACACTGGCATTCCCTATAGGAGCATGACTTTCATTGTCTGTTCAATTAGTACATTTTGTATTCTTTGAAGAAGGAGTTATTCTTTGTCAGTTCTTAAAATATACGTAAGTATAATTAATAGAATCCAATCAAATAGTTTCTCCATCCAGGCCACTTAATAATTAGAATTATATGTATGTGTGGGGTGGGGAGGAGGGCTGTCTCACAAATTGATAGGCAAGTCAAATTCAAATATTTTCTTATCTCCAGACTGTCTCACTGTGGTAGCATCTTGAGCTCCAGTAAGCTGTCTACATTCCGGGGGTATTTCCGCGGACCTTTCCTTGTTTGGACATCTGACCTAATGTTTCTGTGGTTATGGAGATCAGAGAAAATCTTATCATGACAAATAACAACATATTTTCTTAAATGCAAAATCCCAGTCTTTCTTGGGGCAAAAAGAAATTGGCTATGGCTCTGTCTTCTCTGCTGGGGAAATGTCCCACAGATGTGGAACAGATGGGCCTAGATTTAAACACCATCTGCTTTTCAGTTGTAATTAACATCGGATCCAGGGGCAGATTGGATTTTACCATTGCGCTGGTCATCCCTGATGACCGCTGGGGAATCCTAAATCATGTGTTTGTTAGAATGTGACATCTGGGTTGAGTTTCTTTGGATTGGCAAAAGCTCTTAGGAGTCAAAGGAAGAAAAAGAAACCAACCTCTTCAGCAAACCAGTCCTATGTGTCTGTTTCTGTGGAAGTGGGCCTCACAGATGCAGTTGAAGAATAAGCCTGCTGACCTTTCCTGGTGATTTTTGTGAAGAAGAATGTATGCATCCTTCCCTAAGTCCACGTCTAGTCAGTTGGTCCCACTTTTTGAACAAGTTGATTAAAATAGCAATGACCCCCAGCAACAATTAAAGTATCTAGCACTTAATGAATGCTTGAAACATTCCTGCTATTGTACGGAGAATTTTGCATACATTATCCAGTTTCAAAACAACCATATGAGATTGGTACTATTATTTTTCCCCTTTTACACACAAAGGAAACTGAAGCCTTAGTGAGGTTAAAATACCTCGAATCACATGGCTGAAGCATGGGTCCAGGCTGATTCCTCCTTCTTAATCACAGTGTGGTTACCATCTTCACCGACTTATTTACATCTGGGGAGAGCAAGGGTAACCAGCTAGCAAGTTTCTTCCATTCATGTTTTGTAAGGTGCAGAAGAGAAACACAAAAACTCAAAGCTACCACTGCCCTCCGGTCTTTTTATAACCCCCAGGGAATTTATTTCTCTTGTGCTTCAGTGTGCCTTACTCTGGTGTGCCTTTATATGACCTCTCGGATTGCCATTTGCAATTCTGCTTCTTGCTTTTTCTAAGCCCTGGGGAAGGTAACTGGAAGCATGATTAAATTTTAGCTCTCTGCTTCAGAGCCATGGCCCCTAACATTGGTGTAAACATAGGCAAACTGCAAGTGTAGATCCTCCTCATTAATAATGAGAACATCTCACATTGTTCCTCTAACAACAGTAGAACTAAAATATTGTCTGAGAACATCTTTCTCTTGAGCCCTGATTACTCTCTAAGGGCAAACTAGGTGAACAGATTGCAAGAAGGACATGCCTACCTAGACCGGGAGCCATTTGTATTGATGTCCAGGTACCAAGGTTTCCCTGGAAACCTCTGAATTTCAAGCTAGCCTACATCAGCCAGAGATGAAGGAACCTATGTGCCCAACTGAGCTAATTGTCTAACAAGAGAGGTTTTGAACTTCCTAGTTAAAAGTCCATAGTAATCATCTCGTAATTATTTTAATGGGTTGTCATTGAAGTGTGAAGTTGAAAGTGCTGTAATAAGAAGCTTCAGTCTGGCTTCGTTAGCTGTACTAAATCTTAAGCAATAAAACCGAAGGTCAGAGTTTAAACCCCGCACAAGTCTGTTGGCTTTGTTCATTTACACACACAGCCTCAGATTGCACCCTAACCACTGACTTCCAACTTGTTAGTTCTTTGCACCTCTCTCAAAAAGGATCAGACTAGAAACTCTAGGATGACCTAGTTGGCCCATCACCACTCATGAGAAATCGTATTCCACTCCAGCAACACATCCTATGGGATTAAGTCAGTTCTGGCAATAGGATACAGGATAGAGAGGCAGTTAAGGAAGTGGTCCCAACCTGGGACTCTAACCATGGCTTTCAGCTGTGTGCACAAAGTTAGATTGTAGGGTGGCTCCCTGAGTACTTTCTCAGCGTGCCAATCTGCCAGGGGCATCATTGTAATAAACTGGAAAGATGGTGCTGCTTAACTTGGATTTCCACATGACAGCAGTCATTACGCAACTGAAGACAAAGGAATCCATACAACTGAAGACAAAACCCATCTCCTCCACCTGATGGATCTTTTTCTTTGAGATGAAGTCTTGTTCTTTTGCCAGACTGAAATGCAGTGGCACGATCTTGGCTCACTGCAACTTCTGCCTCCCGGGTTCAAGTGATTCCCCTGTCTTAGCCTCCGGAGTAGCTGGGACTAGAGGCGCGCACCACCCCACCCAGCTAATTTTTTATATTTTTTAGTAGAGATGGGGTTTCACCATGTTGGCCAGGATGGTCTCGATCTCCTGACCTCATGATCCACCCACCTCGGCCACCCAAAGTGCTGGGTTAATAGGCATGAGCCACTGCACCCGGCCCTGAAGCCCTGAAGGATCTTTTTTTTTTTTTTTTTTTTTTTTTTTTAGACGGAGTTTCGCTCGTTACCCAGGCTGGAGTGCAATGGTGCGATCTCGGCTCACCGCAACCTCCGCCTCCTGGGTTCAGGCAATTCTCCTGCCTCAGCTTCCTGAGTAGCTGGGATTACAAGCACGCGCCACCATGCCCAGCTGATTTTTTGTATTTTTAGTAGAGACGGGGTTTCACCATGTTGACCAGGATGGTCTCGATCTCTTGACCTCGTGATCCACCCGCCTCGGCTTCCCAAAGTGCTGGGATTACAGGCGTGAGCCACTGCGCCCGGCCCAGGATCTTTTTTTTTTAACTCTGCTATTGCTAGCCTGAATATACATACTACATGTATTTTATAGGTGCTCACATTGTCCTAACCAATTGAGCTTTTAAAATTGAACAGTGTATAGTAGCTACTCATGTTAAATAAAACGTGTTCACTATCTAAATTTTAAATATTAAAACTTTGAATTCACCCACAAGAAGTGGCCTGCTTGAGAAAAATGCAAAAGAAAATTGAGAGAGAATAACGGTGAAAGGAAAATGGGAGCTATTTTGCAGACTTGTTTTCAGAATATTGACTGTGCCTGGGCCGTGGTAAATGAATTAGTAAGAGGCTTTATTTCTATACACATTTTTATTAATAGAAGATTAGTTTCCTCCTCCCTCCTCCACAGAATAAATGTTGAATAAATATTTAAAGAATACGGGCTTGAAGAGGCGCCAGATCTCGAGCCTGCTGGGGTGCCATGTCTCAGGCCTGTTGTGTTTTGGAAGTCCTGGTTGCTCGTCCTTGGTTGGCCCCAGTTCCACTGTTTGGTGTTAACTGGTATCAGCAGTGTCCCTCAGCTCCCAATCTGTGTTTGCAGAGGGAACAAGAAAGTGACAGAAAGGCAAGAATGCAAACATCTTGATAACTTTAATCTGTCTTGTTTCTTTCTAAAGCACAATGTTGGGCAATAAGCATACCTCTAAGTCTGGCATGAAAATTCCTCCCTTATTGTGATAACCCTCAGAAGGCTCAGGTTACTAATAAGAACTTTTAGGCAAGAAGTAGCTTTCTCACCAACCTTGAAGTGAAGAGCTCTATTATCTTGTGGACAGTTGAATGAATTTTGAAACTGCAAAGGCCTCTAGAAGATTTAAGTAATCTAATATTTACAGTACATACCTAGATAGAAGTCATTGTGCTCACTTCTCAAATAAGCCTGAAGAGGAAGTTCCCAGTGTCAGCAAAAAGGACCTCTAGCCAACCAGTCTTTACCTGGGATTAGCAGAACTCCTACAGAGTATGCCACTGGGGGTTAGAAAAGTAGTGGGGAGGGAGTATCATGGAGAAATGGGAAAGGATGAAAGGGAAGAAAGAATCCGATGAACCAGTAGAGGTCACGGGCATTCTGAGCCTCCTCTTGTGTTGCTGAAAGCAATCAGGATTAGAAGCATGGCGTCTGGCTTAGATTGGAGTCACACAAACAGTCACACCATCATCACCAGCATCTTTGTCATCATCACCACCATCTCCTCATCACCATCACCATCATCATCATCAGTCCCCACCATCATCACGTCACAATTGCTATCATCACCATCTTCATCACCACCAGTATCAAAACCTCATTCATTATCACCATCACATAAGGTTCATCTAGTGGAGTAAGCAATGTTGCTTGTTCAAGACAGACAACCAGACCTTATGCATCCAAATTGCGTGGTCCTTCCCAGACGGAAGTTTACCTGTTCCAGCAGTCTCATCTGCTTCTGCTCCCTCACTCACAGTCTACACACTAGCAACTGTGAATAGTTTGTAGTTCTCAAGGTAAACCACATGCATTTTTGACACCATGCGTTTACCCATTCTGTTCCCTTGCCACTTCCTTCCTTCCTACTTTGCTTGGCTAATGCCTGTTCATCTTCTCAGTTGTTATGTAAGTATCAGCTCTTCCAGATAATCCTACTGTATTATCCTCTCACTCTCAGCTCATTGCAACCCTTGCCTCCCAGGTTCAAGCAATTCTCCTGCTTCAGCCTTTTGAGTAGCTGGAATTATAGGCATGTGCCACCACACCTGGCTAATTTCTTTGTTTTAGTAGAGACGGGGTTTCACTGTGTTGGCCGGACTAGTCTTGAACTCGAACTCCTGACCTCAAGTGACTCACTGGGATTACAGTCATGTGCCACTGCACCCGGCCTCCATCCTGTCACTCTCTAAAACCTAAGTTAGGTGTCCCTCTTCTGTGCTTATGTGGAATCCAGTGAGTAACTCTAGATTTAGCTTTAATTTCAAAGGCTCCACTTACTTATGTAGCAGACATGTGGGGGCTCCATCAGATCCACATGAATTCCCTTTCCTTGTTTGTGTGCCTATCCAGAAGCTCTGTGTGCTTTGCTACTAATGCTTCACCCCTGCAACTTTCCATGAACTACCTTAGGCTACTGGAGCCACTTCACCAGGATACACTGAGAGTGGGAAGCACCTGGGAATTTGCATTCTCTGGGGCGGTCAATAGCCAATGACTGATTGGTATAGTAGTAGGAAAGCCCAGCTCCTTTGCCTCCAGGTAAGACAAATTCTGTGGTGCAATCCACATTCTGTACAGGGTGAGGCTAAGGCTGAGTTGTCACCTGGCATCACATCCCTCACTGGCTGCTTCTTCTTCCTTGTCTTGCTTTTGCCACTACCTTACTGGTCCTCTATTGTATATGGATTCTTGAATCCGAGGGCTTCCTTCTGAGCAACGCAACCAAGACCTCAGAGCCTTTTTCCTTGTATTGATTCCTATCACTTGAATGCCAATTTCCCTCTCACACTAAACGGCACCTTTAAATGAGCGAATGGGATGGCAACCAGACAGGTAGGAAATTCTACGTCTTCGTTGCCTGGAGAGAATGGAGAGTTCTCTTCATTGCCTGCTGAGAGTGGAGGCTGTGTGATTCAGATCAGGGGCTTTGAAGTCATGCGGCACTAAATTTGGATGAATGCTGACTCTGTAAATCGGGTATCTTTCTTATTTCCTCCAAATCTTTCTTATTTACTCATCTGTGCATCAGAGATTCAGTAGGCCACTCTTCTGTATGCTGGTTATTGGGAAGGTGAAATGAGCTCATGCATATCAAGCACTGAGCCCAGGGCTTGGCCCACTGAAAGAGCTCATTCATTCATTCATTCATTTATTCATTCAAATTCCAAAAAGAGTACCAGGTACTGTTCTGTAACTAAGGACGCAGAAGTGAACTAAACTGTCCCAAGATCATTCAAGCAACAGTCAGGAGGCCAGTGGGCCTGGCACAGAGGCAGCAGCAAGGGAGAAGGAGCTGAAATCAGAGTGGCTACTTAGTGTCCACTGCTCAAAATCAAGAGATTGTATCTAGAAGCCTAGCTTTGCAGCTTTTCTTGAAGAATCAGAAGCTTTGACCACACCAAGTTCATATTCTCTTGGAACAATTGGCAGAGTCAAAGATGGGCCTCCACTGTTCAGTGAGCAGTGGGCCCTACCTCATTCATTTCTACATTCCCACACCCTGCCGTTTCCTGTGGGCAGTTGAGGTCATGGCCCAGGCAGCAGCCTCTGACAACACCAGGGACTCCCAAACTGCTCATTGTTCACTGCCTCCACCCTGTGCCCGTCATTCTTTCTGTCAACTACAGAATGGGGATAAAGAACTTCAATCATCAATGCCTGTTCTTGTGCACATCAAATGAAAACTTCTGCTGGGTAATAATACTTTGAAAAAGAAGGAAACCCATACAGATGTAGGAGGAATTAACATTCCTTATTCTACAAGAGAGGCCCTTCCTTGGAAAAGAATTAATGGACTCAAACCAGGAGAAGGTATCTTCCTCTAGAACCATGCTTCACAGAGCATATGTGTGCTTGCCGGGGGAGAGTTACCAGGAAAACCAGGAAACAGTTCTGCTCCTCCATCATACCTGGCAGCAGGGCTTCAGGGCAGTGAGACGGGATTTCACTTTTTCAAAAATGAACTTTTTTAAAGACATAAAAACACAGCCAACAAGCACATGAAAGATGCTCAACATCACTAATTATTAGAGAAATGCAAATTAAAACCACAATTAGATAACATCTCATACCAGATAGAATGGCTATTATTAAAAAAGTCAAAAAATAATAGTTACTGACAAGGTTGAGGAGAAAAGAGAACGCTTATACATTGCTGCTGGGAATGCAAATGAGTTCAGCCACTGTGGAAAGCCATTTGGAGGTTTCTCAAGAACTTAAAACAGAACTTACCATTTGCCCTAGCAATCCTATTACTGGGTATATACTCAGCATATAAATACAGAATATTTTATAAATCATCCAAAATAATATAAATTGCCCTACCATAAAGACATTGCAAGCACCACTATTTACAAAAGCAAAGACCTGGAACCAAATTAATTGCCCATCAACAGTGGACAGGATTTTTTTTAATGTGGTATGCATACACAATGGAATTCTATACAGTCATAAAAAGAATGAGGGTTATGTCCTTTGCAGCAATATGGATGGAGCTGGAGCAAAAAATGAACAGAAAGCCAAATACTGCATGTTCTCACTTATAAGCGGGAGTTAAATACTGAGTACACATGGACACAAAACAGGGAACAGATACTGGGGCCTCCTTGAGAGTATGGGGTGGGAGGAAGGCGAAGACTGAGAAACTACTTACCAGGTACTATGCTTGTCATCTTGGTGACTAAATGGTCCATACAGCAAACTCCCATAACATGCAATTTACCCGTGTAACAAACCTGCATATTTATCCCCGAAACCTGACAACTGAAAGGAAAAAAATAAACTTTTTAACCAAATCCAAAACTATGTCTCGATCATCTTCACTTTGCAGCAGAAAAATAGATATATGGACCATCACACCTGCATTAGAATGGCTGAAAAAATAAATTGGAATACATCAAAAATTAAAACATTTGTTTATTAAAGGACACAGTTAACAGAGTGAAAGGGCAACTCACAGAATGGGAAAAAATATTTGCAAATCATATATCTGATAAGGGGTTAATATCCAGAATATATTAAGACCCCTTACAAGTCTACAACCAAAAAACAAATAATTCAATTTCAAAATGGGAAAGGACTTGAATAGACCTTTCTGCAAAAAAGGTATATATAAATAGCCACTAAACACATAAAAAGATGCCCAACATCACTAATCATTAGGGAAATGCAAATTAAAACCAAAATGAGATACCACTTTACACCCATTAGGATGACTACTATCAAAATATCAGAAAATAACTGGTGTTGGCAAGAATGCGGAGAAATTGGAGCCCATTTACACTATAGTTAGGAATGCAAAATGGTGCAGCTGCTGTGGAAAATAGTATGGCAATTTCTCAAATAATTAAAAACAGAATTACACATGATTAAGCAATTCCATTTCTGGGTTTATACCCGAAAGAATTGAAATCAAGGACTCAAAGAATATTGCATCATTCACAACAGCTAAAAGGTGGAAACAGATCATCCATAGACAGATAAATGGATAAGCAAATTTGGTATAGGCATATAATAGAATATTATTCGGCCTTAAAAAGGAGGGAAATTCTAACACATGCTACAACAGGGATGAACCTTGAATATATTATGCTAAGTGAAATAAGCCTGTCCCCAAAGAGCAAATATCATATGATTTTACTTGTACGAAGTACCTAACACAGTCAAATTCATAGAAAGGAGAATGATGGTTACCAGAGACTGAGGAGAAGGGTAAATGGGGAGTTATTGTTTAATAAGGAAAGAGTGCCAACTTGGGAAAATGAAAAAAGCTCTGAAGATGGACGGCGATGATGGTTTCATGATATGAATGCACCACTGAACTGTACATTTAAAAATTATTAAAATTGTAAATTATGTTATGTCTATTTTACCACAATAAAAATACTTTAAAACATTTAATCCAAACTAATAGATATGTGGAAATATATGCAATATTTGTATATGTTGATACATACAATATATACTACGTATATATGAACAGTGACTGAAATAGAGGGAGAAATAGATACAGAGAGGCTTTTTTAATGACCCAGCCCCTCCCAGAGATATTGGCCCTTCCCATTCCCCAACCAAGTTTGCTTTCCTGTATCTTATTTAAGAATACCAATAAATAGGCTGACTCAGAAATGAAAATGGTTTGCAAACTCCAGGAAGCAATGCAGCTCGGGAACCCAAGAAAGGGGGTTCCTGAAACCCCCGCGGGAGGTCAGCCCTGTCCAGCCATAAAGGGCCTGCCCTTCCCTGGCCGGCCCCCAGCACTTCTGGGCAGCACAAATCCACAGGGGATGTAAAGTGCAAGATGCCATGTCAGTGTTCTTCCGCCTCCTGCTCTTGACTACTTGTATTTTTATGTTTCTGTGTCCTGATGCTTTGCATGTACTTGTTCTGTACCATGACGTCATCGTATATGTACTTACTGAGAGCCTTAGTAAATCAGCAGTGAGGGCAAGGAAGTGATAAAGGCCTGACGTCTTTATGCTGAGTTAGACTTAAGGACCTGTTCCTTCCACTTCTGTGGCCCTGCTCTCCCACCTGTGCCTCCTGTCTCCTTTCCATCCTTTCCCAAGCCTCCTGTGTGGTTATTCTTGCTCCAGCCCCTCTCCCATTCATCATTCTTATCTGCCTTGCCCTGGACAGGGAGACCAGCCTCTAAGGACCTTATCCTCAGGGATCCCACACCCCTGGATTTCACTTCAACTGATGGGAAGCTGTGACACAAACAGGGAAGGCAGAAAGAGTGAGAGGCCAGGGCACTTCGTTTTTGTTCCCTCCTGGCTCTCCAGAGTCTGGCAGAAGCTGCTTCACTCCACTCCTGTGATAATCTAAGTGCTATTAACCCCTTTCCCTACACTCACCAGGCTGCAGCAGCCCCATGTCCTCTTGCACCTTCAGGTCAAAGGTTCCCATTATTGCTAGGCTCTGGGGGTCTCCACCATCTTTGCTGATTCCCCTAACCCTGACTGCACTGCTGCAAATAAGCCCTTCATTAAATTTTCTTCAGTTAGAAAAGAGTTCTCTTTGGTCAAATCCTTTTGAGTTTTCTGCCCACACCCTGACAGGCACACTAGACCTCCCCACTATTCTGGATGTATTCATCTGTTCTCACACTGCTGTAAAGACCTACCTGTGAACTGCTGTAAAGACCTACCTGTGACTGGGCAATTTATAAAGAAAGGGGGTTTAATTGGCTCACAGTTCTGCCATTTGTACAGGCTTCTGCTTCAGGGGAGACCTCAGGAAACTTACAATCATGGCAGAAGGTGAAGGGGAAGCAGGCACATCTTCACATGGCCAGCAGGAGAGAAAGCAGGGGGAGATGCTACACACTTTTAAACAAGCAGATCTTGGGAGAACTCTATCAGAATTACAGCAAGGGAGAAGTCTGCCCCTATGATTCAATCACCTCCCACCAGGCCCCTCCTCCAACACTCAGGATCACACTTCGACATGAGATGTGGGTGGGGACACAAAGCCAAACCATATCACTGACCCCCTTCTCAAGGGGTTTTATGGAAACAGACCAGGAAATGTACAAAGATGTCCCCCAGTGTATTCCCATGCACCACCTGGTGCTGGTTAGAAATGGAGGTTCCTGGGTTTCCAACCCAGACTACTAAATTGATCTTCTGGAGTGATGCTAGGGATTTCCATTTTATCTGGATCTTCTGGTGACTCTTGGTCACACGAAGTGATATAGTAACATAGGATACTTTGTTAATGCATTGGATAGAAGATCTAGCATTAAGCCTCATAGCTACTTATTTTCGAAGTAATAATGAGCCCAAATGATAATTTGAGGTCTCTGCAACACCAGTAATGTGAGATGAAAGATCTGTGATTTCTGCTGGGGACATATTCCCAGGTCTTGCCAGTATTACTGTGGCATATTGCCTGCATTCATAGTGGAAGGAAGTGCTGAATTCCGATTAGAGGTTAGTGAGGACAAAGATGTAATTTGTCTCCATCCAAATTAGCAAATTCACAAATTCTTTCTGAGTGCTCTCTAGAGAGTTGAGGGGCTTATGGACCTCAGGGCAAGAGCTTCAGTCTTAACAGAGGCCTCCATGGAAGGGGATTTGAGTCCTGGTGGAGGTTGGAGCTGCAGACATTCCTCAAATAGAAAGCAGGCTCTCCTCTTCCTGGAATGCCTGTGGTGTGGTGTGCTGGTCAGGATTTGAACCCAGTGAGTCACCCAGGTTCAAATCCTGCCTCTGCCACTTACTAATCATGTGGCCTGAGCTGCTGGACTTCTGTGTGCCCCAGGTTCCCACCTGTGAGGCTGGATGAGCCCCATTGTCCCCTGCTGCTGGTAGGAAGGTAAATGGAGAAGGTATGTATCAAACTCACAGTAAATCCCTATAGGGAGCACATCAGCATCAGCCCAGCTGCACAAACCATGTTCCAAGAGCCTTCCTTCAGTGGATTTTGAGGGGAAGCAGCAATGATCGCCCAAGAAACTGACAACCAAAAGAAATAAATGACTTCCTTAGTAGCACAGGAGTCAATACCTCAGCAAGTGGACATTGTGGAAAAGCCATCTTCAATGAGGAAGAGGGAGCGAGAGGAGAGAAAGAAGGAGAGCAAAGAGGGAAAACTGAAAGGTAATTTTCCTGCTGCAACATTTCTCCAGAGATGGCAAATCTCTCATTTTCAAGGCTCCAAAACAGGGACCCCAGTATGGTGACCTTTAAGAACACTAAATGGCCAAGGACACGTCTGGGCACCTTTAAACTCCTTTAAAGTAAAATAATTGAAGGATTTATGTCAATGGTTCAGTCCCATTCACATATGCTCATTTCCCTTTGAATTTGAGTCCCTGCAAGGTAACCATTTCAGCTGGTAATGGCTCCCAAAGACCTTCCCAACGCCGAATGACTAAGTAATCGTAGGGTGGGACTTAGGAGAAGGTCCCATACAGCTTAGGAAAGCAGTTGTTTCTGGGAGTGGCCCGTTTTGATTTCAAATTGTATTTCATTCCCTTCACAATCTTTTTTAATTCACTTTCCTCTTGTTTTAATGTGGGCTCTCTCAGAAGCAGACCCTGAGACAAGGATTTAAATGAAAGTGATATTGGAAAAGAGGAAGAAAACGCCAGTAGGATTATAAGAAGTGAGACAGGAAAGTGAAAGTTGCTAATACAAGGTTCATGACCTGAGCCAGGTGCAGCAACTCACGCCTGTAATCCCGGCAACTCAGAAGGTTGAGGGAGGGGATCGCTTGAGCCCAGAAGTCCAAGACTAGCCTGGGCAACATAAGGAGGATTCCCTCAAAAAAAGGTTTTGTAAAAAAAAATTTAGCAAGGCACAGTGGCATCCCTGTAGCCCCAGCTACACAGGAAGCTGAAGTGGGAGGATACCTTGAGCCCAGGAGTTTAAGGATACAGTGAGTTATGATCATGCCACTGCACTCCAGCCTGGGCAACAGAGTTCGACCCCATCTCCAAAAAAAGAAAAAAGAGCAGGTGCATAACCAAGCCAGCAGTGCAACACAGTATTCTGAGCACCTGAAGCTTAATTCAGCTGGGAAACTCTGGAGACAATGTAGAGTTAGCCCACTCCGGGTTAACTGATATGCCAACTCTTATCAGTTGAGGGCTCCCATGGATGTTAATTTTCAAGCATTTCTTGACTTCATCGTGTGGTTAAATCAAAAGCCTTCAAACAAATTGAGGCAGATTCTAGTATTTGAAAGTCAAGATAGCTCTCTAAATTAACAAGGCCTGAAGAATATGGTAAAGGGAAGGGCCACCAACAGCCTTCTGCTACATTCCTCTTCTCTGCAAAGCCCCACCCCAAATCTTCTTGTTGAGAACCTGGACTGTGAGACTGAGCATTTCTCTCTAGTCACTAGAATCAATGAACAGTTCCAGAGCAACGATATTGACACTGGCAGCAGTACCCTACAGCAGATCCATGGTCAGTTGCACCTTGGCCTCATGGGGCTATTAGATACAGATCCTGCAAGAGGGGGAAATGAATTTTTTAAAAATAACTTTTCTATTCCAAGCTTAATTATATGTGATCACTTGAAACTATGAAAAAGAGGAGAAAAAGGAATATTTTATTATCATTATTATTATTATCCCCGCCGTGCTCCCTGGGAGACTAAAGATTTAGAACAATTTCCACCAAGGCCACAGTTCTGTAGAGCTTCCCTAAGAATTGCTCCTCCAGAATACCTTCACTGAAATTAAAGACAGAGAGACAGGAGTGCAGATGATGTAGTAAAAAGAAATTGCCTGTGAAAACCGCTGACTGTCGATGCTGCATAAAACAGCAGGGTTAAAGTCCTGCCGTTCAAATACATTTGCCCTCAGCATTCAGAAGCCCTTATGTAGATTGACATTCCAGCTAGAGCATGCTCACCTCTATTAAGTCACAGGTCATGATGATTTCCTGTTATCTCAGGTGTTTTTCAGTTTAACCACTGTAGCCTAAGTTCTTTAGTTTTATTAGTCCCCATCAACCTTTGAAATTACCCGATGAGAGAGTATTTATTTCTCAGACTCCTGGGTCAATAGCTACTTCCTCTGTCTTCTCAACTTGCACTACCTCTATTCCAGCATATCTTCCGTGGCCCACATCAGTTAGGGAAGCACATGGCTTCCAGCACAGAACCCGCGGCTAACAGTGAGTGACGTTAAGTAAGGAAGTCCTTTTCTCGTGTAGTTTGAAACACAGAAGGAGATGATTTCAGGCATTAGTCCAGATGACACCTGCTGGCCCCAGCATGTTGGTGTGCATCCTCAGGTGGTCATCTCATAGTCATAAATGCTGCTGCCATTCCAGACATCATATCCAATAATGCAGGCCAGAAGACAGGGTGACTTTAGCTGGATCTGTGCTTTCTTGTCATTGGCCAAAACTGTGTCACATGGCCATGAGTATATCCAAGAAGGCCAGAATTCTTACTCAGAACAACACTGAAGCTGTGTTTGCAAAATAAAAGGTTTAATGACTAATGAATAGGCCACCAACAGTGTCTGCCACATTACAGAACTTCATCTTAAGATCGTTGCACTGAGTTAATGTGATCCTCTTACCTTGGGTACTTCCAGCTGGACCTCAGGCCATTCTTCTTTGTTCAGGGACAGTAACTTATTAAGTCTTAGACACTTCCCAGCAAGCAGTGCATCTGGCTTTGAGTTGAGTTGGTGTTGCGCACATTGTTGTTGAATTAATAAATAAATAACCCTTCAAATCCTAAGGCATGCCTGCCTCAGAACAGAATCATTTTCCTTGGTGGCCTCTGAATAGTGTAGGCTTTAAACATATAAATATTATTTCAGCTGAGAGGAGCTATCCCTGGAAGTTCCACTTTGTCATTTTGTTTCTCAGGAATTTTTCAAGTCTGCTTCTTGGAAGTTACTCATTATTGTTTTTTTTCACTGTGGTTCTTTTTATTTTATGGGCTTTATCTGTTACCTGTACATCAAAGGACACTATCAGCATACTGATTGCCACAATAATGCTGTGTAACAAATGGCCTCACAACTTCAGTGACATACAATCAACAATTCATTGGCTCATGGGTTTTTCGGGTTCAGCTGAACTATGGAACTTGGGCTGGGCTGGGCCTGTCTCAGCTGGGCTCCCTCATGCATGTCTTGGGGTTAGCTGATCTCTGACAGCCCTAGCTGGGACGACTGAGGTGACCTGTCTCTACCCTGCAAGTCTCTTTTCCTCCAGCAGGCCAGCTTGGGCATGTTCTCATAGCATCATTATTGTTACCACAACAATGGCAGTGCATGAGGGGCTGTGCTGTATCTACGCCCCTTTGCTCATTGCTCCTCATTTACTTCTTACCAGTCTTGTAAGCACTAGACGGCATGCTGTGACAAGGCTCATGTTGAAGGTTAAGCAAGGTGAGAAAAGTCACACAAAGTCACACAGCTTGGAAGTGTCAAGTCTACGACCTGATGGAAGATCCCACACCTGCGCCCTGGGCTTCCTCCAAGGCTGAAGGCTGTGTTGCTTTTAGCAGCTGCTTGTGTCCTGCCCATGCTACTGGGGCATATCCTTTGCTGGATTACACCGATCCAGGTGCGGTGGCTCACACCTGCAATCCCAGCACTTTGGGAAGCCCAAGTGGGTGGATTACTTGAGCTCAGGAGTTCAAGACCAACCTGGGCAACACAGTGAAACTCTGTCTCTAAAAAAAATACCAAAAAAAAAAAATGTTGGGTATGGTGGCACGCACCTGTAGTTCCAGCTACTCAGGCGACTGAGGTAGGAGGATTGCTCGAGTCCAGTGGATCAAGGCTGCAGTGAGCCATGAGTGCAGTGCACCACCGCACTCCAGCCTGGGTGGCAGAGCGAGACCCTGTCTCAGAAAACACACAAACCAACAACAACAGCAACAAAGGCAACACCAGCTACTCCATGAACACCCTCCTTGGGATCCATCACTTCATATGTAGAGAGCCCATGCTTGGGTGGGGTGGATATTAATATGTGAGAACACAGCTGCCGCCCTCAGTAGAAGGGAGGACACATACATGAACATAAAAAAAAAAGGGAGGCCAGAGACACAAACATAAAACACGGCTCATGGTCTAGGGTACACACGATCAATACCAAAGCAAAAATTCCCACTCCGAGGGTCTCCCTGGGAAGAGAAGCCTTGTGGTCATGAGACTAAAGCTGAAATTCCAAAAGACCCCCATCTTCTCTAGATGCCCATCATTCATCGTTTCCAGAAGGCGCCCCACATTCACTTGTACTGGCTGCTGTAGCCAAGCCATGGGCTTGGATTCCGGGGTGAGTTACAGCGTATTGGGGCTGCCTCAGCGTGTTGGACCAGCCCAAGCACTTTTTGGAGTTCAAATCTGTCTCGTATTTTGTGGTGCATCTTGTCAAAATAATAATACTAATAAAGAACTTCAGTGGCTCTGACAGGCAGCCCCAAAAAGTGGATGGACAGGATTCTAAAACATCCCTCCCTGCCTGCAGTTGGAGAAGGCAGCTGACTAGTAGATGATCTGAGAATCAGAAAAAGTGGAGATGGGGTGGGGAACCAGGAATGATCTTTATGCAGGGAGTTAGCTGGGCTCCATGGGAAGGCTTGGAGGGAGTCCTGGGGTCAAATTTAAGCCCTGCCATCTGCTAGCCATGTGCACTTGGGCAAGTTCCCACACTCTCTGAGTTGTCTGGGAAATGGGCCAGTAACTCCCTGTCTCATACAAGTTTTGGAAGAACTGAGGAAGTCCAGGTAACATACCTGGAGCATACCTGGAATTCCTAGCTCAACACACGATGGCAAATGTGATGATTATTATTATCATCAATGATATGAATATATCCTTTGAAAATATAAGAATGGTCAAAGTAATCTAAAAATGCCTTACTTACTCTTTTAAAAATATTTGTGCCAGTTGTATTGATATGGTACCATCAACGTCACACTCCTAGTAGGTTTTCTACATCTTCAAATTTGACTTTGCATCCTTTGTTTTGTTCCTTTGTTCTCTTTGATTGTGTTGCAGGAAACTGTTTTCCAGTGGGTAACAGGAGGGAGAGTCAGAGCAGACTGTTTTGTACCCAGAGTGGCAGGCTGTCCTCAGGTGCCAGGAAGGGCTCTGCGGCTGGCAAGGGCTTATCACCTTGCAGGCCTCTCTGGCTGCACCTTTGGGCAGCTAGAGGTGCTGCGCAGAGGTGCTGTGTCAAAGGGCATCTGGTTAAGAGTGAGCATCCCAACCTCATGCTGCCCAGCTCACGAGAACTAACACAGCTTTGGATACCCATCACCCTCGAAGGTCCCAAGTCCTTGGCAGATCTCATTTCTCATCCCCCTCCAAGCATGGACATTATCCGTGTATTAGATAAGAGTTTCTTGCCACAAACCAGATCAATACGTAATATCAGAACACGTTCTTGCTGAGATGGTTTATGGACTTCTAGGCAGTGTTGGCTATTTCAATGAGTTGAATATGTCAGCTATGGACAGCTTACTTAGATCTTGATTAATCTACAGATGTACAATTCTGCATCCCAATTATCAAATGTGAGTGTCCTTTCAAAGCTAATCTTAAAATCTTCGTATCACTGGATCAGCCAAGACATACAGCAAAAATGGGTTTCATTCTACTGCAATTCGGGAATGGATTTTCTGATTTATTCCCAGGCTACAAAATATGGCAAGAATTATTTTTAACTGACATTTTTTAAAGCCCATTCACAAATAATTTTGTGCAGATTATGAATAGATCAATTAATGAGTTATTTTTGAGATTTTTCTCCATGCCAAGCATCCCAGGCCCCTCAGAGATTAGAGAACTGTAGAACAGAGTTCTTACCTCTAAAACCTCCCATCACCTACAAAAGTTACACAAGAAATACTAATTCAGGGTGAAAATATTACAAAATATAGATAGGGATCATAAAATGCAGACAGAGTCACACCAATTGAGAGAGAAATGTAGCTACTATTTTGATTAATGGCCTTACAAACTCTTATATGCAAGTTTATAATGTGTGTATATACACGTATACCTAGATTATTTAGTAAAAATGATAATTGTAATGCTGGTTTTCATTTAGCAATGTATTGTGAATGCCTTTCCTTGTCACTTCATATTGGATTTACACAGTCCCTTTTAAGGGCATCTTATTGAATGATAAACTATAGTTTATATAACCCATTCCCCAAGGTATATTTTGTTAGGTTTGATAACTTATTGTAGTCAGAAATTTTGGAATGAAAATACTAATGCATATGGCTTTGTGCATTTGTCTGACATTTCTACAGGATCTAGCGTTAAGGCACACTTTAGACTCTTCTATCTCACGGAAGAGACAACATATATATGTGAAAAGCAAACAAGCTCATACAAAGCAGAGACCCGGGGGCTACATTAGTGGAAATGCCAAGAGTCAAAGGCCAGAGAGATCATTTCATGCTTGGGCTACCACAGACGGCTTCATGAAGGACAGTTGCAAGTGACAGAAACTTAAAACTGCTTAAGTGTAAAAGACCTATTATTGGCTCAGGAAATTGGAAAGTCTACTTTGATTTTAGACTGGAGCTGGGGCCAGTCACATGGTGTCATTGGGACCTCTGTGTATGTGTGCATGTGTGTGTGTGTGCGTGCGTGCCTGCTTATGTGGTTATGCATGTGTTTGTGTGCACGTGCCTGTCCCATCTCTTGGATTGGCTTCTTGGTGTGGGAGCAACATTCTTCCCAGGCAAGCTTTCCCTATGTGACAGCTGCCTCTAGCAACTCCAGATGTGGGATATGTTTATATCCATAAAAAGAGGGTGTCTCTCCCTCAGCTCCTCCATTTATCTCTGCTCGGCCCCTTACAGCCCTATTGCCGACTCTCCACTGTGTGACAAGGCATAGATGTTCTACGGCTATGCTGGGTCATGTGTCTGTGCCCTGTGTGAGGAGGAAGGGATGTAGGATCCCCATCCTGAGGAACACTTCTCAAAAGGAAAAGGTAGTGGGAGGTCAGTAAATGAAGGCAGTGTCACTGCTGAGGATGCGGGAATTTGAACCACACCTATTAGATGCTTTGAGAAGTGACTAACCAAGACATTCTAAATCAAACTGGCCTCAACAATGCTCATAGTATGTTATGAAGTCAAGAGGTGGGGTGGGCACTTGACCCAGGGCTCGGTGATGTTATCAAGGGCTTAGTTTTTTTCTGACTCAGGGTCAACTTCCTCTCAAGTCAGATTCCTTCAATAAGATGCCAATGGCAATAAGGGCTCACAGCTTCCTTGTCCATAACCAGTAATAGAGGGTGAGAAATGGCTCCCTTTGGCAAGGACTAAAAACCTTTCCTGCTCTCTAGTTGGGCCAGCCTAGCTCACGTGCTCACCTCGGAACCAGTAGCCACAGCTAAGGAATTCTACATACTGACTGGCCAGTCAGCATCCGCTCCTAGAGAAAAGGATAGGGTCACCTTCCACATGGGGCATGGTGGGTATTTGGACAAAACTGGGGTCTCCTTAGGAAAGAGTGGGAGGAGGATGCTGAGCAGTCAATCAACACTGGAATCCTAGTAAGATTTCATTAGTTAGAGAGGAAACATGGGGTTGGACACAGTGGAGAGGCCATTTCTGGACAGAAGGTAGGATTCCAGGGGATACCCTGGTCATAGCTGACCAAGACACAGAAACAAGTTTGCAAAGCCGTCCTACAGGGATCAGTGAGTAAGCAGGTTCAGTTGGAAGTACTCGTTTATTTATCCCCCCATGCCGCATACCTTTATGGAGCACCTACTATATACCAGGCCCTGTGCTGACTGCTAGGGTTATGGCAATAATTATATGAAATTAATTATATGACATCATATCCTCATGAACTTCTGGTGGCGGAGACAGACAATAGATGAATTAATTTAACATGTAACATATCAGGAAAACCCAAACAGATAAATGGAGTAGAATGGCAGTGGGGGAGAGAGGTTGCCATTTGAGCAGGGACCTGAAGGCTGTGATGGAGTGAGCCAGTGGGCTATCTGGGGGGACAGTGTTCTGGGCAGAGGGAAGAACAAATGCAAAGGCCCTGAGACAGGAATCTGTGACATGTTTTGTGGAAAAGGAGGTGGGCAAAGGAGAGTGGCAGATGATACCGTCAGAGAGGAAGCTGCGACCAGGTCACAGAGGGGTGTTGCGGGCATTGCAAAAACTTGGTATTTAAGATGGTGAATTCATGACAATAGAAGACATTATCGAAGCAGACGGTGACTGGACCCTCACCTTTCTGACTCTGCCTCACTCTAACTTTAACCCCTTTTATGTCCTGTCTTCTAGGCCATCTACATGTTCTATGCGCTGGCCATTGTATGTGATGACTTCTTCGTCCCGTCCTTGGAAAAGATCTGTGAGGTACGTGCCTCATTTCTCAGTATGTGTGAGCCAGATCGGGGGCAGGACCTGTGCCCTGTACTGTTCCCACCTCGTCACCAAGGTCCTGGGGAGCCCCCGCATGCCAGCTGCGGTGGGAACACTAGGCATCAGCATGTTTGAGAGCGATGGGCAATGTCAGCACAAAAGTGCCATCAGTCTACTGAGCATTTCATGACAGCAATCAATAATCAGACTTGAACCCACAGCACCAACCTCCCCAACTCCATTTAGACCTAACTAATGGTGCTATTTGCATTTTCCTTCCCCGTTTTATTTTCCTTTTAAACTCACTCTTCCTTTCTGTTACCTCCTCCACCGTTCTCTCCTGCATTTCCTTCTGCCTCCATAACTCTCCTTTGATGATTCGTGGGCTCCTCACAGGATTAAAAACCTCCAACCGCATACCTCTGCCACGCTTCCTCTCTCTGTATATGTACAGAAATGCTCCAAGCGGAAGCGCTGAGATGAAAGAATTGGCCACAGAGATCAGGAAAGTGTCCCTGTCAGAAATCATCACAGTGAATGCCAGGCTGAACAGCAAGTTAAACCCCTTTCATCAGAAAGTATTCAGCAGATCTAGAACTCTTTCATTCTCTTGCCTCTTTTATCTCTTTATCTGTTTGGAAATGTAGTTTCCTTTATCTGAAAGCTTTCCATTTTATTTATTTATTTATAAATTCAGAATCCCCCTTTCCAGAAGCCATCTCCCCCAGACACATCTCCTGTCCAGAACACTGTTTCTTTATGCCAGTAGTTCTCCAGCCTGGCTGTGTCTTCCCTTTCCTTCTCTCTCCTCCGAGTACCTGACCCAGCAGGTCTTGGGAGAGTGGGAGGGGCAGAACTTGCATTTCTAATAAGTTTTCAGGTGATGCTGAGGATGCTGTGTGGTCCAGGAACCACAAACGTAGAGAACCACATACCCTAAGCAGTTTCTTCTACATCCTGGAAGTTAGTGTTTGATACTTAAATAAATAAAAAGCATCCCACAATAACAATATTTAGAGAGGCCACAGGAGGGGTTCCTTCCACGGTAGCACAGAATAAGTGAGGGTACATCTGAAATGCACAGTGGGCAGGTGCGGAAGCCCTTTGTCTGAGGAATTCCACCTGGGAGTGGGGTCACCTTACGTTGAAGGGGAGGAGGTGTCCCTCGCCTGTAACTGGAGTCCTTTGTGATCTCTGAGATACCACCGTTCGGTTGTTTACTCTTCATGCAGAACAAAACAACTCTCTCTTTCCCGTGCAACTTTTTTGGTATGAATACCAAAATTATGTTCTGAAAATGTCAGTACACTTGTCAGCATGTGTTCTACTCAGTTGAGGAAATCCACAAAACCTGTGAATACCCATGCCCTTGTAGGGGGAGGCAATCAAAGAGCCAGAAAATGACAGAAAAAGAGGGCAGAGGTGAGTCTTTTTTTTTTTTTTTTTTT
>NW_016107790.1:383637-425932 GCF_001604975.1 Cebus imitator | reverse complement strand
CTCAGAGAGGGGACGGGCCTGTCATCCCCAAAGACCATGAGATAGCAGCCCTGGGCCAAGCAGAGGATCTTCTAGGGAAGATGAGGTTGGATGGGGAGGGTGGGAGGCTTCCTGGACAGCAATGGGACGTTTGAGCAGCGGCGGATGTGACAATAGGTCTGGAACACTCCTCACCTTTCTGACATTAGCACTAAGCTGGCTCTGCCTGGACCAAACTCTGTCCCAGGGACCGGGAGAGACTAGTGCACACGCAGCGTGTCCCATGCCATCCCAGCGCTCTTAGCTGCAGAGCAGCTCCAGGGTAATATCCACAGGGGGCTGGAGGAAGTGGCAGGCAATTAGCAAGTGCAGAAGTGCAGAGAGAGAGTGGGGGAAGGAGAGATTGATGCGGCGAAGGATGGAGTTGGGAAGAGATCAGGAAAGGGCTTGTGCCAGTGGCAGGGTTAGAGCAGCCCTTAAAGGGAAGGTGTCCGTGGCCAAGTATTTCCAAGAAGGGAATTTGGTAAGAGAAAGTCTGAGCCACAGAACCCAGACGGGGAGAACAGGGACCTGCACAGCATGCGGGGAGCCCTGCCCGCCAGGCTGGGCTTTAGGAATTAGTCAAAGCTCTGGAGGGAGTTGGGGAGGGCTTTTGAGGGCTCTGTCATGGTAGATAGGAGTCCAGGAGCAAGAAGACCAGAGTCTTGTGAGATGTTGCCAGGGCTGTGAGTACGGGATGATGGAGGGGTGTAAGAAGATACTGAGGAAGAAACAAACTGGCTGGCAGAAGGAGCGAGGGGAATTGGACATGAACCCAAGGTCTGCACACACAAGTAATACCCCAGCAGGACAGAACCACAGCAACGCACGGCTCCCACCTCCTGGCGGGTCTTGGCAAACCACACAGGGAGCTGCGTACTGTGGGTCAGGCTACCTTACTCACAGACTCTTAGCTCCGTGGGACAGGACTGCTTGGGGACCCCTCACAGCCACACCTTGTAACTTTGCGGTATCCGCACCTCCATCTTAGGGTCTGCTCAGCATCCCATGTGAAGCTTGGCTGTCCAGCTGACAGCGAAGGGACCCAGGATCCTAGATCAAAATCCTCAGTTAGGGCTCCTCCTGCAGTCAACTGTGGGTCAGTCAATGGAGGCCAGTGACCTACACCAGGGCCACACTGCCCCTCTACGGCTGAGCAAGGAAGTGCAGCTGTTGGTGCCACTGGAAAGAGGAAGATGTCACTCAAGTTTGGCATCTCTTAGCTGGACTGCCAGGAGGGAACTGACTGTTCAGTGGCAACCAGCAGCATATTTTTTAGGTCATGACTGAATGCAGAAACGCAAAACCTGCTAACCAGCCTCTAATGTATAATTGCCTTGTCTTCTTCCAAATCACCTTTTGGTTTAACAAACAGGGTAACCTGGCTGATGCCTCAAGCCCGCATTCCCACTCTCCTATCCCAGGGTTTTCACATTGCCTCAAGGAAGAGGAGTGGATTTCAGGAGCATGATTCCCACCCCCACACCCCCACATGCCTCCATAACCTCCTAAAGACTCACAAACTGGTTACCACAAGCCTCATTTGAGATCATCATAGTATTGCAAAAATCAGGAAGTTCTGCGTGAAAGTCTGGATCATCAGCATCTCTTAAAAATCAGAAAATCTGCCACACTGAGGAAACTGGGTAATGCTGCCCATAGAAAAGAGGTGAATGCCCCTGTCGTGCCTCACACCTACCGCTTGCTGTGGCCTCCCATGGCCCACTCCACTCCTGATTGTCATCTGCACAGACCCTGGGGGAATCGGGTGGAAGACCCCTAGATCTTCCTAAGAGGCTTTAACTCATAAGGACATGCAGTTCCCTCCCCAATCCTCCCCCTTGAGGAGGACATTGAGAGGAGCTTTGGGTCAGCAGAGGTACAGCAGCAGTGGCTGGGCTCTGTAAGAAGGAGAAGGAGGCTGGGGGTGCTAAGCAGGAGCCCCAGGTCCCATCGGCCCTGCTCTCACTGAAGCCCCAGCCTTTGCTTCTCAGGGCTTGGATTCTTGGGTGTCATGGTCACCTCTCTTCCCAGATGGAATCCCAACTCACCTGTGCTTTGTCTTTGCTCCTCTGTAGCGCCTGCACCTCAGTGAAGATGTGGCTGGGGCCACATTCATGGCGGCGGGCAGTTCGGCCCCAGAGCTGTTCACATCGGTCATAGGTAGGTGACAGCCTGAGGGAGACGTCTCAGCCCTTCACTGTCTGAAGGAAAAGGGCTCTGGGAATAGATAGCTCCAGACCAAGATTGTCTGCCATTCACAGGCAATGATAATTCAGGGGCCTCAATGAGGAGAGCATCAGCTTCCCATCTGCTGTTGTTTTATTTAAGTGATGCTTTTACTGTTCATGAACTTGTCCCAGCCCCTGAGCCCAGCACGCTCCTGTGCAGCAGTCATCCCTCTGTAAATTAGACAGCTCGCTCCACCCCTCAGCTGTTTCCTGCAGATTCTGATAACAATCTAATGCTTATGAGAGGTCCCCCATGCCCATCTTGGAATGCAACAAGGCCACAACAGCCAGGCTGATGTGGGATCTGTGTTTCAGGGGTCTTCATCACCAAAGGCGACGTGGGAGTTGGCACCATCGTGGGCTCAGCGGTATTCAACATCCTGTGCATCATTGGTGTCTGCGGGCTCTTTGCTGGGCAGGTAAGACTGGCAGCTTCTTTGTGATGGCAAAATGTGACATCTGGGAAAAAGGAGGCATGGAGTTTAGTCAGGGGACTGCCTTGCTGGAACACAACTTGCATCTGGGCCCAGTGGTTTGGGCAGCAGTGATTTGGGACCCCACATCCCAGGAGGCTGGCCCAGCAAGAAGTGGAAACTGGTAATCCACCATTATTTGGTCTCCATGTTAATGGAATACAGAATGCTCAGCTCCACATAAGCAATTAACCAGCCTGAAAGATGTGGGTTACAATCTGAAGGTTGCCACACTCATTTTGATGTTACCGATCTGAACTAGAATGGTTTAATTCGATTGTAGGTATGGTTTTCTCCCAGTGGAAATAGAATACATGAGAATCTGCTAAACACAATGAGAATACATGAGAATCTGCTAAACGAAATGTGCAGTCATCATGGTTTAGGACACAGCCTAACCTTTTTTGACCTTGTTAGAGTACTCATTTCTCTGTTTGTTATAGCGTGCCTTTGGGTTCGTTCATGAAGGGCTTTGCAAGCCTGCAATTTACCTATAGAGGTGATGCCACTTCCAGGGAGTGTCCTGGGGTCTGTGTCCTTTATGAATGCCGATGTATGCTTTGGAAAGTTTGGGGTAGGTGCTCAGGAGCCACTGCATGGGTGGCTCTAGGCAGCAGAGCCTGCAGGACACTACAGCAGTGCCTGGATGCTTGTTTGCAGGGTTTGTAACTATTTTGCCAACTCTGATATCCTAAATTTCTTCTAAGGAATTTTATTCAGAAACAACACAACCCTGAGGTCTCTGCCCAAATGCACAAACTTTGTGTATCTTCTAGTACAAGCCACTTCTGAAAGCTCACGGAGGCTACTCCACTTACAATATCAAGGAACCTGTTGACCCTAATCACTCCATCAGCAGCCTTGATATGAACAGTGCACTGTTCTGCTAGAAGCAGCTGATTGGGTCAGGAGGCTAAGGAGAGCCCCAGGGCAGCCTTCTCCACACGCTTTGCCAGGCCCTTCACCTCACAGCAGTGGCAAGGGGCACCCCATGCTGCCCATTCTGCTGATGCAGACTCGAGGGCCTCCATGCAGGATACCCCCGGTGCACCATTGCATTCTCCACTGCCCATTTCAACTCCCATCATCTTCATGCCTATTGATTTGTCTGGATTGCCTGGTGTGTCAGTTACTTTCAGGTGACATGCAGAAGGGCATCTGGATCTCATCAGGAGTCAGCTCCAGGGCCTACAGGTGGATGGGTTCCTTCTGTCAGGAGAAGGGGCTCCCAGTCCATGGTGACTGAGCTGTGCTCAGCTCCATAGGCTAAATACTTTCCCTCTTCTCATCCTTTCTGTCAGTGAGCTTATGTCTTAGATTTTGTGAACCCACAATATGTGCTTTTTAAATCTCCCATAAATGTAGTTCATATTTTTTTAATGAATCTCTGCCTTTGCCTTTGGTGCTATTGGCACTTCCCTGGGTCTCCTTTCCCTGGGACACCTGCTCGTGGCCCTCCAGAGATGAACAGTCGCACCCAGCAGAAGAGTCTGTTGCTGTGAGCACTCTCCTAATTAGTATTGTCACCATCAGCACTATGGTTATTAGTCTGGCTGTTATTAGTGTTGTCATTAGTTCATTAGTCATTTGTACCTGAAGCTTGATTCTAAAGCAAGCCCAAAGGAAGAGAGAGAATGTAGAGAAATGAAACAGATGACTAGGGAGCATCTAGTCATGCTTCACAACTAATGACTTATGAAATGGCTTGGATGCATGTGTGGCTCATCACTCATTAGCAACGCGGTTCATCGCAGCTTGGCTGGAACACCTGCATCAAAGACAGAGGGCTCCCTGAACTCCAGTAATGCTGGTGTCTGTCCCTTGACTCCCTCCAGAAGGTTTTGGCTGGCTCAGCTCACAATCCCACATAACCTAGGACAGAAGTAACAACCGTGACTGTTGGGAGAAGCAGTCCAGGCGGTGACTCTGGATGTCAACCTTTCCTTCTGCCTTTCCTCTCCTGTGCCCACTTGGATATTTTCAAGGCCATCCAGCTCAGGGATCCTTCAAGTCTTTGCAGAGGAAGCAAAACCATGTTTTAGAAAGAACATGGGCTGGGAAATCAGATGGGTCTAGGTTTGAATCCTGATTCTGCCATTTTCTTGCTGTGGGACCTTGGAGAAGTTACTTATGTTCTCAAAGCCTCATTTTTCTCATCTGTAGAGTGCGTACAAGCACATCTACTTCCTAGTGTTGCCATCAGGAAGAACCATAGCATGTCAGCATTACTAGCACCTGCTCTACATGGTAAGTCAGTCTCAATTAGACACCATTTTCAATGCTCAGAATACGCACCCCTGGGTTCTCACCTCCAAATTCCACCTAGGTCACTGTGATAATTTGACCAACCGGTTGATGGAGATTATCTAAGAGTCAAGGGTGTCTATCTCTTAATTAACAGACACAGGATACTCGGTGGGAAGGGAAGGGATAGTCAGGGAGAAGGTCTTCTAAATGGAAATCAAAATAAGGAGATGTTCATAGAGAAACAATCTCAAAGGACTGGTACTTACTTCTGTGCTGTCTATCAGTGGGAGGAAGAAAAGAAGAAATGGCAGCTTCCCAGCCTCACATAAGGAGAAGCCTTCCCAGACAGTGGAGCTGGGGCAGTGGAATGTTATGGCAAAGGCTGGATATTGGGAATTGAAGCGATTAATAAATCCAATCATGGGTCTCACTTAACATTTTATTTATGTTGATCTGCACTTTCATTTGGCTGAGAGAATTACCAGCGAGTACCCGTGGGCCTCCCTCTACGAATTTCAGCATGGAGGGCTGCACATGACCAAGTCTGTTATCCATCTGAAATTAAAGTAATTAAGCTATAGGGTTTGAGTTCCTGTCTCAATTAGGGTTTTGATGAATTCAGTGTAATTAAATGTCTGCTGTATTTGCAGTTTGCAAACATAGTCCTCGCTTCGGTGTTCGCCTAAGGTGCTTTGGGGAGTTTTATGGGACAAAAAGGAAATTGCTTCTTAGAAAGTGGCTTATAGAGAGATTCTTGGCATCACTGCAAGACATTTACAAGGCTGTGGTCCTACAAGTTTCCTTTATTTATAAACAAAGAATAATAACAACAAAGAGAAAACACTGAGCTCTTGATGCAACATACTAATGTAACTTGCACATTGTGTTGAAAGGACTTCACGCCAATTTTGTAAACCAATGTACTTATGAATTTAAATCTGCTGTTCAGAGCATGTTAAGATTTAAATGCATAACCACAGACAGAAATTATGCCTCTTAACTGCATCCCAGGTTAGGACTTTTACATTCAGGTTATTACAGGTCGGCAGATGGCTCCAGTTTATAACGGAAAGCTCCAGCATCACCTCTACTGGCATCCTCAAAATGTGCCTGATGTTCTTTGGCAAGGCCCATCTCATCTTGGCTGGGCTTGCCTTTCTTCAGATAATGCTGGCTCAATTAAACAAACCCTAGCAGCACCCAGAGGTTGCACCTCTGAATTGAAATCCGCCTGCATTTGGGTTTCCCCAGGAGACTCTAAGCAAGGACTCAAGTGCAAACAGCTGATTTGAAAGGTGATCCCAGGATGTGCTAGCGGGACAGTAGGGACAGAAGGCAGGGAAGAGAAAGCAGCAGAGGAAAGTGTGTTAGCAAGCCAGTTATCACTGTGGGCAACTGAGATTTAATTCTTCTGTGGGAACTGGAAGACGGTTTAACGGAAGAGCCACCAAGTTATCTCATGTAAGGAGGCAGGGGAGCTGGGGTATTTATTTATCCACCAACTTCCATCATTCATTGGTTAAAGACTGCTCTTAAGGGGTATTAATTCCCCACCATCCCAGCTTGCTAGTCCCAGGCAGAGGGGACTTTGGGGCCCAGGGGAAACCCCCAGGCAAAGAGATCTAGGGGCAACAGTTGAAAGGACCTGAGAAGGTAAAGGTGGGGAAATATGAGGGAACCCATAATGCGTTTGCTACGAACTCAAGACAAAGGCTTTAAAACAATTCACTTGTTGGGTCTCATCTTCAGCTCCCTTGGATGAAACACAAGCTTTACTTCTAGGCAGACTATAAAGAGTCCAGGGCCAGGCCATCTTGCATTTAAAGAATTTCCTCTCATGTTAAAAATAACAGCTACTGTTTATTAAGCTTCTCCAACATTCAGGCACCACACTCGATTCTATATAAATATTTGCAGAAATACACCCACTGAGTTTTAAGATAGTATCATCCTTCTTCACAGGCAAGGAAATAAACAGATACTGGGGGATTCCGTATCCCCCAGATGGCAAAGGCTCTATCGTGAGGTGGTTAAGACTGAACTCGAGCGCACATCAGTTGGTCACAAAATGCAGGGTAGATGATGTGTTGGGTTTTGTCTGTTTCCAAATGGGGAATCTATGATTTTAAAATCTCCAGATGTTAGCATTACATTCTTGTACTTAGCCTTGGATTTTATGTGTTCCTTGGAAGTTTGGGGTGTAGGATCTGGGGTCAATGCAAATAAAACAGGCACGTCAGCAAAATGATGGTAGCCCATGATTAACAATGAAAGTATTAGGTAGGTGTCATTACTTACAATGGCAAAAACCACACTTACTTTTGCACCAACCTAGTATTATACTTAGCTCAAACAATGTGCAGCTAGAAGCTTCTCTTATACTCAGACAGCATCTCTCACAGCTGGGCTTTTGCTTCCACCACAGATGGAGAACTCAGGCTGATAAACACAATGGGAGACCCACAGACTGCCCCAGCTTACCCCATATACCTTGATTCCGAGCTTATTGTTCCCCAGACAGAACCCTACACTTTAGCGACCCTGTTCCAATCCTAAGACACATCCAGATTCCCCAAGAAGCTGGGGATGGAGGACAGGGGAGGCTGAAAACCACACATCAATAGTTTTGCTAAACCTAAAAATAGGGACTGGAGACCTAACAGCCACTCCAGGGGGAGATGAAACTGCAAGGAAGAGAACGAGTGATCTGTCGAGAAACCACCCAAGGGGATGGGTGCAGGAGAAGGCCTCACCCAGGAGGCAGGGTACTTCCTTACAGGACCCTGTCAATACCAGAGAGCAGAATGTGTGGTGCAGGAGTGGACCAAGGCCAGGGTCAGGTCCAGCTGGGGCAGCCACTCAATTCCATCACACCCAGTAAAACTGGGTTTCTCCCAGCATCTTCTGCAAGCTGTGGCATCAGGAGGCAGGTCCCTGTTAGAAGCAGAGCCCCAGTCCTAACCTCATGCCAACCGAATCAGAAGAGCAGCTTACCTGCTTCAGCTCCATCTGCAGGCTCAGCTCTACCCACGTTCTAGACCAAGCGTGGCCCTGGATGAGAGGCACCCTCCAGCAGCTGGTCCAGGCAGGGTAGACAGGCCTCTTAAGGCCCCAGTCCTATGACTGACTGTCTGCCTGAGACTGTCTGCCACACTGTCGCCTCGTAATTTCTTTTCCCTGGCCATCCCCACCCCCACCCTCTCAAGGCCAGGCCCCGACAGGGCTCCACACCTCATCTCCCCCGACAGATGCTGTTGGTTCCATACCCAGAGTTCTACTAAGGCCACCTGCTGGCTCTGCGCTGCTCCGTTTTCATTGCCTCTAAAACTTCATACCAGATCTCTGTGTTAGTTTTGACTTTGGCTCACAAAACTTGTTTCTTGCTTGTTCTGCTCCTTTGCTATGATCTCCTGAAATCAGATCCACATCTCAACTAATTCAGAGGCTTTCAGTTTCAGGTAACAAAAAAAAAATCAAACTCTAACTGGCTTCTTAAATGAAGAAAATTTATTGGTGTCTCTGAAAAATGCAAAGGAGAGTGGACATCAGGTATGGCTTGATCAGGACTTTCAGCCCCATTGTTGTGATTCTTCTATCTCTAATCTCCTCTGTTTCCTTCCTTAGACTAGATTTTTTTTTTAATGGCATAAAATAGCTGTAGCATTTTCAGGTCTCATATACACATACCACATTGACAGGAAAGAGAAAGAGAATGTCTCCTTGGCCACAACGCCTCGTTCCCCACGTCCACATAGCATCATCAGACAAAACTCCGACTGGGCCAGCTCAGGTCACCCGAGCATCCCTGAACCAATCATTGTGGCAAAGGAACTAGTTACTCAATTGGTTTAGGTTAATCAAGAATCACAAGCCATTTCTCCCTTCCCTCCAGAGCTAAGAATCTAATCATTTCCACCCCGCATACACAGTTTTTGGTTTATTATAAAAAGCAGAGATAAATGACTTCAGGACAAAGCCTGTGCATGATCATGTGCTGCCTCAATGTCTGCTTTCCCTGCGATGGTGCAACACAAAGGCCAAAATGCACACAGATTCACTCTAGGTCTTGGTGTGGACATATGCTCTCATTTCCTTCAGGTAAATAACCCAGGAGTGGGATTACTGGGTTGTGTGCTAAGTATGTTTGTAAGAAACCACCACCAAACAGCTTTGCAAAATGGCTAAACCATTTGTATTTTCACCACCTACATGTGGGATTCCAGGTGCCCCACATCATCGCCAGCACTTAGTTTTATCACTGTTGCTTCACTTTGTTTTAATTTTAGCCATTCCAGGGAACACAAATGGCACCTCACTGTGGTCTGAATTTGCATTTCCCTGATGAGTCGTGATGTTGGACATCTTTTAACAGGCTGCTTTGCCACCCTCTTTGGTGAAAAATCTGTTGAAATCTCTGCCTATTTGTTAGTCAGGGGTTTTGTGCTCTTCTGATTCTGGCAGGCTCTAAGTCATCACACTCGACCAAGCACTCCTCTGAGTCCTCCTGTCCAATTCATTTCCAAGGCTGAATCAATAGTGGGTAGAGCCATTAGAAATAATTTGACTGATCATGGCAATGTTGTATTAACTCTGTTGCTTGGATTTGGGTTTGCAAGAGAGGTACTCATAACCAGCACTCTGCAATGGGATAAAGGAAATGAAGCAATCACTTCCCTTTAGTATGGTACACCTGGGTGCATCTGAGAGGCATCGTTCCAGAAATGTGAAGAGAAAAGCAGGAACCTCTGGTGCCCAGAGGTGAGCACTCCTTCCATGTAATTTTCACGATGCTCCTTGAAAATGAGTAATTTTCACGTTTCTCTTGAATCTCACTTTCAAGGAGCACCGTGAAAATTACTGGAAGGAATGTTCACCTCCTGAAACTCACTGCCTATATCCTTGGCAAAGACTTTTTTTTTGAGTTGGAGTCTCACTCTGTTGACCAGGCTGGAGTGCAGTAGCGCAATCTCGGCTCACTGCAACCTCCGCCTCCTGGGTTCAAGTGATTCTCCTGCCTCGGCCTCCTGAGTAGCTGGGATTACAGGTGCCTGCCACCATGTATTTTTAGTAGAGACATGCATAGACTATATAATAATCAAATCTGGGTATTTAGAGTGTCTGTCACCTTAAGTATTTATCATTTCTACATGTTGGGAACATTTCAAGTCCTCTCCTCTAGCTATTTTGAAATATACAACACATTGTTGTTCACTGTAGTCATCCTACTCTGCCATCAACTATTACAACGTATTCTTTTTACCCAATTGTATGTTTGTACCCATTAACCAACCTCTCTTCATCTCCCCTCACCCCACACTCCTTGCAGTTGCTGGTATCCATCATTCTACTTTATACCTTCATGAGATTAACATTTTTAGCTCCTACATGTGAATGAGAACATGAGATACTGTATTTATCTTTCTGGGCCTGCCTTACTTTCACTGAACATGATGACTTCTGGTTCCAACCATGTTGCTGCGGGTGACAGGATTTCATTCTTTGTTATGGCCAAATAGGAGTCCCTTGCATGTATATGCCACATTTTTACACATTCATCCATTAGCAGACACTTAAGTTGACTCCATACGTTTGCTATCGTGAACAGAGCTGCAACAAACGTGGGAGTGACGTGTATCCCTTCAATATGGAGTCTGCAGTCTTAAAATGGAGATGTGAAGGACACAACCAAAGTAAAGTTTGGGGGGTGTTTTTGGGATTTGTTTCATATAACAGAACATTTTTCTGGTCAAATTCTTTTTACTCTAGGCCAATCTTTTTTTTTTTCTTAATTTTTTATGAAGTAAGACATTTGTGGCCTCCTGATGCAGCTGCTCTTTCCTGCAGGGGAAATCTAACTCTGCATTTGAATGGAAACCTGGAGCCTGGACCTGAGCCTGAATCTCCAAGTGAGAAACAAATGCCATTAACCTTTCCAGATGGTGTGCAGACCATCTAGGGCAATGGGAGGGCTCATGTACCATATGTCTGGCTTTGACTGGCAAAGTAAGATTGGGGTGAGGTTGACCAGGGCTGTCCCTCCCCTGACCCAACCAAGGGAGTGACTTACCTTGTGCGTGGCAGGGAAAATGAGTTCCTTCTTCCCTTCCCTACAGTGGATATGCATGAACTGCGATTCCCTGGGAGGTGAGAAAGAATAAAGCACACTGGCCTCAGTGTGCTTCATTTACCTGTGACTTTTTCCTCACAGTGGAATTGTGGCTGCACTTGGGGCATGGAAAATTAGAATTAGGGCACTTGGTGAGGTACCAGCAGCTGGGAGACTCAAGGCGTGGGTACAGCTGTTAGACGGCATTAAACCCCTGCCCTTTGTCATTTTAAGATCTTGGTCATTATACAGTAAACTTTACTTTTTCCACTCTCTTGCGCTGTCTTTGATTACTGCAACATGTAACTTCTAAACACGTGTGCCCCTGACTCCCCATGGCATCTTTGTGCTTGACTCTTTTCTTAAAATAAATAAAAATTTAAATATATATATAATATATATATTATACACACATACATACACACACGCTCCAGTTACTATTTTATTTTTAATTAAAAACAGTTTTCATATGAATAGCTAGTCGTTACTGGGAACTCAGTTGAGTCGATGTGAAATCATATGCAGGAACTCGTTCAATCTTTGTATCAACCCCATGGTGTAGGCTGTGCTTTCTTCATTGTACAGATGAGAAAATAGATCCCAGAGAGGGAGGTTGAGAAACATACCCTAGGCCACACATCCAGGAATGGCAGAGCTGGGACACAGAACAAAGCAATTTGGTTCCAGAATTTGTTGATTTCTGTGGGGCACACATGAGTCAGTGGAGCAAAGCAGGGCAGAAGGACTCCCGTCCTGGGGGTCCTAGAAGAACACGACTCCCAAATGGAGGAGGAGGCTGCCCTAGACTGTCCTGCAGTCCCTCCTGTGCATCTGGAGGACTGTGTGTGTGATATGTCCTTGGGCCTGTTTGCTTTAGAACACCTGATAGTGCTGAGCCCGGCTACCCAGGTGTTCATCTCTGAATGGAAAACAAGATGCTGCCTCCTGTCAGATGCTGAGACTCTATTCTGAGCTACGTTTATGCACGCCCTCATTACGGAATTTTGCAGGGATTGAAATGTGGTGTGGGACTGAATGGAGTTTGAGGCCTTGCGGATACCGTTTCCTGACACCATTATGCTCTGGGGCTGGGACGCTCTGCAGCACGAAGCACAGGAAGACTCACCTTCCCTCATCCTGATGAGTTTGTTCAGCCCATTCTGTTCCTGAAATCTCCTCTCCTTGCGAAGAATTGACTCTGTTTCAGGGATACAGAGGAAAGCTTGAGAGGGGAGCAGCCAGGAGGTTCTTCTATGACCCACAGAGTCAAAGCTCAGGCGGGTCCTTCATAAATGTGTGCTTTCCTTTTTGGAAACATGTTGGCTTCGGAGTCCTTGTAGGGCTTGACTTGGCTTATGCTACCTGTGAAGGTCCAGGGGCCAGGCTGAAGGCCTGTGGGGATCTTTCTGAGGGACGGCCTCAGTGTGTTTGGTACAGAGTTGAGAACCAGGTCAGGGTGGAAAACATGTGGCTTTCATCCAAGCAGGGGTTGATCTTCCAGCTCTCCCAGCTTCCCCTTGGCCCCAGCTCTAGCTCCAGACCCTGCCAGCTTGGCCTAGACAAACCCCATTAGGAGGCGCCATTCCTCCCTGGACTCATAAATTCTGCCCAGCAATTAAGCCCAGAACACCTACTGTGAGTCATCATACTCATATGAAGCGTTCCGGAGGGCCTCTGAGAGACCTTTCAAATGCCATCAAAAAAGTCAGCTCTGCAATTTCATATAAACAAACAAGAATATCATGATCAAATATATCTCTTTAATTTCTATGACAATAAAAGAAGTTTGCACATCTGTCATCTCACATAAATAAAAATGGATTTTAATGAAATGCTACTCTACAAGTTGGAGCTGAAGCTCTAAAATGTTTAAAATGTGCAGCTCCAATTCTGGCCCTAGGCAGAGAGTAATTGTAAATATTAGTCATATTGTATTATAATACACAAGCACTAAGCTAAGTGGGTTTTGCGTGTGTGTGCTTTCTTATGAGTCCTGTCACCCAGGCTGGAGTGCAGTGGCATAATCATAGCTCACTGCAGCCTCAAACTCCTGGGGTCCAGCGATCCTCCCACCTCAGCCTCCTGAATAGCTAGGACTACATACCTGGCCAATTTTTAAAATTTTTGTGTAGTGATGGGGTCTCCCTATGTTGCTTAGGCTAGTCTCGAACTCCTGGCCTCAATTGATCCTCCCGCTTCTGCCTCCCAAAGTATTGAGATTGCAGTTACGAGTCACTGAGCCTGGCCAAGGCTAAGTTTATATGGTTCTGGAGGCTAACTGCCCACTTTCAAATCTTGGCCTCCCCTCATCTTGATTACGTGAACTTCAGAAGTTACTTAACCTTGCTGTGCCTAAGTTTTCTCATCTACTAAATGGGAGTAATAATAATATCTACCTAATAGGGTTGTTGTGGTGTTCATATATGTTTATATATGTCAAACACCCAGAAGACCCATTCGCCTTCTCCTCTACCTGTGCCGCCAGCCAAACCTTGGTTTGGGCTGTTGCCCAGCACGGAAGTTTGTCTGGTGGTTGCAGCGGGGTGGGGGGTGGATCCCAACCCACTTTTTTCATGGGGCCCTCTTGCCCGGAGGCTCCAGGTCTATTTTCAGCCTCTGCAGCTGCCCTCTCAGAAGTCTCCTGTTTCTTTAGTGCCCCAGTCTCTTGGTCTGTCCTAGCCGGCAAGAGCTCAAGCAGTTGGAATTCCCTTTATTTGGGGATCCACACTTGGAAAAGGATAGAAAAAGCAACGCACCCACAACCTGTGTATCTGCATCATCCTGACTTCACTCTTGGAGATCACAGACCCAGGGTGAACCCATGCTTCCCCCGTCTGACTCCTGCCCTGTTGACAAAACCAGGGACGTCACCAATGCCATTCTCGTTGTTCCACAGAGAGCTGAGGTTAGATGTAGCCCTTTCTCAGAATGGTGCTGACACTTGATTCACGTAAGGGCTCCTGGGACTTCGGAAAGTTCCTGGCCATGCTACAAGCTGGTTGTGTGGGTCTGAGAGTCCTGCAGGCCCTCTTTGGTCCCTCCATGCATAGCCTCTTGGCTGGCTCTGTTCTGCAGTGCCGGTGTTTCCGGAAAAGAGGGGTGTAAGTTAATGTTTAAGACTCCTGTTACTATTAATAATTGAAATAGTAATAGGAGTAATAGTAGCATTAATTTAAAGTTATTACTATTATCGGCCAGGAGTGGTGGCTCACGTGTGTAATGCCAGCACTTTGGGAAGCTGAGGCAGGTGGATCACCTGAGGTCAAAAGTTTGAGACCAGCCTGGGCAAAATGGTGAAACCCTGTCTCTACTAAAAATACGAAAATTAGCTGGGTGTGGTTGGCGGGCCGGGTTGGTTGGTACAGGTTGGTAGCCTATAATCCCAGCTATTCAGGAGGCTGAGGCAGGAGAATCGCTTGAAGCTGGGAGATGGAAGTTGCAATGAGCCGAGACTGCACCACTGTACTCCAGCCTGGGCAACAAGAGCAAAACTCTGTCTCTAACAAAATAAATAAGTTATTATTATTATTATTATTATTATTATTATTCCCAACATGTATTGATGGCTCCTGGGCACTACTCTGTGTTCTTTACATATATTATTTTATTTAATCCTCTCTGGAGTCCCCTGCAAAAAGTGCTGTCATCATCCTTGTTTTACAGATGAAAAATCAGAGATATAGCTCATCAGCCTTGGTGCCAATGGATGGCTTGGGAGAGCTTTTGCCCACCTTGTCCACACACAAACCCCCGTTTTATCTTGCTATAAAGATATGACTTCAGAAAAAACCCTCTACCCTCTCCCTTACCCAGACAGATGCCTGGACCTCTTTGAAACTTCGAAACGACAGCTCTCAGTTTCACCCAGATAGGAAATGTCCAATCCAAACTTCCAACCCAGATCTAGCCAACTCTAGAATCCAAGCTGTACCACACTGTATACTATTATATATTTTCCAAAAGATATATATTATATATCTATCAAGAGAGTCACCATGCTAAGCATGGCTTGGCTTGAGAACTCCCTCTTCACAAGCATCAAGATCTAAAGGGGTCTCTCATCACATACATGAAATCCCTGCTTATGGCTCTGTCCATAGGAGGCCTGTCCAAACCGGATGGCAAAGGCACGGGAGTCCCTGGCTGTCTCTGGGCAATAATGAGTCAACAGACAGGTGTGTGGAGAGTTGAAAGCAGCCACATGTCCTTCAAGCACACCCCTCTCTGCTACCACTGGAGGCATCAGCCAGCTGAGGTGGGCTTATCACACCTGCAGCATGGTTCAGCTGAGCAAGATTGCTTAGGAAGAGCCTGGCACATGCCCGGTGCATGTGGAGCTAAGTCCTAGCAAAACAGGTCAGGGTTTCAGTCTCTCTGGAATTGTCACCCTCTTTAAAGTCCTGAAATCACGCAGCATGGTGCTAGTCATGGAACCAAAGTTCATCTACCAAAGCTCCAAGTGAGATTTAGAAGCAAACAAATCCTTACACGTAATTGAGTCTCTGGCCCTGATTTGACCGGAGTTGGACCTGACTCAGAAATTCCCTGGTCCTGGCTTAACTTTTGTGAGGGTTTTGGTCTGGATAGTCCTGGTCACACCACAGCAGCTGCCCACTGAACAGATGCAGCTGTGGGGTCAGGCAGCTCAGCAGGGGGTGATGGCATATGCTGAATTTTGGCATCTTCCACTTTGTGTACCCTAATTTCTCTCCTTTTCCAAAGAAAAGAGCTCTGTGTGGAATGGGGGCTGGTGATGGCTATTTCTGAGGTTGTTTGCCTGCTCTTGGTGCTCACGTATCAAGTGGGCTCATCAGAGATAGAATCAGTGGACTCCATGAGCAGCCCGGAATGACTTCCTATTTGTGATCAAATCCCTCCCGAGTCTGAACACCTGTTTGCCCAGCAGGCTGGCTGCTGTCAAACCACTTGGCAGTTGTTTGAAAGCAGGCAGTCTTTTCTCCATCAGAAGAAAGAAGAGGTTTTCCATAACTATCAGAGTCTGGGTACATATTTTCCCTTCAGTTCTTTTTTATTGTTATTCCTTAAATTCATTGTTCATTTTGGAACTAAGTGTGCTGTCTATTGCTGGCCTTGGAGCCACGGTATGCACATATCAAAAAAAAAAAAGACTATGCCTTCCAGGAGTGCCACCTGCAGCTGTCCTGGCATCCTGGTGCACCGAGCTGGTGCATACGAGAGCCACTGAGCAATAGTATCCTCTGCCACCCCTGGGTCTGCACTGAGCCCCATCACTCACATGTCTCTGTAAGGACTTCGAAAGAAAGCACAAGGCTCCCATGCTGTTACCTCATGAAGGGCAGCAGAGGTGTCTGCAATCCCCAGACAGCACAGTGCGGTCCAGTCACTTACTCCATCGGAGAGTGTCTTCTGAGTGACAGTTCTAGGGCTTCGGGATATGATGATGATCAAGAGAGGAAAGACCCATGCTCTCGAAGTGCTTCTGTGCTAGCAGAGGGAAAGGAGATGATCAGTAAGAAAAAATAAAATCAGCAAGGTAATCTCAGGTAGCAGTGTGAAGAGAGTAAACCAGGGCGATGTCGGGGCCTAGTGGGAGTGAGAGGCTGGCATGGGCCACCACGGATGGAAAGGGAACAAAGGCGTCTCTGAGGAGGGAATCTCTGGGCTGAGACCCTAGTGGTATGAAGGTGGAGCCATGTGAAGACCTAGAACATGCCAGGAAGAGTGAGCTCCCACTCCAAAGCCATAAGGCAGGAATGGAAGGACTCGGTTAGGGGAGCAGAAAAAAGACCCCTGCTGCTGGAGAGCAGGGTCCTGGGAGAAGCCAGGGGCTAGGCACAGCTGGGTGGAAGGTCTTGGGTCCTTGGTGAGCAGTTTAGCTGCAACTAGGACAATGATTAGGAACTTGCAGTCCTTGAGAGCAGTGAGAAATCACAGAGAGTGGAAAGGAGTCAGAACCCCAGGTGTTAACCTAGATCTCTGAAGGTGCTCAGTAGTTCTAAACCAGCTTATTTGTCATGGAGCAAGCATCGATAACACGGCCCAAGTGTGAGCCTCCACCAGGGCCCTGGATGCCTTTGGGTGTTGGCTCAAATCCCCCCACCCAACCACGGCAGGCTCTGAGGAATTTCCGCCATCACCCTCTGCCTACCCTCCTCTCTCTGGAGCTCAGCATCCTCACTTCAAAGCGCCCCACAGTCCCTCAGCCTTTGTTCCATTCCTGAGAGATTATGCAGGTGGTCAGGCTTAACCGCCTTCTCCTCATTGTCTTGTTCTAAATCTCATCCTTTTTCCACAAGCTGTCCGCATTCCCCTCTTACAGGGTGACCATTTTGATTAGTGGGTCCCAGGCTTTAGCATTCACCACCCTCACTCCGGACCGTCTCCCTTCCGTCCCATTTTAGTATTGGAACACTCGGTCTGACCATGGTTCACACTGTTTTAAAGTACAAAAGTTAAATTAGGAAAGAAACACGTTGGCCTCATCTCAATCCTTGAGTGGTCCTAGATTTGGGGAACTCCCAGAGAGCGTGGGATGGTCAAAGATCAGGCAAAGAGATTATTTTCTCCATTTGCATAAAATGTTGGATTGATCAGATTTAATGAAAGCTCCATCATCACCCAGTTTAACCACGGCTGTCTAATGTCTAAAGGCTTTTACACTGTGTTTATTTCCAGTTCTTTCTCTTGTGATTTTTTTTAAAAACTCACTTATATTCACTGGCTAAATAGTCTGTTTCCAATTAGGACTTCTAGTAAGCTTTCTCTGCAAAAGAGGTTTTTCTTTTCCTTATAAAATGCATCTTTGGTATTAGAATGTAGTAGCAACATGTAAGCTTCTGAAGCTGAAGTCGACTGATTCTTACGATTCTTAGAATTTATATTGACTACTATCAGGAGATGAATGTCAACCCCACAACCCTGCCATACCAATTATCCCTATATTTGTTCATCCAGACCCATAACACGTGCTGTCTTTTTAATTCAGCATAGGCTTTCTTACGCATACCCATGGAGTCTCTTTAGTGACCTGATTTTCAACATCTTCCCCAGAAAGCCACAACCACTGCATTTTTAAGCTTCAGTTTTCCGCATGAATCAACCCATCGAACTTGCCAAACCAAAAGAAAACTAATAAAATTTAATAGCATTGAAAAGAAAAACAAAGTATACCTATCAGACTGCTTTTTTTTTTCCTGACTCCTCCACTCAAGAGGTTTGGGGAGACTGGAAGGGAAGAGGCTGCATCTATCTCGTCCTCACTGCTCTGAATGACTGTACCCACTTCCGAAGCCAATTCTGACACCCAGCCCTGAATTCCTAGTCTGGAAACAGTCATTCTAACAGCCTGGAAACATCCTCAGCTTAGGCCTCATGATATCCCCCAGCTGGACTTGCTATTTGGCCAGCGTGAGCAGCAGAGCAAAAGAAAGTTGGCCCAACTAGCTAGTTTCCCAGTCTTCCTCTCCATCAGGGCCTGTAGCAGCACGCCTTAAACTGTGCTCAATAGATCCTCTCCCTGAAAATGACCCAGGGATGCAGGTGAGGCCGACATCCCTACCTGCCTGTTCCACATGAACATGCCACTCACCAGTGCGCATAGCCTTGTCATGTTCTAGTTACCGAGTCCTGAGCGCTGGAGGCTTCCAATGTGGGGAAGGATGACCTATCATTTAAATGAGCTCCTTTTATGGCAGGAATGATTCTGGTTGACATTGGCTCAGGCAGTGCCCATAGAAATAATAGCAGTTGGTATTGCTTTTGTTTTTTTTATTTTATAGCTCCTGGCGTTTAAAAATGTTTGATGCCGAAATGCAAAAACAAGAAATTTTTGCAGGGGATTTTAAGCTCCAGTAAAGCTCTAAAACCTCTCACTAAATTTGAATCTGGATGACTGCTTTGCAAATGATATTCATCTGACTTTGCTGAGTGAATTTTTAAACTCAAGGAAGTAACTTCTTCTTTGCGCATAAATATAAATAGGAAGCATTTGTGCGTCCCTTATATGTAGGAGGGAGATCAGAAAAGCAGGGACTTACAGGACTGAGGATGCAGAGGGAAGAAGGCCAGGGAAGGTCATGAGCCAGAGGAGAATTCCCATGGCGTGGAAGGATGTCAGAAACCAGGAGGTGCAATAATCCTTCATTTTGCAAGTGAATGAACTGGTGGTCTGAACAGAGTGTGGCCTGTGAAAGTCCACACAGTGAAGAACTGTCAAACTAGGACTTGAACCCCACAGTTGTGCTTTGGTCACTCCAGTGTATATGTGGACAGTGTGCGACCAAGCCATGGCACACACCTGGTACACCTGTTAACCCTTGCCCCTCTGCAGCCCCTCAGGCCCCTCTGTGAATTAAGAGAATGTAGGCATAGAAGAGAGGTGGACGTGTGAATGGGTTCAGATGGTTATCTTCAAGGAAGCCACCAGAAATATGAGTCAACTCACAGATATGTTTAAGAACCCATAACGTGGAACTTGCCTCCTTCTCCTGCCCTGATCCCCAGTTGAAACTGATTCTTCAGACTCCCCATCAGTCTTTTTCCTGGACACCAACCTAGTGGCTTTCTCATTGGATCCTCTCCACCTGCTCTGCTCTACAAAATTCTTTCTTCCTCCCGAAACCCTTCTCTTCTCACCCTGAATGGTAGCATTCCTTCCCCCACATAGCTGCTCTTGGCCACACCTCCTTCAAAAGAGACATTCTCCTCTGATCTCATGGCATAAGTCCCCTCCTCCGGCCCCCACTCCTCATCCTTGGTCTTGACTTTTCCCCCATCCTTAGGACTTAGTTTGCAAATAGGTGCCAGATCTTTCCAGCCTGGGTCTTCTGAGGCAGCCTCCAATTGAGGGTCTAAACTATGAACTAAATTTCTTGCTCATTAATGCACCATTCCACCTGAGCTCTTCAGGCAGGTACATTGGGTGCACCCTTGTGGTTTCTGTCACTCACCCTTTAAGCCTCAGCCTCATGGCCGGCCCTCCACATCCAGACTGCTGTCAAGTCTAATCAGTTCTTCCAAGGTAGAATTTCTCTTCCTGACCCTTACTTTCCAAGTCCACTGCACCATCCAGTCCAGACCTCCACTCTCGGCCAACTGGACTACCAAAGTCCTTTCACCCCTGTCTCTCTGTCCTTTGTCCTCTGTTCCATCAAATTCATTTTCATACTGATCAGGCTTCCTGAGCCTCCACTCTGACCTTGCCTCTTGCCTGAAAGGCCCCCTTTGATGGTCACATCTCAGTAGCCCTTTCCCGTTTCTGGCTGGTTTTCCCCTGTCCACATCTACTGCAGAACTGAACTCCTTATTATGTCTTACCTTCATTTTCTTGCCTTTGTGCTCATGATTGTGTTGTTCTTCCTAACCAGAATGCCCTTTCCACCTCTGTTCACTTCAACCCATCTCCCAAATTTAAAAGTGCAAGTCATTTTTGTGCTTCAGAGCTGTAGTCTGTGTCACCTCCTGCAAGAACCCTTCCCTGATTTCTCCAGTTGGACATAATCTTCTTGTCTTTGAATTTCCTATAGCAATCTTTCCGTTTCATCTTGTTACTGGTTTGGGCCGATGATAATCTTTAATAGACTCCTAAACATGTCGGTCTGAAATGATTGTTCTGGTATCTGCTTTCTTTGGTGATCATGATATGGAATAAGAGTGCACAGAAAAATACATACACAAGTGACTGTTAATTGGCAGCATAAGATTTAAATGTACATTAAAGGCAACGAGAAATGTGAAGTTACAGGTTGGTAAATGATTAACTGCCAAATGGATTGTACAGACTTCAAGATCCGAATCAATGCATCATTCTACAGCGTGAGTTAAAGTCAGTCCTTTGATACCTGTGCCATTCGCTAGTATCTTCTCATTTAGGACACACAGTTCTTTGAGAAGCATAACTAAGTAAATAACTTTTCTTTGCAGATTAGCAATACTTGTTCCATTTTTCATGTATGCTTTGTTTCTATAGAATGACCGTGTCGCAATAAGGCTTTTAAAAAGGATAACAGTATGTTTCTTAAGTTTTCATAAAGGAGTGTAATGTATAATGGAGGCAGGGGTTCCCGTTCAGCATTCATTATCTGAATCACTGCTGTTGGCAGGTTGCATAGGAAAGCAAACTTGTCAAAACGCACAATATTCACTAATGAACTGACCGCTTTAAAAACCTAGGCCCAAAAAAAGACAAAAAAAAAAAAAAAAAAAAACCTAGACCCTCTCCCGCCTCTTTTTCTGCTTAACAGTGGCATCTCTTCCCATTCATTACATCAGCCAGTTTTTGGCCATGTTGGAAGTTGTAACAGTCCCATAAAAATACAAACTAACTGCAAACTGAAACTGAAAATCTGGCAGCGATGGAAGGTTTCGTGAAGCGGATCTGCTGAAGGATGGCTCCATCCCACGCACAAAGGCAATGAAGAAGCCTCCTGCAATGGAGAAAGAAAAAAGTCAAGGATGATGACCCAGGCTCTCTATACCCCCAAAAGAAAACGATTCTAATATTAAGGGATTAGGATGGAGATTTGGAAAACTTGATGAAACCCTTGCATATTTTCCCTCAAACTCTTTATGCTCATGTGGGAAAATTAAATATGAAGAAGGGGGTTATTATCTTATGTTTTTCTACCATTTTATGGGGAAATTACACCAAGGAACAATTAACTGGGTGGCAGGGCATGGTTGCTCTTAGAACCTAATATTTTTTTCAGTTATTATTTTATTACTGTCCTACGACAATGGGAAAAATCTTAATTTTTCATCTATTTTTATTTTTTTATTTTTAATTTATTCTTAATTTTACCAAGTTCAGGATACATGTGCAGAATGTGCAGGTTTGTTACATTGGTATACATGTGCCATGGTGGTTTGCTGCACCTATCAACCCATCATCTAGGTTTTAAGCCCCACATGTATTAGGTGTTTTTCCTAATACGCTTCCTCCCCTTTCCCCCTACCTCTGACAGGCCCTGTGTGTGTTGTTCTCCTTCCTGTGTCTGTGTGTTCTCATCAGAACCTACATTTTTAAGGAAACATTAGGTTCACATGTTTTACTTTTCAAGATGAAATTTCAGTGCAACCGTTTTTTACTTATGCAATGTATATCCATTTCAAGTAGCTTACTTGACCATATCTTTCTTTTACCAGCTATCCCCATATTTATTAAGTGTAAATAAGGGGAGAAGTTTTTTCCTCTGAAAAAGGACTTTGAGACCAAAAAGAGTTTGGTTTAGGACTGCGTGCCTGTGAGTCAGGTGGAAGTGACAGCAGTCACTGGAACTTTGCGGTGTTTGCCAACAAATTGAACAAGCTTTCATTCATCTTAGGCTTAACCACAAATCCTCCATTTCTACTCACTGAGTCAATACATCTTGAATCACAGACCAGGAAACTCAGGTGGAAAACTGCGAATTTGTTTTCTTTATGAGCTAGGTACAGTCCATCCTCCCAATTGCAGTGAAATGAAGTTTTTCATCCAAGTTGGCACTTTTTTCTTATTTTTCTTTCCTGCTTCCTTTTTCTTCCGCGGCTTTCTTCTTCTTCTTTTCTTTCCACTTCCTTCTTATCATTCTCTTCATTCTCCCCTTCTTTTATTATTCTTTTGGTTTTCATTTTGTTTTGTACCAAATTGTTGTTTCAGTTACACAGGGAAACACTGGAATCACCTAGGTACAACTTCTCTTCTCCAAAGTATACAACATTAACACAAAACAAACTCGAGAGATGAGGTGGCCCACCCCACTTTGGTCTAGAGACGAACACAGGACTGGGCTGGGGCCCCATAAATGCACAACCCCAAGCCACATCCTTAGGTAGCTGCCTGCCCTGGCTCTTGGGGGATAGCCATGGAGAAGATTGACAAGAATCTAAGGGTATTGAATCTTAGAGCATTTTTCCCACATCCAGTTTTGTATTTCCCAGAAATAGGCCCTCAGACAAAGATTGTGGAGCAGTTAATTTATTTGGGATAGGATCCTAGGAAACACTGAGTGAAGAGTGGAAGAGAAAGACAAAGGAGAGAATGAAGGCAACCAAAGGTGTGTTATCAAGCAGGTCACCCCATAGGGGGACCCTGGAAGATGGTGGGGGACACATACTTCGAAGTGAACCCCTAAGGGGTCAGAGAGCTGGGGCATTTGTAGACCAGCTCCCGTTAGTCAGGGCTGCCCCTTGAGGGTATCATTCCTAAGCCATCCAGCCTGCCCATGTGAGAGCAGAGTGTACTCAGGTCACCAGAGAGCCCTTGGACAATGTTGTGGGCACTGGAAGCTGGAAGTCCAGCCCTCATGCATGGAAAGGGCGAGTATGAGGTACAGGCAGGAGCCAGCTGTGTCTGCCACACACCACGTCACAGAAACACACTGCAGAGGGCACAGCGTCCACTCTTCTACAGTCAGGTAGGAAGATGCTAGCTTCACAGATGCTAAATTCTCTTTTCAACAAGGATGGCAGGAAAGGGTCTTAGAATGCCAGGACAGACCTAGATCCAAGTGACTCCCTCCCAGAAAAGAAGCCCATGAGGAAGTTCTCATCAGTGTGTTCAACACTGCAAATTCAATAAGCGGGCAGACTGAACTTAGAGTAGAAGATGGGTCTCATTCAGTCCACGTTCACTACAAGACGCCTCACTTCTCTGCTTTTTTCTATCACTCAGTGATAGATTCAAAGGTCAAATCTGTCACTGGAGCAGTTCTTGGGACAGAGAAGAACAGAAGTGGCTATAACCCATAGAGACATTCTTTGAATACAGGAATCAGTCTGACAGCTCAACCAGCATTCTTGATCCCTACTCAGGACTCTATAAACAGGGAAGCCCATGCAGACATGATTGTCTCCATCCTCATCCATAAAGCCCCTAGACAAGTGGATGGAAATGGGAAAATATACTTGGCTGCAGCAGAGCCTTTGGCTAAGTCCAGAACCTTTCCAAAGGCTTTTTGGACTTTCAGGAAATGGGATGATTTGTTCCTTCATCTGCCCTTCCACTAACCAGACCATCTTCCAGAGTGGAAATAATAAGAAGAATGCAGAATAATCTCAGGGTTCCAAGAGGGGGCTCTCGGCCCCACACTCATCGGGCTGTGTTCTTTAGCTTCACAATTGCTGCCCTCAGCACGAAGTCCCTGCATGGCTGAGTCTAACACTGACCCTCGGCCTCTTCCTCCTTCACATAAAGCAGCCTTTGGGGCACTTGTTCACTCCTGGAAACATTGCTTCCCACGACCTCCGGGCTCCCTGTTGCCTGGCTGTCCTCTTACCCCCCTGTTACCTCCCCTGCCCACCTTGGTTCCTTTTTCCCTCATCCCCACAGTCATGTTCTGTCTTCTGACATGTTCCTTCTCTCTCCACGTTCACTTTCAGGTTTGCAGTTTTCAATACCATTTGTGTGCTGATGAGCCCAGCCTCCTGTCCCTAGTTGTCTACTTGACATTCTCACATATGTCCAGACCTGCACTCCTGGCCCTTCCCCCAGATCAAATCTTCTAAGCAAATGGTGTCTCCATCTTTCCAGCAGTTCCAACAAACCTTAGAGCCGTCTTTGGTTGACTCTATGCCCCATATCCCATGTCAAAGCTAACAGGCAATTCTGTGGCTTTACCTTCAAAATACATCCAGATGCAAAGTTACTGCGAGATGGGAAGGAGGAACTCTGGTGCTCTGTAGCACTGCAGAGTGAATATGTTTGACAGTGATTTAGTGTAAACTTTCAAGAAGCTAGAAGAGAGGATTTTGAAAGAGCATAACAGAAAGAAATGATCGATGTTCAAGGTGATGGATCTGCTGTGTACACTGATGTGATCATTAAACATTGTATACATGTGTCGAAATATCACTCTGTATCCTACAAACATGCACAACTATTTAATATCACATGTCAATGAGAAGGAAAAGGAAAAAAAATAAATGACTCTCAAGAACCCTTGAGGAAGCTGTGTGTGCATGTAAAATAAATTTTTAAAAAAATACATCTAGAATCTGACCACTGTGATCACTCCCTCTGCTGCCACCTGGCTGAGCTGCCACCATCCCTCCTCGGAATGATTGCAGGAGGTCCCTCAGGGTTCTCCCTATTTCTTTCCTCATCTCCTGGTGGGTACTCTGTGCCCCTCCAAGTGGTCAGAATCATGTTGGAAGGTCTGAGTAGAGACACTACACTTAACACCCTCCACCAGGGCCCCATCGCACTCGGAGTAAAAAGGCAAACACCAGGGCCCTGAAGCCCCGTTAGCCCTCAGACCTCCTCACCTGCAGCCCACCCCTTCTTCAGGCCCCTCCAGTCTCCCTGGCCACCTTGCAGTTTCCCATATGGTCCTGCTTTGGCGCCTGCTCTGCCTTTGTTCAGGGATATCCGTGCCCCAGACTGCCACATGTTCACTCCCTCATGCCTTTCCAAATGTCACCATCTTGGTAAGGTCTTTTGTGGTTACCCTACTCACATGTTCACAAGCATTCCCACCCAGAACTCCCAGTTCCCCTTCTCTGTGTTATTCTCCTTCATCCTATATATAATTACAATCTATTTATGTATTATATTCCTTCCTCCAATGGGATGTGAGTGTTAAGGGGCAGACAGCTTTATCAATTTTGTTTCTTGCTGTATCCTCAATATCTAAACAGTGCTTGAGACCCATTTGGTGGCAGACTGATGGTTAAACAAACACCGTAATCAAGTGCCTATCCATCCCCAGTGGCTTACCATTTTACAAAGCACTTCTAATTTTTTTAAAGAGTTCTTTTTTAGAGTATTGTGCTGAATTCTCCCTGGAATTTATGGCAATTGGTCCTGTATCTGCATTCTCTGCCAAAACAGAATACACCTATTCCCTGTTTTGGTCAAACAGTCTCAGATCAACCCCGGGCTTCACTTTCACCTGCTTTGAAAACTGTTCTCTGCCTCTTGGCCTCAAGACATCTGTTCCTCCTTGGGATGTTCACGCGTGGCCAATGTCTCCATTACGGAGAGGGGTCCAGACCTGGAGGATATTATTCTCTAGAAGTGTAATGACCAAAGCTGAGCATGGAGAGATGCCCACCTCTTCCCCATCACATGAAAACCCTTTTCACCCAGATGAAGGCTGTCTTGGTTTGTGAAGCTGTTGATGCTCACCCTTGATCATGGGAACGTTTGAGCAGCTCGTTCTTGCTCTCCATGTATTTTTCTGATGCACCACCCTGTTCCATATTAAGATGTGAGGTTCTTTGCATTCATCCTGCTTACACCACCCTTGTTTGTCCTAGCGCAGGCTGTTGACATCTTTTTAAATCTTGATTCTCTTATGCGGGGGCTGGCTCTACCTCCCAGTTGTGTATATCCACAGATCTGATGAGCAGTTTCAACAGCGTGATGAGGGTGGGCCAGTTTGCATCTGGAATCTTTAAAAGATTGCAGTTGAGAGTGTGATTAAGAGCTTGAGATTTACAGTCAAACTGTTAGGACTGAAATCCATCATTACCATTTGTTATCTGTATGACACTCAGCAAATTAATTAAATTCTTCATGCCTCAGTTTCTTCAACTTTAAGATAGATTAATAATAGCTTTACCTCATGGAGTAATTGCATTAATTAAATGAGTTGATACACTTAGAGTACTTAGAACAGCACTGGGTGTATGGGAACCACTCAGTAAAAACGGTCTGTTATTATGCTTGTGGACATGAATGTCCAAATATATTTCTCCTAGAATGTGCTTCCTGGAGAGGGTCCCAAGCCTTTCCTCTCCTGGAAGCTATCTCTTGGTGCCACAGGCCCATCGACTCTTCTTCCTCCAGACATTAGTTTTTACTGCAGAACTTGGCAAAGATCCATTCTGATCCCATTCCGCCCTTCTTGCCCACTTAGTGCATGTTATTCCAGACCACCAAGATGGACTGCGGGCACTGGGAGAGCAAGTGGCCTCACACAGCAGGTTCTTATTAACCAACGATGCAGCCCAAATGGTAGAGTCGGGAAAGTGCAGTCTGTGATACCAAGGCCTCTGATGATGCCACATGGATTCAAATTAAAATGCCACTCACTCTACAGCTGCTGTAACTTTGCCTCTTTTCCTAGGTAGATCTCTGACCTGGATCATTCTGCTAAGAACACTAAGACTGGTAATGAATAATGAGGCTGGATTAGAAGGAAGATCAATGATCCACTGGGTTAGCGTTTAACAACCCAAATTGAAATTTGCTGGTGGGGTGTGTGTGTGTGTGTGTTCACGCGCGCTGTGATTAGTGAATCTCTTCTGTTTGCTCATCATCCAAACCATAATCTTTTTGTTAAAGCCATAATCTTTTAAGCTTTAATTTTACAGACTATGTGGTCTTTAGCTTCATCCTTAAACAGACCTCTAAGGGATAAAGCATCTTAAACACCAAATGGTTTAATTCCTTCTCCAGTTGGTTTTATTGTTATTTGGTTTAGATTTTCTTATGTTTTTGGTGGGGAAAAGGGGAAGTCCTTTAAAAAAAATTCTATCATGGAAGGATCAAATCAGAGTCCAGAAGTTGTAAATAAATTAGTTGAATGCAGTCAACAGTTAGGTTCTCGGAAAGCAGACACTAAGACAGAGTTTTGAGTGTAAGATGTTTTTTAATCAATGCCTATGTTAGCCCATTCTCAAATTGCTATAAAGAAATACCTGAGACTTGGTAATTTATAAAGAAAAGAGCTTTAATTGGCTCACATTCTGCAGACTGTACAGGAAACATGATGCTGGCATCTGCTCAGTTTCTGGGGAGGCCTCAGGAAGCTCACAATCATGACGGGAGGTGAAGGGACATCAGGCACATCACATGGCCAGGGCAGGAGCAAGAGAGAGCAAGGCAGGCGGTGCTACCCACTTTCAAACAACCAGATCTCTCAAGAACTCACAACCATGAGAACAGCACCCAGGGGATAGTGCTAAACCATTCATGAGAAATCCACCCCCATGATCCAATCAGCTACCAGCACCAGAACAAAGCAGGTGGAAGAAGGGGGGATAGCTTTGCTTGCTGAGTCTTCTGGCTCTCTTTCTTCTTCCCATACTGGACCCTTGCTTCTGCTCCTCCTATCCTTGGACATCAGACTCCAGGTTCTTTGGCCTTTGAACTCTGGGCTTGCACAGGTGGCTTCCTGGGGCCTCATGGGCCTATGGTAGGACTAAGGTAGGACTTCACCTTGTGATTACCTGAGCCAATTCTCCCTAATAAACGCCTTCTGTATGTACATAGATACTATTGGTGCTGTCCCTCTGAGACCCCTGACTAATACAATGCCTGTGAAGGGAAGGGAGAGGAAAATGAAGCCATGCAGTGATGCAGGCGCACAAGAGTCCCAGCCAAGCTGGCAAAGAGTTCTGGAACAAATATGGTTCATGCTGGGCCCAAACTGCCAGGAATGTATACCACTGCCTCTGTGAGTGGATGTGGGCCTTCCAGGAAGGGTGTGACCTGGGCGAGGTGGCTCTCTGCAGTTGATGCTGGCCCAGCCCAGTGGAGCCAGCAGCTTGAAGCTGCCTGATGGCCACATCCTGCAGCCGTGTAGCACATCCTTTCTTGTAGGGAGTTTGTGTGTCACCTCTCCGTGCCTGCCACGTGTGCTTTACAGCCCTCTAGACAGAGTCATTCGGGACCTCTGAACACTCACACTGAGGCAGGGACACTGTGTTAGGGAAGGTGGGGTGAGTGCTTGACAATGTTATAACAAATGCTGTGACCTCCCAGTTTTCGGGCCCACTGTCCACCTGAGATGGCTGACTTAGACCTGCCCACCAATGCTGGAGCCACCCAAACAATAGGCACTTGGACTATGAATGAGGAGTTTCTGTGGTCAAAATCACCCCCAAGAAAATGGGTTCTAGGAAGTGTCTAATTATCTGGAGGACTTTGGAAGATGTAAGGGCCATTTAGGAGTTTTGAACAGCAATGATGAGCCACCCCCTGAGGGATATCAGTATACCTCCCACCTCTCATTCCCCCTAAAGATGTCTTCAGCCAAGAGCCAGAACCTGCTTCTGTCCAAGGTGCTACTTGGGCAGCTGAGAACGCCCTTTAGGGCCTGTTTGATGAATGGGAGGAAGGAAAGAAGCAAACCATTTCCTGCAGAAGCCCCGAGTTCCCCACTGGGCAGGAGGTCCATGGGCCAAATGCCTACTCTTTCTTTCATTCATTCAATGTTTGATGAGAGCCTGTTTGTAGTGAACCAAATAGTTGAAGCCCCTGCCCTCATGAGCTTGACATTCGGTGGAATATATGGTGCATCAGTCACATGGAAGTGACGCAGCCTTGAAAGCAAACAATCTTACGAGTCAAAGCTCAGATTGAATCTGACTTCATAGGGTTTCTCTTGAGCAGGTCCTTTGAATTCATTTTCCCTGGACTCTGGAGTCTGATGAGGTATGAGAATCTAGACAAGCAAGGCCATGGAGCCTGCCTGGTGGGCTGCAAGCCAGTGCATCTGTGCCCACCCACTGCTGCTGGCAGTTAGAAGGACAAGGACAGCATGCCCCTAAAGCACCTCTGAGTGTCGCCAGGAGGTTTTAGGCAAGAAGCTTGCAGGACTGTGGGAGCCACAGACATGCACCCAGGCCCTTCTTCCCGTTGCCTCTAGCACCAGCCGATGAGGAAGGGAGCAGCACCCTGGGACTCAAAGCAGCAAGGATCTGAGGTGTCCAGTGGAGCTGACCTTGGTAGGGCGGTCTTTGCTTCTCACAAAGGCTCAGGAGACACTATCCATGACTTTTGTTTCGGGGGAGATCTGGGGAGGCAAATGGTGGTGAAACCTCTGCTGCTCCAAACCAAGATTGCCTGCAGGAGGGCGGCTTGGGCTCCCTCTCTGAGGTCTGGAGCCAGGGAACATCCCCAGTGGGGAAGTTTGCTGCCCACAATCTCTATCTCAAACCACATACTCCCAGATCCCACCTCTAGCCCATAAGCTTTCTGCCTGTCACAGCAGCAATTATAAAAAGAGGGATTTAATAAAAAGAATGGTGGTGTCCCAGCAGGAATTTCCGGTCTGCGGTTAGAAGAGGCGGCATGTTACATAATGAAAAGACTGAAGGGCCCTGGGACTTTCTTTTTGATCTCCAACTTCCAAGCCAGATGCCAGGGAGCTTTAAAACCCCTCTCATCTTACTTTAAATCATCTCATTTCAGGTTTTGTTTTCTTGTCTTTTTCTTTCCCTTCTTCACTTTCAATTGACTTCTCCTCCTAGCACTTCCTTGGAGCATCTACCTGGAAATTTGCAGGAAAGGAGAGCCAGTCTGCCCTAAGACATGTTTAGTACTAGTGGTGGGGAAAGATGGGGAAGAGGGTCACTAGTGGGGACCCCACTTTCCAGCCCCACCAGTGGGATGGGTAAGAACACAGACCAGAGTCAGGCCATCTACACCCAGGTTCTAACTTCACTGCTTTGTTAGTCTATTTGGGCTGCCATAGCAAAGCACAGCAGACCGGGTGGCTTGCACAACAGAGATTTATTTTCTTATGCTTACAGAGGCTGGAAGTCCGAGACCCAGGTGTCAGGACGGTTGTCTTCTTCCAGCTGTCCTCCTCACCTTGCAGGTGCTGTCTTCCCCATCCCCGTGTCTTCACAGGCTCTTCCTTCTGTGCACATCTGAATCCTAATTTCTTCCTCTTCTTATTTATTTATGGATGTATTTATTTATTTTGGAGTTTGGCTCTTGTTGCCAAGGTTGGAGTGCAATGGTGCAATCCTGGCTCACCGCAACCTCTGCCTCCTAACTTCAAGCAATTCTCCTGCCCCAGCCTCACAAGTAGCTGGGATTACAGGCATGTGCCACCACGCCCTGCTAATTTTTTGTATTTTTGGTAGAGACGGGGTTTCTTCACGTTGGTCAAGCTGGCCTTGAACTCCCGACCTCAGGTGATCCGCCCACCTCTTTCCCCCAAAGTGCTGGGATTATAGGCATGAGCCACTGCACCCAGTCAATTTCCTCTTTTAAGGACACAAATCATATGGGATTAGGGCTTACCCCTGTGACCTCATTTTAACTTTAATTACCTCTTTAAAGGCCCTAGCTCCAAATACGGTTGCCTTCTGGGATTCTAGGGGGTAAAGACTTCAACATATGAATTTTGGGGAGACAGAACTCAGCCCATGACAACTATGTACTGACTAGGTGATCTTAAGCAAGTACTTTTTAAGCCTCTTGTGCCTCTGTTTCCACATAGGAAAAAGGGGTACAGTGACAGTGCCTACCTAGGTGGGTTGTTGTGAAGATTAAATGAGTTAATATCTCGTGAGTTGGGTATGAGTTAAAACAGCGTTGGGAACTGTTATTTCAGAGGAAAGCTGAGAAAATTCTCACGGTCTTTCCTTCTTACGATCCATGGGGTCGAGGCATGCCAACTTTGTCCTCAGATTCAGAAAGCATGTGCAGCCAGTTAGTTCTTAGTGTTGGAAAGTGCTGAATTGTTCAGATTCCCACAAGCCAAACTGTAAAACCACAGCAGGGTGAACCGCCAGGGCAGCCCAGAGCTCCAGCCAGCTACCCCACTTAGCTCCCCCAGCACCCCGCATCCCACCCTGCCCAATTACAGAGGCTTAAAATATAACAGCAAATTATTTTATTCTCCTGCCACCAAAAAAGTGACATCTAATTACCTTTTCCTTGATAAGGGGCTGGCTCAGCAATCCCCTTACAACAAATATGACACAGAGTGACCCTGCCTGGCTTCCAGGCGAGGTCAGAAAAAGCAATATTGCTTTCCCCTTGGTTTGCCCTCTCTCTCTGTCTCTCACTTTCTTGGGACACTGATCTTTGGAGCCGGTAGCTACCTGAAGGCACCATGTATGGCTGAAGAGACCATACATGGAGAGAGATACTCAGGGAGCCTCAGATGCCCTCGCCCCAACTGTTTGAATGTTTCCAGCTGGGAAGCCAGACTGAGAATAAGTAGTATGCATATGATTTCAGCCTGCGATCCCCAAGCCACCCCAATCGATGCCAACTAGAGCAGAGATGAGCTTTCCCGTGGATCGATAGGATCCGTGATTATAAGAATGGTTGTTTTGGCCGGGCGCGGTGGCTCACGCCTGTAATCCCAGCACTTTGGGAGGCCGAGGCGGGTGGATCACAAGGTCAACAGATCGAGACCATCCTGGTCAACATGGTGAAACCCCGTCTCTACTAAAAATACAAAAAATTAGCTGGGCATGGTGGTGCGTGCCTGTAATCCCAGGTACTCAGGAGGCTGAGGCAGGAGAATTGCCTGAACCCAGGAGGCGGAGGTTGCGGTGAGCCGAGATCGCGCCATTGCACTCCAGCCTGGGTAACATGAGTGAAACTCCGTCTCAAAAAAAAAAAAAAAAAAGAATGGTTGTTTTATGCTACCACATTTCGAAGTAACCTTTTAAGCAACTGTCATTACTAGAGCATAGATACGTAGATAAAATCCAGCCACTTTCAGACAAGGCATTGTGGGGTGCTTCTCAAGGCCTCTAAACAAGGAAGTGGCTCAGCCCCTCCCTTTGGTGCATTGAGTTGTAGATCTATGATAATGAGCTCTACATCCTTTTTTATTAGTATGTGTTGTGTGTATGTCATTAAAAACTTCCAGAAGGAACTTTTGTTTGTTGGTGAATGAGTTTTTAGAGTCTTAAAAGAAGACCAAGTCTAGTTATGAGATGACAGTGCAGGTAAAAAGTGCAATACGGATTAAACTATGACAAGGGCGGAGGGGAAAGTTTATCAAGGAAGAGGACTGGGTGATACCTACGGTTTGGGGATACTTTATTCTGCAGGAAAAAAAAATCCCCTCTGACTCGCCAAAAGGGTCACAAGACCCCCCTCCATGGCCCACCAGCCTTCTTTTGCATTTTCAGAGTAACTGGACCACTTTTTTCCTTGGCTGACCCACTCCGCAGTCTCCAGTGTTAATTTAGGAGCTTGACATCGCATCGGTCTATCTAGCCTGCGGGTCTCCCAGCACAAAGAGGCTATAATCCTGCAAACCTTCCCATGACACCTTCACGAGTTAAGCAGATCTTTTTATCAGGGCAGTTTCCACAATGTTAGAAATAAGATTAAACGATTTTTCTCTTCCCTTTGGGATAAAAGAAATGGTGATTGGGGAGTCTTAAGTGTCTGTATGTTGTCAATCTTTTTTGGGGGGAAAAGCTTAAAAAGATGATGATTGCACACAAGCATCTCAAATTCAAGGCTCTTTCAAAGCCAGTGTATTCTGCAGTGCTCTGCAAGCAGAAACATTACAGAGGGTGAGAGATTAGGGGTTATTGAGAGAAAAAAACTGGAAGAGGAAGAAATGATGTTGTCAGACCCTCAGCAGTTTGACACTAAAGCTTGACAACAAAGCAGAAGTTTACCAGGGAGCAGGCAGCTGGGATATTCCAGCCAGTTGTCCTAGCTGTCACTGGGACACTAGCACATTCTTGGGGAAATCCGGATAAGGCCCCACCTGCTGGGACACAATCAGGTCTTCTGTCTTGTGTTTACAGAGCAGCTGGATGCTTAATTCTGGTGTTGCTTACCTGAGAAATGGAATTTGAGCTTCTGACGTGGGGAGAGATGAGAAAGGAGAGAATATGTGTGGGGCTGGAGGAAGCAATAGCTCTGACCTCCTTTGGAGTCTGCCTTGCAAAGACAGAGAGGGAGAGAATGATGGCGCTTACCAGCCCTCATTACATTTACCAGAGAAAACGTTTGCAAAGCCCAGATATTTTTCAAGGGAACCTTTGTTTTCTGCAGACTGAAAATATTACTGACTCTGAAAAGTTTTCTTACTAGAAAAGTAAAACTCTCCAAGCTGCCAGATTCTTTTTGGAACGGGTTTGATGTGAAAGGTGCATTTAGGATCATCTATTCTCTTTTTAGTGGCCAATGAGAGTTCAATTTCTAGACTCAGAGCCCTCACCGTTTGCAAGTAACGAAAGGAGGCAAATATCTAATTTCCAGGAAACACAAAAGTAAACCACCGGACTTTCTGTTCTTACGGATTCTTCTTGATTGACATCTCCTCATGTGTGCCCTCCTCTTTGTGCCGTAGTCATGCAGGATGTTTCAGTGGATCTCCAGAGACTGCCATCATCAAACCAGTGACTCCAAGCAGGCTCATTTCTCCCTACATCGCTTAGCTCCTTGACGGTTCCCCAACTCATCCCCTCACCAGTACCCCTTAGCCCTTAGATCTCACGTCCCTGTGTACACTCGTGGGAGTGTTGTTAGTTGGTTTGTTTAGTTGTTTTTAACTAAGGATATTTAATATTGTTTGCCTTGGTACCCTGTTGACCCTCTTGGTCAGAGTATGTTGCTTCTGGTCTCCTCGGGAATTTCCAAATGCATTCAGTAGATGTTCTTTTTTAGTGGAATTCATGTCCCTTAGGTATGTCCCTGGGATCTTTTTACTTCTAGACTAATGCTTCTTTCATTTTATCATGCACATGGATCACTGGGGATATGGTTAAAATGCAGATTCTAATTTGGAAAGGCTGGGATGGGACCTGAGATTCTGCATGGTTCCAGGTATGGTAGCTCCTGGGTGCTGCTGCTGCTGCCATACCCAGAACCACACAAAAGAACAGCCTGAGGGCCTAGAAATAGAAATTCCATTTGACCCAGCAGTTCCATTACTGGGTATATACACAAAGGATGATAAACCGTTCTATCACAAAGACACATACGTTCATTGCAGCACTGTTTACGATAGCAAAGACCTGGAACCAACCCAAATGCCCATCAATGATAGACTGGACAAAAAAAACGTGGCACATATACACCATGGAATACTATGCAGCCATAAAAAAGGATGAGTCTGTGTCCTTTGTAGGGACATGGATAAATCTGGAAACCATTATTCTCAGCAAACTGACACAAGAACAGAAAACCAAACACCGCATGTTCTCACTCATAGGCGGGTGGTGAACAATGAGAACACTTGGGCACAGGGAAGGGAACAACGCTCACAGGACTAGGTGGGGGGATGGAGGGGAGGGGATGGGGGACAGCGGCAAGGTGGTGGGGAGGAGGGGGAGTGATAACACCGGGAGAAATGCCTGACATAGGCGATGGTGGTGGCAGGGGGCGGGGAGACAGCAAACCACCATGGCATGTATGTACCTATGCAATAATCCTGCAGGATGCAGGTGCACATGTACCCCAGAGCCCAAATACAATTTTTAAAAAAGTCAAAAAATAAAAAGAACAGCCTGTTGGTCATATCCAGTCTTCTGCTCTTTTCATCTTCTCTGGAACCGCCGGCTCCACCCGCTTTCCTTCAAAAACGCTCCTCTAAGCTGGTATATTTATGAAGGATCATTACCAGGAGGCATTAAAGCCCAGAAATGCCAAATCTCCTGGTTGCCAATGCAGATCCGCCATGCTCATCAGCTCCGTCCCACTCCACTTTAAACGTGGATTGAGCTCCTCCCCTATGGCAACATCAGGCAAGATGCAGGGAGGCGATGGGTTCTGAGGAGCTGTCCTCGGGGAGTTTTATGCACTTGCAGGGTTAGGGACCCAGAAAGCAAACCAGATGAGAGAGCAAGAGGTAAATGACTTCAGTACACGGTTGCACTAAACCAGTGATACAAACCTCTAGGAACTTGAAAGGAGACTGGGGATGGAACAGTCGGAGAGGCTTGATGCAGAAAAGGAAACTGGAGCTGAGTTCTAAGATGTATTGAGAAGGAAGCAATATGAAGAACTCAGGCTCACTGGAGGAATGAGCATGGGGCTATTAAGGGCTAACCTGCAGAGAGCTCAAAGTCTATGAAAAAGGAGAAAACTAAGACATTATGGCTAGGTCATGTCCAGAGTGTCCTTTAGTGAGCTTGTAAAAGTGCTTAATGATAGTTCTCTGCTCGTCATCAAACCAGAGCTATAATTCACACCCGTTGAGGCTGGGTTTCTGATCAGAAAGAGCTGAAAAAGTAAAACTCTATTTCAGGAAGCATGGTTCAACCCATTTTCACTCTCATTCTTGGAGTCTGTGTTGACTTTTGAGAAGGTCATTCACAACACACCATGCTTTGGGCTAAACTGGGAAAAAGAGTATCTGAAAGTAAACTTAACATTCCAACCATGCTAAGTTATTTTCCAACCCTGGAGCATACAGGTGAGTTGAGATGAGCTCAGGTGTGTATTAGCCCTTTGGGTTGCTATAGAAAGAAATACCTGAGGCTGGGTAATTTACAAAGAAAATAAGTTTGTTTGGCTCTCAGTTCTGCTGGCTATATAAGAAGCATGGCACCAGCATCTGCTTCTGGTGAGGACTTCAAGGAACTTCCACTAATGGAGGGAGGAGAAGGAGGAGCAGGCACATCCCATGGCAAGAGAGGTAGCAATAGAGAGGGAAGGAAGATGCCAGCCTCTTTAAACAGCCAGCTCTCATGTGAACTAGTAAAGTGAGACTCACTCATTATTGGTGGCGGCACCAAGCCATTCACGAGGGATCTGCCTCCATGACCCAAACGCCTCCTCCCTCTTTGTCCCATCTCCAACACTGGAGATCAAATTTCAGCTTGAGATTTAGAGGAGACAAATATCCAAACCAAAACAAATTATAGGTGTTTTTTGCTTTTTGTTTGGTTTTATTTTTTAAACAAGAGAAGCTATCAAATAATCAAATACAGTGACTTGAATTCAGGGTCTTCAATTGCATGAGTGGCTCCCACGGGCTCTGGACATTGAAAACGCCAGCACCACAGGCCCACGTTTCTATTGTCCATTTATCAAGATGGCAGCAAGTCCAGCTCCATAAATACTTTCTCAAAATGAGTGGCTCTCGGCAGTTGAGAACTTTCTGTGCTGACCACCAGCAGCAAGCATGCTCAGCCCTGAAACAGGAGCTGCAAAAGACCATCAAGCCTGTGACTAGTTTGCAGAGGCTTAGCTTTCCAATATCTTTAGATTTTACATTAGTAATGTCTCTTAGAGATTCAGAATGTACTGGTGTTGGCCAGCACAATGCCCTCTAGAATTCTGCTGTCCAGAACTTACACTTAAATTATTTTTTAATTAAAAATTAATTTCCTCAGTCACACCGGTTGTATTTCTAGTGCTCAATAGCCACATGCGTTTAGTGGCTACCATATTGGACAGCATAGGTTATAGACTATTTTCTTCATCACAGGAAGTTCTGTTGAGCAGCTGCTCTAGAAACTAATCTCCTAAATTGTCTTAATATCCAGTGGTGGATGGAGAATGGGCCTGCCAGTGTATGAGCGAAACATCTATAGAAGAGCAAATATGTGTCCCTAGGAAGAAAGACCACACCGGTATGATGCCAGGTAGACTAAGCTACATACCCACAGCACAAACACTTAGTGGCCAGCCACATCCCTGTGACTCAGGAAGAAGAGGGGGAGTTGAAGAGCATGCTTTCTTCTCCACAAAAGCCTCTTTTTCCTGAACTAGCCTGACGACTCCTCCTCTTATCACAAGCCAGGTCACACCCCTTTCTCAAAAGAGCCAAGGCCTCCAGAAATCTTTTCAGGTCTCACTTCCTATTATTATACTTTGCTTCAAGACCTTACTTGCTTTGCCTGGGCGCCTCTAAGCTATTGTTTTCAAGTATTTTACCTGTCATCTGCATTTCTTCCCAGTCCCTTCTCTCTGATGTTTTGATTGGACTCCCTGCTTGGTTTGATCTTGCCTTGGCCTATAAAGGTCATTTTCCCAAAGTCACTCAATGACAGCTCTTCAGGCAAGTATCCTGACACCAGCATTCTAGAACTCAGGCCTAGAATAGCACCTGAGACATCCACTTATCTGGGAAGGAGATACAGACATAGTGGCAGTATCAAAATAAAGTTGTATGTATGAGACAGCTATTGCTGTGTAACAAAAAGCATGTAAATCTCAGTTGCACACAAGAACAAACATTTATTTCTTACCTATCTTTTATTCTGGAGCCGAGGACCAAATAGCAGCAGCTACTCAGGGAAGTCTTCTCATGGTGATGGCAAAAATACAAAAAGAAAGATGAAATGTTCCAGGCCTCTTAATTCTTGGCTCAAAGCTGGCAAACCATCACTTGCACTCTCATTCAGTCTACCAAGTAAGTCACATTGGTATGCTCAGAATCCAGAGGCTGGGAATCACTTTCTACATTTTACAGGAAAATTCACAAAGTTAGCTGAAACAGGATGTGAGTTCACACTGTGCGTGACCACTTATCCAGATTTTGGGAAGAGGAAGTGAGCAAGCAGTCAACCATACAGCTCATACTCACTGAGTTCTGATTCTGTGGATGAGTTCTACATAGTATCGTTTATCTATTGCTATGTCACAGACTATCCCAAGATTTATTGACTTAAAAGAACAAATTTCATATAGGTCATAATTTTTTGGGTCAGCAATTTAAGTTCAACTCAGTGGGATGGTCCTTATGATCCGGGATGCTCTTGGCTGGGTTTGGTTCGTTGTTTCAGTCTGGGAAGGCTGCACCTCACATTCTCCAGCAGGCTATCCCAGGCTTGTTCACATAGGAGTGGGGAAGTTCCTGTCATGAGAGTGGATACTCAACTCCTCTTGAAAACCTAGGCTTGGAACTGAAATCCCAATACTTCTGCCACATCCTATGAATTAAAGCAAGATATCAGATTCAAAAGAGGGAGGTGAGTGTCACCTAATCACCAAAAAAATAGATTCCACCACCTCGTGATGCAACGAGCAACAAAGAATCTCGGCTTCTTGTTTTGCAATCTTCTACATGAATCCAGGATGTATATTCCATTACTGGAAATAACATTATAAGGCTTGGTCCCCATCCAAAATTTACCACATAGAGGCAACCTGAGGAGTGACACATATTAAGTGCAGATAGCGTTCGAAAGATGTATTTCCTTCCTCCGTTACTCCCTAAACAGTGGGACATCTTTCCATGCCCTGTCTTGATGAGACAATGTCAAAAGTATGTTGAAGTTACATAATATACTTTGATAGCAGCTGGTTATTACCAACCTGATATCACACCAGTAATTCACTAGGGAAATTCACTGGGTCTGAATTTACTTAGAAAATCCCCATGTGTGTCCATCATCAGTATTACCACCTGTCAGTTCTTTCTAAGGAATGGAGTTGCAGCCGCTAATAACAGTTGTCAATAACAGCTGCAAGCATAACCCTAAATCCAAGTTTCTATAGTTGCATTCTTTCTGGGAGCCAAAATGACTGTAAACATGTATTTTGTCATTCATTCCTACTGAGGTACATTTATTCAGAAACAGTTGGCCACAAGTGAATGCAAGTAGTAACTCCAGAAATATATATATATATGTCTTTTTCTGAAGTCCCAGTTTCCCATTTCATCCCACCAAGAGAGTTAATGCGACACTTTCTCTTATTTCAAGCGTTGTAAATCTATTTGTCTGATTTATATTTCTTTGGATTGTTTCCTTCGCCACCTTTATTGAATTCTGTTTTTCTTCCTATTTATCTAGGGGCATAGCTTATTCATTTTTCCTGAGGTTAGCCCAGCTGACCATACTTTATAGGCTATGAATTTGTTTTAGTAATAATTATTATATTTTAATATCATTTGCATTCATAAAACATTAATTTTCAACTTATAGTAGTCACTAAGTCTAATCAAAATCCATCAGAATTCAAATAGAAAGGAAACCACATTCCAAGCTCTACAGTAAGACCTGACATGATTCTGTTCATCCTCATGTCAGTCCAAAAGGAAGTGCATTATTACTTCCATGTTTCAGCTGAGGAATCTGAGGCTCAGAACAGGGAAGCACCTTTTCTATGTTCCAGGATAGGCATGAAGCAGAGCAAGAATAGTCTTCATGTCACTTTACCTGATGATGAAGCTGTGATGTAAGTTACATATAGAGAAAGAAATTCCAATATTTTTCTCAAAGACACTTATTTTTTACATTGTTATAGAAGGTGACAAAAGAGGTGTTGAATTGAACAGAATAAAATCCACCTTAAGGGTAACTATGCAACTTATTTCAAGAGTAGGTGAGTATTTCTTGGTTCTATTCTTCTGGGTTCTAAGTAGTTCTTCCCAGGAAAACATAAGAGAGATTAAGTTTAAGTAATTAGTGCTTCCTTGTAAATCTATAGTCCCCCAGTTCTACTGAGAAGGCCTTGGGTATTTTGATTACAGGCAATATGCCTATTTGATTATTCTTCATCCCTTTTAAAATGAATATGGACTGTCACGTAGAGCCAGTTGAATACTGTGAAATGATCACAGTGAAATGTCGTAAGGGAGACCTTGCACAAGAACCTGGATTCCTGCTTCTAACTGAGGACTTCCTACAAGGTTATACAAACTAGTAGAAAATGACTGACCTGCTGGCGATCTGCAGACTGATCAGAGTGAAACGCCTTAGAGCATATCAGATTCTCTTTTTATCTGCAAAGCAGGAGCAAATCATTTCAGTGAGCTGTTGGCATGCAACAGGCACTTAGGGAAGATCCATGAAATGAAAATATCCATTTGGGATCCATTGTATTCAAATATGTGCCTACCATCAGGATGCATGTACCTGTCTGCGCTCTTTCTTAGAAGTGGTACAACTGCACATGAGCCATTCTTCCCAACCACCATCTCCTTCATTTTAACTGGTAAAAATACTGTTATTCCATTATGTCGAAATTCTCCATTTTCTTGACTCTCTCATAATCTCCATAGTGTTTCCACATGTAAGTTGTGAGCTTTTGTGAGAAGACAGAATTCCTTTAATTTACTCCAGCACTGATTAACCTAACATGATTCTTGGCCATTCTACATGGAAGTCTCCTCACACTTTCCATGGACACAAAGGATACCTGACTCTTGTATTTACTTGGCTGATGGACTGAGGATGGGAAAAAAAGGCACAGAATGAAAACAAGTAAATATTCTGAGGGTCAGGGAGATTACAATAAAATAAATAAAGGAACAACAAGCTGTAAGAAGAAAAGAAAAGAATAAGTCATGCCTGATCAACATTATTTTAATTGTCCCACTATGTTAGTTAATGAAGGGAAGAACATCATGGTGCCCACCCTTGAGAAGGATGTTCAGTTGAGTGATTTGTGAAACATTTAGCTATCACATTTATTGAACAAGAATAAACACAGCATAATAATAAGTGACAAGGATTCTATAAAGAGATATATATTAGCACAGGTGGGAGCAAATTTGAAGTAACGTTGAGGAAAATTGTAATCAGCCACTGAGAACAAAAACCTTAAGAAAATACCATCACCCAGGCGTGGTGGCTCATGCCTGAAATCCCAGCACTTTGGGAGGTGGAGGCAGGCGGATCACAAGGTCAAGAGATTGAGACCATCCTGGCCAACATGGTGAAAGCCCGTCTTTACTAAAAATACAAAAAAAAAAAAAAAAAAAAAAAATTAGCTGGGCGTGGTGGTGCACGCCTGTAGTCCCAGCTACTCGGAAGATAGAGGCAGGACAATCACTTGAAACCAGAGGCAGAGGTTGTAGTGAGCCAAGATCGCACCATTGCACTCCAGCCTGGCAACAGAGCAAGACTTCATTAAAAAAAAAATAGCCTCAACCTGCAGAAGGGAGAGCACTCATATCATTGATGAGTAGAAAGAGCATCAGTGATTTCAGCAAGATAGTGGAACAGTAAGCCCCAGGTCATTCCCCCAGGAAGCCATTGCACTCCAGCCTGGGTAACAAGAGTGAAACTCCATCTCAAAAAAAAAAAAAAAAAAAGGAAGTCATTAACTTAACAACAATGTATGGACCGCAGTGCCTTTGTGAGAACATCAGAAACCAGTTAACACATTACAGAACCCCAGGTGAATAAAACACAAGAAGAGACACACTGGAGGAGGGAAGAAAGTTTGTTGGACTTACCAACTATATTCTGTCCTCCAAACTCATGGCTTCGCCTTCGGAAGGGAAAGAAAAGGTAGAACATGCACCTGATGCCTGGATTTTGGGGATGCTTCTCAGGGGGGCTAGTTTCTTTCTTGCCTAACTCAGAATGCTGATGGGGAAAACAATGGCATGCTTTGGATACCTGGGGGCCACCAAGGCAGCACTTCAACTTGTAACACTACCAGAGAAATTAAAGCATCACAGACAGACACCAGAGGGAGCTACTGAGTAGAAACAGGGACACCTCTTCAGCAGGGAAATTATACCCATAGGCCCAAAGATGATGCAACCCCAGTGAAGATTTGAGAGGTCTGCAGAATCTCTAGTGGGGCTAATTGGGAAATAAATCCCCTGTCTGAAGACAGTCCAGAGAGACTGGGAGAGGTGACTGTTTTTTCAAATGTCCAAGTATTAAAGTATCATAAGACATACAAAAAA
>NW_016107790.1:350387-383402 GCF_001604975.1 Cebus imitator | reverse complement strand
AAAAAAAAAAAAAAAAAGTAAACAAAATTTTAGTGCTAAAGAACAATAACTTAATTGAAAATTTCACCAAAAGGGATCAACAGCATACAGTATCAAGCAAAAGAAAGAATCAGCAAATTTCAAGACAAGTTATTTGAAATTATCAAGTCATAGGGGAAAAAAATTAAAGTAAATAAAGAAAAGTGAAGAACTAGTAAGAGACGTATAGGATACCTCAAGTGGACCAATGTACACTTTATGAGAGTTCAGAAGTAGAAGACAGAAAGGACAGAGAGACTATTTGAAGAAATCATAACCAATATTTCCCAAAATTTGAGGAAGGAAATGGACATACAAATTCAAGGAGCTCATATAACTCCAAATATAATTAATCCAAAGAGACCTTGTCATCAAACACACTGTCGTCAAACTGTCAAAAGCAAAGATATGAACCTTGAAAGCAGCAGGAGAAAAAGTGACTTGTCTCATACAAGAGAAAATTCATAAGATGCCAACCGAGAACACTGTGCAGAAAAACTGCTTATTCAATAATCATTGAGACATTAAGACTTTCTCAGATAAATAAAAGCTGAGAGGGTTTATCACCACTAGGCCTGCCCTGTAAGAAATACTAAAGAAATACTAAAGAGAGTTTGTCAAATTGAAACAAAAGGATTCTAGAAAGCAACACAAAAGTATACAAAAATATGAATCTCTCTGGTAAAGGTAAATACAAGCACAAATATAGAGTCCCATAGTATTGCAATGTTGGTGCAAAATCACTTAATTCTGGTATATAATTTAAAAGACATAGGTATAAACAATAACTATAAGTTATTGATGAGTAAAGAGAAATCATCTTAGAGGCTTAGGGCACAAGAGATCCTGTGAAAAGCCACTATGGTTTGTTCTCATAAGAGATTCCATTTTGAGTAAAGTTGTCCAGATGGAGATGAAGGAAATAGTCAAAGGTTAAAGCATTATACAAAGTTGGGAAATAAGACAGCTAGTAACTTCGAAGACTTCTGTTCAATAATCACTTTAATAACAGTAAGTTTGGGGACAAGAAGAAGCCACCCAAATTTTACTCATGAGATCCCTCTGTGTTTGAGTTGAATGACAAAATGACTTGAGATATACGACATGAATTTGCCAAGTCTGTTTCTGTTATCTTCAGGCCATCTGCCACTTACGCTGACCAGGTAACTCTAGCTTTGTTTTGAAGGAAATTCTGATGGTGAAATTAAATAACAAGTTAGGATTAAGGAGACTATTTGAGAAAGAAAAGGATCCAAATTCTACTTCTAGAATGGAATCCTAGCCATAACATAGAACTGATTATTCTTTAGCTAAAAGGTATCCTTTCCTACAGCAGGACTGAGTCATTCTTTTCCAATGGACTCAGCAATATGTAACCTTATTTTATTATTTAACTTTATTTTCATAGCTCTGACATAAGCTAAACTCCATGAATCCAAAAGGATTTTAAAAATGTCTATACTGGAAAACACTACAGCGGAAAAGGACTGACTTTGTACCTACAGCAAGCCAGGATGAAAACATACCCTAAAATCGGATCAGTAAGGTGGGGTGGGTTTCAATGGATGGTGCTCTGGAAACAGCCTTTTGAAATTTAGGTCCTGGCCCTTGAACTAATTGTATGGGTGGAACATGTTGGCTGCTTCAGAATAAAAACCAATTATATGAGCAACCACCCTTATTATGTAGGACGTAATCACCATGACCATGTCAATATGTGTGTGAAATATGGATTTTAGATATTTTATTATAAAAGTATTGTGTGTTGGGCACAGTGGCTCATGCCTGTGATCACAGCACTTTGGGATGCTAAGGTGGACAGATCGCTTGAGCCTCAGAGTTCGAGACCACCCTGGGCAACATGGCGAAATTGACCCTCTACCAAAAAATAAAAATGCAAAAATTAGCCAGCCATGGTGGTGGACATCTGCAGACCCAGCTCAGGAGATTGATGTGGAAGGATGGCTTAAGCCATTGAGATGGAGGTTGCAGTAAGCTGAGATCACACCACTGAGCTCCAGCCTGGGTGACAGAGCCAGACTCTGTCTCAAAAATAAAAATAAAAAGATACTGTGAATGTTGTGCAAAGTAATGTAAAGACACATCCATCATGGAATGTCTAAAATAAAGCCATTTATTAATACATCAACTCTTTTATTAAATACATCAACTCTTTTTTTTTTAAGTATAGATGCTCCTTGACTTATCATGAGATTACATTCCAATAAACTATTGTAAGTTAAAAATAGTATAAGTTAAAAATGCATTTTTTACACCTACCTTATCAGTTGTTTACCCTCATGGTCACGTGGCTGACTGGGAGCTGTGGCTGGCTGCTGCTGCCCAGCATCATGAGGGCATTGTACTGCACATTGCTAACCCAGGAAAAGATCGAAATTCAAATTCTGAAGTATGCTTTCCACTGAATGCATATCGCTTTCTCACCCTGGTAAAGTCAAAATATCTTAAACTGTCATAAGTTGGGGATTATCTCTGTATCTGTGCGTATGAGTGTGTATGTGGGTGGGGGGACCACAATTTTTTTTAAATTTTTCTAAAATGTGGGCTTCAGACTCTGAGAAGGGTGAGTCTGGCTCTGACTCCGCCGTCCTCAACTGTGGGATCTCAGGCAAGTCTTTCTGTTGTCGTAAGCCTCTGTTTCCTTCTCTAGAGAATGGAAGTAAGCACACATGCCTACGCAGAATTGTTTGAAGAGTTAGGTTTGTCATGCTTATTAAAGACACTCACTTCCCATGCACAGCCTCAAGTGCAGGGTGTGGGGGGGCACTGGCTGCCCTAAAGAAAGCAAGCCTTTCTTCTCTCAGGAAAAGAATTGCAATCCTTCCTTTAGAACACTTGCTGTGCATGGAGTGGGTGGAGTCAGCAGTACTTGGTGCCTGGCATGCGAAGCTCCACAGCAGGATAGGTGTATTAGCTTCCTGTCGCCTCTATCGCAAATTACCACCAATTTAGTGGCTTAAAACAACTCAAATGGACTCTCTTACAGTTCCAGATGTTAGAAATCTAAAATCAAGGTGTTGATAAGACTGTATTATTTCTGGAAGCTTTTGGAGAGAATCCGTTTCGTTGCTTTTCTCAGCTTCTCGTGGCCACCTACCTTCCTCAACTTGTGGCCCCTTCTTCGCATCGCCCTACCCTCTTGTTTCCATCATCACATCTCTCACTCATCCCTCTGATCCTCCTGCTTCTCTCTTAAAAGATTACGCAAGGCTCACCCAAATAATCCAGGCTGACCTTCCTATCCCAACATCCTTTGTCACTTCTGTGGTCTCTCTTCCAATGTGAGCTAATGTATCATCAGATTCCAGGGATTTGGATATGGACGTCTTTGCAGGTCCATTATTCAACGGGTCATACCAGCCACTCTGTTTTTATAGGAGACCGTCAGACAGGTTCTGTACATCACCACTGAGCTCAGCACAAGGGAAAAAGAACAGCTCTGCTGCAGGATGGGTGTCCCTGATAACAGCACTGGCATGCTGAAAGGCTCTAAGCACCCCATCCTGGAGAGCATTTTAAACAACGCCAGGCCTGGTCCTCCAACTCTTAGGGCTGTTTGGATTTGAAAACTGGACCATGTAGACTTTGCCTCCAATGCAGAAGTTTACCTTCACACTGGGTTGTAAGCTCCTTCAAGATACAGACAGCCTTCCATTTTATTTTTACTACTTGAGAAAAATAGGGGGGGGGGTTGTTTGTTTGGTTGGTTGGCTGGTTTTTTTTTTGAGACAGAGTCTCGCTCTGTCGCCAGGCTGGAGTACAATGGCATGATCTCAGCTCACTGCAACCTCTGCCTCCTGGGTTCAAGCAATTCTCCTGCCTCAGCCTTCCGAGTAGCTGGGACTACAAGCGCACACCACCACGCCCAGCTAATTTTTGTATTTTTAGTAGAGACGGGGTTTCACCATGTTGGTCATGATGGTCTCGATCCCTTGACCTCGTGATCCGCCTCTCTCGGCCTCCCAAAGTGCTGGGATTACAGGCGTGAGCCACCACGCTTGACCGAGAAAAATCGTTTTTTTAATGAAATGCGTGTAAACATGGACTTCTGAGTCATTCAGCTGGCTCCATATCTGGGCATATGCAGATTTTATCAATTTACCATGATCCCTGGCTTTCTAAGTCTGTAAAATGAAGACAACCTTATGTAGCATGTTCTTAGCCAGGGCTGACATAATAAAATACCACAAACTGGGTGGTTTAAACAGTGAAAATTTGTTTTTTCACATTTCTAAAAGCTAGAAGTTGAAGCTCAATGTATTGGCAGGGTTTATTTCTTCTGAAGCCTTCCTTTTTGCCTTGTAGGTGGCTTGGCTGTCTTCTCCCTGTGTCTTCACATGGTCTTCACCTTGTACATATCTATGTCCAAATTCATTTTTATTAGTCATTTTGGATTAGGGTGCACCTAATAACCTCATTTTATTATTATTATTATTATTATTATTTTATTTATTTTTTTTTTGAGACGGAGTTTCGCGCTTGTTACCCAGTCTGGCTCACCGCAACCTCCGCCTCCTGGGTTCAGGCAATTCTCCTACCTCAGCCTCCCGAGTAGCTGGGATTACAGGCACGCGCTACCATGCCCAGCTAATTTTTTGTGTTTTTAGTAGAGACGGGGTTTCACTATGTTGACCAGGATGGTCTCGATCTCTTGACCTCGTGATCCACCCACCTCGGCCTCCCAAAGTGCTGAGATTACAAGCGTGAGCCACTGCGCCCAGCCCCTCATTTTATTATTTTTTTTTTAAACTGTACTTTAGGTTCTGGGTACATGTGCAGAACATGCAGGATTGTTGCATAGGTACATACATGGCAATGTAGTTTGCTGCCTCCACCCCCCCATCACCCATATCTGGCATTTCTCCCCATGTTGTCCCTCCCCAACCTCCCCACCCACTCTGTCCCTCCCCTAGCCCCCCCAACAGACCCCAGTGTATGATAACCCCCTTCCAGTGTCCAACAGACCCCAGTGTATGATAATCTCCTTCCTGTGCCCATGTGTTCTCATTGTTCAACACCCACCTATGAGTGAGAACATGTGGTGTTTGATTTTCTGTTCTTATGTCAGTTTGCTGAGGTTGATAGTTTCCAGATTCATCCATGTCCCTACAAAGGACACAAACTCATCATTTTTTATGGCTGCATAGTATTCCATGGTGTATATGTGCCACATTTTCCTTGTCCAGATTATCATCGATGGGCATTTAGGTTGGTTGCAGGAATGACCTTATTTTAAGTTAATTCCCTCTTTAAAGACTCTATCTCCAAAGACAGTCACATTCTAAGGTACTGAGGGTTAGAATTGCAACTTATGAATTGGGCTGGGGGGAAGGCACAATGTCCCCCACAACAAGCACCTGTCTTAAGGAGTTGTGTGAGAATTAAATTAATTGAAGCATGCAGATAAAAGTCCCCAGAATGATACTTGGCATTCATAAATATTAAATAAAACACTGCTGCTGTTATTGTTTGTGAAGGAAGTTGTCCAACACTCCCTCCCACCTCTTTCTATATCTGCCATAAAACAGTTCACATGTTTATAAGAAAAAAAAAATCCCGTGCCTTCCATTTCTTTTCAAGTTCCCTACTCAGCATTTATTTTTATAGGCATGGCCATTCCTACATACCAAGGCATCATCAGTCAAAGGGGAAGCATTTTCAGCTTGTGCTCCATGGTAGTGGTGTTTATGTGCTATTTAAAGGGAAGCTGCCTATCTCTTTGAAATGCTTATTATCAAAGCATGCCTGAGTCAACTTTTCCAGTGCAGTAATGCTGGCTTTGATTTTCACAGACCACTTTTGATATGGTTAGCTCATTCCCTCCCACTCCTGGGAGCTAGCATCTTCTCATTTACAGATGCTGGCTGCTCAGCTGCCACCAGAAATTCTGCTGGGGAGACTCTCGTCCATTTAAGTAGGAAACAAAGGGCTTTAAAATGTATAAATCCAAAGCACTCCTACAGTGTTCATCAAAAGGCTTGCCCCAAAATGTTCATATCAGCTTTAATAATAATACCTCAAAACCAGTAACATCCCAAATATCTATCAACAGAGAAATAGATGAACAAATCTAATACTGCTCAACAATTTAAAAAGACCAAATTATTGATACACACAACTTAGATGAAGCTCAAAAATATGCTGAGTGAAAGAAGCAAGCACAGAAGTATATAGTATGATTCCACTTATATGAATTTCCAGAACAGAGAAAACTAATCTACCGTGATAGAAATCCAATCTATGGTTAGTTGGGTGGGAATAGATGAGGTGATTGACTGGAAGCAACTGGGGGACAGTTTTCTGTATGGTAGAAATGTTCTATGTCTTGACTGAGCTTATCTAGGACTGTCATCTGAGCACCTTCATGTGTTCATTCTATGTGGCCTGGGCCTCCTTACATCATGGCAGCCTCAGGTTATCAGATTACTTTCATGGCAGCTTAGGGCTCTGAGAGTGAATGTTCCAGAAAATAAGAAAGATCTCCCAAAGCCTTTTATGACCTAGCCTCAAGAGTGACATAGCACCACTTCTGTCATGCTCTGTTGGTCAAAAACCCACAAGTCCACCTTATTCAAGAGGAGGAGACATAGATCCCCAACTCTTGATAAGAGGAGTGTCAAAGAATGTTTGGCCATATTTGAAAACCTCCATCCATCGAGCAAATGGATCAATTGGTCCTCGCTCGTCACTATCAACAGACTAATTAATGGCTTTCCCAAGACAGGACCAGAAAGATGCTCTTTAAGGCAAATGAAGATAGGTCTAGGGAGGTTTGTGACTGAGAGAGAAAAAAAGGGGGTATCTTTGAATTTTCACAATGTTCAGAATTGCAGGGGTCTGACCAGGAGCCAAGCACATGTAAGTATTACATTCCCTCTTTATTTTGGCTTTTGAGCCTACGACACTGACCACACGCCCCACAGTGAAGCTTGCCAGTCTGCACATCCTATTTACCTTCACAGAGCCAGCAATCAGCCTTCCTGTTTGGAGGAATTTGGGCAAATAGGCCTATACACCTGCAAAGAACACATGCCAGCTGCCACGTCACTCATCCTGGCCACTAATCCATATGCATGAGGCTGCTTCCTCAGGCTCCCAGGCATCTAAGGATCCTTCCCAAAAGAAGGACCAAATGGGTAAACAGAGCAGCTGTCTACCAAGTAACCGAAGATAATTCCAGTAATAGAAATCAACTTCTTAAAAGTTTTAATTAGTATCCTCAGACAACTTCACAAGGATATTGAAGCCATAAAACGAGACAAGCTGCTATAAACAAACACCTAACACATTTAAAATGTGCTAGTCACAGCTCTCCCTTTTTTCTTTGTCTTTCGGTTTCGCAAACAGAAAAAAAAAAAAAAAAAAAAAAAAAAAAAGGAAGGAAGAAGAAGAAGATGGCAGAAGGAGAAGGAGAAGGAGTAAGCAGTTAAACAGAAATTGTTGGCTCACGCCTGTAATCCTAACACTTTGGGAGGCCGAGGCAGGTGAATCACCTGAGGTCAGGAGTTCGAGCCCAGCCCAGCCAACATGGCTAAACCCTATCTCTACTAAAAATATGCAAAAATTAGCCAGACATGGCGGCATATGCCTATCATCCCAGCTTCTTGGGAGGCTGAAGCAGGTGAATGGCTTGCCCCTAGGAGGCAAAGGTTGCAGTGAGCTGAGATTGCTCCACTGCACTCCAGCCTGGGTGACAGAGCGAGACTCATTCTCAAAAATAAAAAATCTGTACGTAAAAGTTTTCAGTGTGACTTCCAAAATGTAAAATATCATGAAATGGATGAAAATAGTGGAATTGATATGGCAATGACCAAAATACAGACTTGAGAGACACATGGAATATTTTTTTAAAGATTATGTTTCAGATAATAGGTTCTGTTTTACCTTAACGTAAAAACATAATCTTTTGAAAAGGGAGTAGGCCAGCACATTGAATCCATACCGAAAAATTACGTTCCTAGCACACTATTTGGCTCCACGGTGAGCAATATTCACTTACTACTAGTAATAATGTAACTGCTATTTATTGTTTAATCTACGTTTAAAGTCAATCCTTGGATAAAACATAGGTAACTGAAAGAGGATGACAGACTAGAGTGTAAATGTTTCTAATGTTAACAATGTAAGAATCAAGTTGTATCTAAGAGACGATTAAGATCGGAAGATGGAGTGAGGAGGTGGCTGGAAGTTAAGAATCTGAACATTTTTGTTCTACCTAAAATAGAAGCCAGAGAACTCCTGAAAGCTAATAGTATGTGACACAGAGATAGTAGCCATAATAATTATAACTATCAAAGAGATTAGGATACAAGAGAATGTAAGGCATAATATAAATTAGCTAGGGATGGGGACCCGTCCAGCCCAGGCGGCCGCGGCAGCTCTCTCTCTCCTCCAAAAAAAAAAACAAATAAATAAATATAAATAAATAACAAATTAGCTAAACCTTCATTTTTCTTTTTTTTTTTAAATTTTATTTACATGTGCAGAATGTGCATGTTTGTTACATAGACATACGGATGCTGTGGTGGTTTGCTGCACCTATTGACTCATCCTCTAAGCTCCCTCCCCTTGTCCCCCAACCGCCAACAGTCCCTGGTGTGCGTTGTTCTCCACCCTGTGTCCACGTGTTCTCATTGTTCAACTCCCACTTATGACTGAGAGCGTGCAGTGTTTGGTTTTCTGTTCCCGAGTTAGTTTGCTGAGGATGATGGCTCATTTTTCACAGTGGGACTCCATAGACTATACTAAAAGGAGATAAATCTGAAAAGGCCTATTATGATTCTTTTATTTGGCATTATATAAATAAGAACTAAAAGACCAAAAATGAAAATAAATAAAAGTGTATATTGCTGGGACATAAGATGAGGTGGGGAACAGTTGTTTTTTATTATCAACCCTTAAGTATTATTTAATTTTGTGATATATGCAATTTAATTTTATTTAATGTGAGGATAAAGTCCTTAAGATAACCACTTGAGGAACTCACTTTCAAATACCCAAGAAAGGAGGGAGTGGAGAAGCAACGAGAATAGCTGTCACTTATCATGTGGACTGTGCGCCAGGCAGTGTTCTAATCCTGTTGCATATGTCAGTGCATTTCATCCTCATAAAGACCTTGAGGGGGTGCTATTACTATCCCTATTCTGCAGATGAAGAAACTGAGACACAACGACATAATTAATAGCTTTCTCAAGGCCAGACAAGTAGTAGCAGTAATGCAGGCACAAGTGTGTCATTTTTTTTATCTTTCCTAACAAACATCAGTAGAAAACAAGATACAGAAGTAGAAGCAAATTATTAGGGGTTAGTTTAGTGACACCTGAAATAAGGAAAAGCAGAAATTTTAAGAATGCTGACCCCTGGTAAGGAAGACTGGGGTGAGGCAAGGAAGGGGCCAGAGATGTTTTACTTTTATTTTATACTCAGTTGTCCTGCTCAATTTTTTTAAATCATAATCATCAAAATCGTTTTTTAAATAAAAATATTTTTTGTCACACCTGTAATCCTAGCACTTTCCATGCCTTTATTCTTGGGAGGCCAAGAATAAAGGATCACTTGAAGTCAGGAGTTCAAGACCAGTCTGGCCAACATGGTGAAAATCCATCTCTACTAAAAAAAATACAGAAATTAAATGGACGTGGTGGTGGGTGCCTGTAATCCCAGTTACTTGGGAGGCTGAGGGCTGAGGCAGGAGAATCACTTGAATCCAGGAGGCAGAGGTTGCAGTGGGCTGAGATGACATCACTGCACTCCAGCCTGGGTGACACAGCAAGAATCCATTTCAAAAAATAGATATTTTTTTTTAATTTTTATGTCATACAAAGCATACAAATATCACTGAACTTTTCATTTAAAATCATATAGAAATAGGAAGAAATTGATGAAAGCTCAGTTTATGACCCTTTCTTTTGTCTCCTAAGATAGGAGATATAATTTGTATGTGTGCATGATGTTTGCAACCAAATGCACCCATAGGAAATCCGACTTAAATATTCTACTATTCTAAGTGTCTGTTTCATTTGAAGGAAAACATATTTAAATTTTCTTGCTAGTACTTCTTTTCAGTTTTAAAAGTCCAATGATTAGATTTTACTTGTGCATAAGGTACAAAGTGAGACTATCTGACCTTTAAGGCCAGGCCATAAAAGACTATATACAGCTTCTGCCTATTCTCTTGGGACACTTGCAGTTGGAACCTGAGCTCCCATTTAAGTTGTCTGACTACCCTGAGGCTGCCCTGCTGTAAGGAAGCCCTGAACGCAAACTCGGCCCATATACCCATCTGAGATCCCAGCCTATAGCCAGTGTCAGCCGCTCATCATTCTGGCAAACAAACCTTCAGATAATTTCAGCCCCAAGCCTCTGAGTCTTCCCAGCTGTAGAATTAAACCCAGCAATTCCACACATATTGTTTTATGCTGATGGGACTCTCAAAGTAAATTTTTATTATAAATATAAAAGGGATATTAAAACAGATCTGCTTTATAAGCAGAGTGATGGATAGCAGCGAGGCTGGTGTGTGGACTTGGAGATAATCCTGAAGCATATACAGAATGCATTGCGACTTCTCGAAATCTCATACACATAGATGGGGCTTTCTTCACTGTTGTGTGGGACTGGAGCGTGCTAGGATGTTTCTCTTTTTTTAATTGTCTCACGTCTATTAGCCTCACAGGGTGTAGCAGGAGGGAGCAGTGGTCTCGATCCCTGCGGCATGTTAGAATTACGTGGGGGTATTTTAAAAATCCCAATGGCTAGGGCTCAGCACAGCTCAACTAAACTCAGAATCTTTGGGGGTGGGACCCAGGCATGAGTATTTCATAAAACTTCTAAGTGATTTCGATGTACAGCCAAACTTGAAAACCAGGGTCTCCCTGAAAGAGTTTGAGTCAGAAGGTTTGGGGTAGGTGGGGCTGGGAATCTGTACTTATCAAACAGACCTGGGCCATTCTTACAATGACGTAAGTTAGGGTCTTACCTCAGCAAGGGACTAACCATGTGTGCTCTGCAGTAATCCAGACCTGGCTCAAAATGTAGCCCTATCACTTTTAAACTATGAACTTCACTAAGCCTCAGTTTTCTCATCTGTGAAACGGGAATATTAAAAGATCGCAAGGAAAAAAAAAAAGGCATGTAAAGTGCTGAGCACAGTGTCTGACACATAAGAACCAGTTGTTCAATGCTGGCTGTTACAGGGAAAGGCTCCAGCGCAGGCCATAACCTCCTGGAAAACAAGAGGTTCCTGACAGCCCCAAACATTCAGAGAGGCCTTTTCTTCCCTCAGAATGAGAATAAATTGGTATAGCCAAAGCCACTGTTTGCAAATGTTCTCTGTTCCTTATGTATATATGCACAGTAATCCTTTCATTCCAAAATCTCAGGATCTTCTCATACGTTTTTGCATGGATTCTTACACATTGCGAAGCGTCTGGTATGGGTAAATATTGTCATTCCAGGTGGAAAACTGAAATGAGGAAGTGCATAGACAGCGCTCTGGATCACACAGTACGTGAAGGGTAAAGGTGAAGAGAAGCCCGGGCTTCCAGGCCCCATACGCACTCTAAAACGTGGAGGAAAATTAGAGAAGGAGGCGAGGCTGCAGATGGCACCCATTCTCCCTTGGCTCAGCCTTCTCTGCACAACATAAGCACGTATTTTTATCGCTGTACTTCCCAGGCTGCAAACTGATTACATTTCTGATCCCATGAACAGCTAAGGTGCTAACGACAATCTGCTTAGATGGTCTTCATTTGCAAGCTGGAAATCCACATAAATACTTCGATAACATATCCTGCCACTATGTTTTTGGCTAAAAAATATTCGGTTCCTTAAGAAAGTGTTCTTTGTTGGCTGGTTGACTTATTGGCTGCCTTTGTCACCCAATTCCCTCAGCTCTCTGCTTTATTATCTGACACAGATCAAATCTAGATGTGTTATTGATATGGTACTTTGTTTTAATTCTCAATTTCTTTAATGCAGGGAGAAAATATCTTCCAAACACACATTAAAGAAATGTCCTTGTGTTCAGTTTGCCCTGGCTGCAGAATTGATTCCTGAGTGTCACCTGCTTTCCCTACCCTGAGTCACAGAAATTACTTAAAATAGATCGTCTGAAGATCAACTGGGGCCAGATGAGCCACACAGTGATGGCAATCAGTATCCTTTAGTATAAAAATATCACTGTTCACCCCTAAGAGAAGGCGGCTGGCATCTGCACCTGAGGGGGACAGGTGCTTCCTTTACAACCTACAGCTCACACCAAATACGCAGAAGGGTTTCATTTGGGGGGTTGGGAGGAGTCACCCACATTTTTTGAACACATGCTCCATTTTAAGCCAGATTAGCTCCTGATATTGTGAAAGTCCCCTTCATTGCCAAACACCGGGTAGAAATCTTCATTTTAGAAGCACAATCAACTTTTCTTCTTCATTGTTAATTGATGAAACCAGAAAACACTGGATCCTTCCAGATATGAACGAGAAACTTCTAAATCCATGTGTAATCCTGTGAACTGAAAAATAGCTGGCTGTCCTTTTTTTCTACCCTCTTTGTTTTTAGCATTTTAATTTTTAGAGGCACAAGAGAGAAATGGAGCATCTGTCCCCTGTGATTCTATTACTGTCTCTCCTAACACCATGAAAAATATCAGCTTCTGCATTCTGATAATACTACAGACACCAAATGCTAGTGTAATAATGTATGTAATTTTAGGCAGAGGCTTACTTTCAAAAGCTTAAATTCAAATGCACACTCTTAACTATCTAATTTCTGAACTCATCTGGTATGTACTCACTTCCATTTTCGTCAGCACTTCAAATGTAATGTTGAGCGAACGCCACACTATTTTGAAGACCAAGTCTTATGATGGTGTGTTCAGATCAGGACACCAAAAGGATTCCTCAAGCCAGAGAATGCCCTTAGGTTTTGTAATTCATAAAATGAGGAAATATTTGCTCCCTACGTATACCTAGCTACTAATCTGACAGGTATACATTTGAAAATAAATTCAGCACCACTCTGGTTTAGAGTTCTTTGCACTGTCTTTTGAGTGGGAGGAACAGGAGAGTGTATGGGGAGCAGGAATTTTCTAACATGGTTCTATCCATTGTACAAAAAGATGATTTCCCCCAGCATCTTACACAGGGTTGGTGCTCAAAATAGATGTTATGAAGTCCCATACAAGTGGTGCTTCTAACTTGCAGCTTCAGCCCACTCACAGAGTTGCAAGGTGCCCCAAAGGTCCCAGATGGCTCTCTGTGCCCGCTGCATGTCCAGATCCCACTTCTCAGGGAGAGGGCCATGGACCTCCTCCCCAGCCTCATAACTCTTTGCATTTCCGGTTTCATCGGTGTGACTCTGAATTCTCTATCCTCTAAGCCAGTAGGATTCACAGTACAATAAGCACATGAGTCACCTGGGCATCTCAGTAGCATGCAGGTTCCGATGCAGCAGGTCTGGAGGGAGGCCTGAGAGTTGCTTTTCTAACCAGCTCCTGGGCGATGGTGATACCACTGTCCCCATGTCCCTTGTCATAAACAGCAGGAGGCACACAGTTAGCTGTGCGGAGAGTGTCTGTTCAGTCCTCACAGAAATGATTCCAGTTCTGCATTCATCATTCGGAGATAACAGAATGAATATTGTGAGCCACTTTAATTCTTCCTGCAAAACTGTAAATATAGCCAAGTTTCTCTCTATGGTGGTGGATGAAACAAAGCACTCTTAATCAAAATCTACGGATAACCCCAAATAGTGGTTTTGCCATTAGTTTAACCTCCTCCTCCTGAGTTCTTATCAACATAGCCAAAATAAAGCTAAGAGCCCATTTCCTCCTGTCCCCTTCTTCAGAGGATAATTAGATGACCAAATGCCAGGAACTAAAAAGGAATAGAACCCTAGGGCCTCCATCTCTGAAACTAGGGGGTTGGTGAGCATGAATGAGAACAAATCACATCTTTATTTTCACTAGGCACTTTTTTTTTTTTTGAGACAGCATCTTGCTCTGTCGCCCAGGCTGGAGGGCAGTGGTGAGATCTTGGCTCACTGCCACCTCTGCCCCCTGGGTTCAAGCGATTCACCTGCCTCAGCCTCCCGAGTAGCTGGGACTACAGGTGTGTGCCACTATACCCGGCCAGTTTTTGTATTTTTAGTAGAAACAGGGTTTTACCGTGTTAGCCAGGATGGTCTTCATCTCCTGACCTCATGATCCACCCACCTCAGCATCCCAAAGTGCTGGGATTGCAGGCGTGAGCCACCGCGCCTGGCCCACTCAGCATTTTTAATCTAGCATTTGGTCTCTGTTATACATGAGGTAACCACCATAGCCGCATCAGCTGTATCTGCAATGTTGTTGCTGGTAGAAATGTGAGCAACTGTGTGCTGGGTTACAGCCCCTGCAGTGATCTCAGAGCTCTTCTCATTCATCACTGTCTTGGAATTAATAACTAGCTCTTCTTATAATAAAGAAATTTACTGGCTCTTGTTAATAGGGAAACACATATATTAATGACTCTATTTTTCAATGTTTTGATAACTAGATTTCAGTAAATCAGTTTCCTAATAATTCTGTTATTTATTTTATGCCTTTTAACGCACTGTTCTGCAAAGAGGTCCACAGAGTATCAAGGGGTGCATAGCACAGAAAGTGTTTAAGAACCGCAGAGCGCCGTGTCAGACGTTGAAGAGATGGCAACTGATTGTGTTCGGCATTATTGATGCCAATTAATATAGTTCTTTTAGATCAGGGATCACAAATGCATATTCCTCCAAAGAATATAGGCATACAGAATAAATTAGTGGAGTGGTCAGGTCTAAGAACAATCCTAGCAGAAAGAGAGTAGTATATGGTAGCAGACTCTTGGCCTTAGAAGTTGGGGGCACTGAAGAAGTGGGCAACCCATGCAAGCAGATGAACTCACATCCCATCTAAAGAAGGCACCGCTGAGCAGCTCCACAGTGACACACGTAATGTGGTCTTGAGATTTTTCCAAGAGAAACCAAAGTCTTGGTGTTGTGTACACCCCTCCTAAAAAATTGCAATGTACACTTTAGCAATTATTTCAACTAACAAGACACACAAAAAACAATTCTAATCAGGCCAAACAACCAAAATAAAATGGGGATTAAGGCTGGGCACAGTGGCTCATACCTGTAATGCCAGCCCTGTGAAAGGCCAAAGCGGATGGATTCTTGAGCCCAGGAGTTCCAGATCAACCCGGGCAACATGGCAAAACTCCATCTCTACTAAAAATACAAAAAATCAGCCAGGTGTGATGGCATGTGACTGTAGTCCCAGCTACCTGGGAGACTGAGGTGGAAGGATCACCTGAGCTTGGGAAGTCAAGGCTGCACTGAGCCGAGATTGCACCACTGCATTCCAGCGTGGGTAGAGAGTGTAAGACCCTGTCTCAAAAAAAAAAAAAAATAGTGGTTAACATCCAGCATAAGATAAATAGGCAACATAGAACGGGTTCAAGTTTCCCTTTGCCCTAAGAATATTCAGTCCAAATTCACTAAACTTCCAGTCTCGTGCTTATCCAAAGCAAGTCAAAATAGTTCTTTTAATGAACACCCAAAATCTAGCAAGTATGGTTACCAAATTTAGCAAACAAAAATACAGTATATCCGGTTAAATTTTAATTTCAGATAAGCAATTACACTATTTTTAGTGTACTGTATGTTCCATGTGATATTTGAGATGTGCTTATCTCAAATATCCAAGACTTTTTTATTTTTATTAAAAACTTACTTGGTATTTTCCTGAAATTCTGGTTTTACTGGGCTTTGGTTAGTTCATCCGGCAACTTTCCTAATAAGCCAACCCCAAGTTGTGATGGAATAGTTACTATTAAAATTAATATGTAATATTAACAACAATAACAGTTAACATTGTAATTGCATTGTGTTTTCTTTGAATAGCCTTTTGATTGAGGTACCACGTACACTTAGAAAAACGCACCTATCCCAATACAGCTACATGGCATTTCACAAAGTGGGTACACCAGATAACCTGCACCCTGTTCAAGAGAGAGAACAGTCATGGCCTCTGAGAGCCCCTCGTGGCCTCTTTCAGACTCTAGCCTTACCCTTACCTCCAGGGAAACACTGCTCCTGACTTAAAATGACATGAATTAGTGTGGCCTGCTCTTGAATCTTATACAAATGCAATTGGGTTGTACTTTTAAAATTACAAAACTGTCTACATGTGTGTGTGTGTGTGTGTGTGTGTGTGTGTGTGTGTGTGTGTGTGTTTATGCTTTCTCTGAATATTGGATTACTGTGTAGATCCATGGTTTTGGTTCGAGTAGACAGTGCTGGTGTCCCACCCATGGCCCCTCACCCTTACCTGTTTGATTCCCACTGGCCTGACTTCCAACAGCCAAAACCTGCATTTCTTTGTCTAGGGGCTCCTCCTGGTCACAAAAGCCCATATTTTCTGCTCTTGGGGTAGGAAGTGCCAGGGAATTTACACTCCTGGGGGCAGGTCTCAACCAATGACCAATGGAAGTGGGTGGATCAATACCTCAGCTCCCTCTCCTCTCAGAGGCATATTCCATCCACATGGTCTCCCAGACGTCCCCATTGGGATGGAACCCTAGTTGCCCATTGCCATGACTTGGTTAATATCTTCTTTCCACCGCCTGCCTCACTTCCCCACTCTCCTAAGAATTCTCCTAGAACCGCCTCTCCAGATAAACTATTTGCACTCAAATCTGGGTCTGTTTCTGGGTAAGTTCAAGCTAATATATTTGGTTAAATTAAATTACCCTAAATGCCCTACATTTATTCAACAAATTTGTGTCAAGTGCCTAGTACTGCCAAACGCTGTGCTGGGTGCTGGCACATCAATGCCTGGCAGTGAATGCAGATGTCCTTACACCTGGTACCCAGAGTGGGCGAAGGGAGCCAGGGGCACCACAGGCAACAGCCCGTGGACTTGCTGGCCTCAAGTCCAGCATTTTCTTCCCTACAGCAGAGCTGACTCCCTGTGAATTCTGATGTGTGTGGGAACACTCTGAACTATCAAATTTTGAAGGCCTAGCAGGCAATAACTTCCACTTAACATGAAAGCAACTGCACATAATTTTGTGGATGATTGAGAAGGCATGCCTGAGTCCTGAGGCATCTCCAGGTCATTATGAGGATCCGTGGTTATGTTCAGCAAGATCAATGAAGAGCACTCAAGAGATTATTCTATGTCTGCACTGCCCTGATGTGGCCTTGTTTTATTTAAATCTATCTCAGCTAGAAGCTTGTTTATTCATCATTTGTTTCTCTCACACAAAACTGGAATTCAAAATGAGTTTTCTTTTAAAAAATTAAATTAAAAATGTGTATTTATTTTATGTTCCTGGTTGGGGAAATTAATAAGCAGCAGTTCACTGTATTTTGCAAAAGCATGCTGTTGTCTTTTTTCATGGTCCAATTATTACTGTCCATTTTCAGCAGTGAACTTCTAGAAAGCAGGCGCCATTTGTATTTCAGTGATTTGTCCCAGCACAGAACTTTTTTAAAAGTGTATTTGAATGGTGAACAGACAGTAGCAGTGAGACTTCTTATGGGAGGAAAAACCCGCATATGGCCTGTCTGAGCTTCAGCACCACTTGGCGTCCTCAGATGCTTTCAGGGACACTCCAGAGCTCTGTCTTCACTGCAGGTCAGGTGGCTGTATTTCCTGAGGTGAGAATTGGCTGTAGAAATTGTGTCAGCTCAAAAGCTTGGAACAAAACTCATGTTATGATTTCTCAAATCCCTTTTCCATGAAATTTGTGTGAAATAACAACATTCCTCACAGACACTAACAGTTTTATGTTTTAGGTTGTGTGACTATGATGTTGTTTTGTTTGCTGCAACAGTTTTTTTAAAGCAAGTACTCACAAATTGAGAATATTTGTGCCTTTTAAAATGTGCCTGCAATGTCAGGCTTTATTGTTCATCAAGAAAAGTTATGGTAAATATTATATTATATTACAAATACACAATCTGTCTTCATATATACTATATGTATATTATCATATGTAAATAGCTGTATATAGATTCACAATGCATATCTGTACACAGAAAATATATGGTTTTATCATAAACAATTACTTTTAACCTCCTAGAGGGAGCCAGAATTCCAGAAGAGAATGTGTTGTTTTGAAAGTGTGAATTTTTTTTACATTATGCCGCTCTGAAACTAAATGAAATTATAAGAAGGAAACTGAAGCTGCATATTCAATAGAGAATGTGTGAAATGCATTCCATAAATAGAAAAAGAAATATCAAGATGAAATTCCAGATATTTCATCTTGGGTGGGATTCCTAGAGCTATGGGGGAGGGGAAATAGAGCCCCTGGCTGAATTCCTGGGGGAGTGGACAGGCTTCCGTAGTTTGTACCATCTATGTTATTGATCATTGAGGCAAGGACAGAATTACTCACTGTTGGTTTTCTCCTGGGACCCCTATTCTGGTCTCTTTGCCAGAGTGACTTATCTTTCTTTTCTGCAATTATTTTGCAAAGGGCTGCAGAAGGTGATCTGTCTTCTCATCAATGTGCTGTGGCTCGGGGGACACCTGCCAACAGATGCAAAGAGTCTCCCATTTGATGCAGAGATGCTAACATGTCCCCCTCTGCCAGAAAATGTGTTCAGGGCTGAGTCACATGGCTTCTGGCCTTCGTCTAGAGATAAGTGATCCTTCACTGAGTGGCAAAGGGAACCATGTGGAGGCCAGAAGACCAGGGTATTCATGCTTCTGAAACAGTGAAACACTCAGCCACCAATGAGCTGTAGTGCTGTTTTACTTTTGTAAATTAAATTGGCCAAATAGACAGCTAGTTTCAGCGTTTGTTTAACTGATTCTTTCCCTCCTAGAATATATCTGTATCTACAATATATCCCTTCCATATCTACGTTCCTATCTATAGTTTTTATAGTAACTCTTCTTTGTTTTGATCACTTACCTCGATTCTCTTGAAAGCAGTTCATTTTAAAATTTAGCTGTGGTCACTGTTTTTTTTGTCTCTCAGCCTTCAGCTGTTCTCCTTTTTGGCTACAATTTCTATTATACCTGTTCTAATGGCTACAGCGAGGGATAAAGGAAAATCCCCATGGGAGGCCATCGTAAGTGGGTGTCTGTTTTTCACCTTTCCCTGTAGTGGAGCATTGTAGTATAGTGTCTGGGAACAGGGACCCAAGGCCCAGAATTCCTAGATTCAAATCCCAAACTCTTCCCCACTGCTAGTATTACCAACCTGGCTTAGTACTCAACTTCATCAAGCCCAGGTTTCTGCGAAATGAGGGTAAGCTGAATCGTATTGGGTCTCTGCAAGGATTGAAAGAATACTTCTAAACCCTCTTCTTTGCAGGAAGGGTCAGATAAATATTGCTTTTGTGGTGAATGGTGGTGTCAGAAGGGTAAATCAGAGGCTGGCATGAGTTCATAATCACAGCTCTTACTGCAAATAACATAGAATTATGAATTATTTGGGTGTATGCCTCTCTAAATTCCTTCTAGAGTGTGGAAAGAATTATTTGGTTTGATGGCTTCTTACATGTGCTACAGTTTGTCACTTCCTTAGAAAAAAATGATTTTGCTAAGGGTAGGCTCTGAATCTAGGCTGAACTTTGATTACAATCCAGATATTGAAAACTGTTCTATTTATAAAAAAGATAAAGGATATCACTATCCACCCACATTTGACATCTAGACCTCATGAAAGATATATGTCTTGCAGAAGTAAAACTAAGTGTATAATTTGTGGTATATTTTCCTATTTTTATTAAAGTTATATAGGCACAGAGCTTGAAGAGGCAACCCGTTCTAGAAAACTTACTATGGAAAACAACCATCTTCCAGTCCCACCATCACCATTTCTCCACTCTTCTGAGGCAACTACTTTCCATTAGTTTGCTGTTCCTGATATCTGCTCAATATCTCTAAATAACCTGCTTATAGATGGCAGCTACTTGACTTTTTCAGTTGCGGGCATTCTCCATTGACTTCACAGTATAGAAGAGGAGGGTTTGGGTCTCTTTTAATCCCCCAGAGAGTTACAAGTTTGGTTAGACAATATTCTGCTTAGTTTATTATTACTATGTGACCACTCTTCATAGTTGAGCCATTAATACATAATAGTTCATCTTCTTTTGGGCACAGTTCTATGTTTACCTTGTGGCTTATAATTGCCTTTTTTATTGTTTGTTTGCTTAGTTTTCTATGTTCTATTCTTAGACCTCTCGAATCTTCTTTCCATAGGTTCAGATTTATCAACTGTTCCATCAATTTTGTCCTTCCAGTAACATTTTTTCTGGAGTCTTCTGAGCCACTTCAGTCTGGCTAGGTTGTTCTCTAAGCCTGCTGCAAAAGTTTCATTTTGGAATCTCCTTTTATCATCCTTCTAAATCCTCCCTTCACTGTCATTCTAGAAATCCCATTTAATTATCATCGTAGATTCTGGTTACTTGGTATATGTTTTATTGCAACATAATTATCTGTAACAAATGCTTTACTGCCTTATTTTGGTGAGTACATTCTCCAGTACCATTTTCAGAAAAAGCACATAGAAGACAAATTTTTTTGAGACCACTAAAATTTTACTTTTATTCTTTTCTCATTTTTAATTAATAATTTGAGCATAGAATTGCAATTGTTTTTCATTCTAATTTTGAAAGCATTACTCTATTTTCTTCTAGCTTTCCATGTCTTTGTTGAGTACAAAATGTCATTCTCGTTTTGATTTTTTGTAAATAAACATGTTTTCCTCTGTCTGGTAGTTTCTAGGGTCTGTTCTTTGTTCCAGTGTTCTGAAGATTTATGATCATCTGCCTTGATGTACATCTTTTTTGTTTATTATACACTCAATCAGATAGACTCAGAGGACGCTTTTGCTATGAAAATGCATGTCTTAACTTCTGGAATTGTTTCTGAATTGTTTATTTGATCATTTCCTCCTCCTGTCTTCTGTTTTCTGGACCTTCAATTCTTCAAATGCTGGATCTCTTGTTTTCTATTAAGGTAAAGAATGAGCATTAACTGGTCTGTATGAGGTAAGGGAGGAAGTTTGGAGATTAAATTCTTAAACAGTCTTTTGATTGTTCTGTTTTCAGGCCTATCTTTATTCTAACTTCTAGAACATTCCCAATTATCATTCTGCTTTCCAGCTTCCAAAATTTTGTTGTTCTGGTCATCTCTTCTATTCCTTTTGCATTGTGGGTTTATGTCCTGTTTGAAAGAAACCCTTTAATATTATTATCTTGTTATGGTATAACAAGAACGGTCATGGTGTGTGTTCAATCTGCTATCGTTAACTAAAAGCCCAAGTTATTTGTTAAAGAAATTCAGAATTGATATTTGCCATATGTTTTAAGCCCATTTGTCTGATTATAATAAAGTGAATAAATACAACCTCTTATGACCTGGTGGGAAATGAACAACTTAGTCTAATTTAATCTATTGCATAGATGGTGAGTGATGACCGCAGATTCTAAAAGTCTGCGGTATTAAAAGAGAATGATAAAAGGGTAAAGAATGCTTTATATTTCTTCCAACATGATTTTTGTAATGTGAGCCCTATTCTTGACAACCCTGCCACATGTGACTTAGATCTGCAAATACTTCACCTAATAAGGCAAAATCAGCAACAGGAAATAACTAAGTGTCCATATAAGAAGTGGGGAATGCATTAATGAAAGAGACTGGCCTCATCACTGATTTATGGTCCTATTTAAGTCATGTCTTTTATGTTGTTTGAATCCAGAAAGCTCTCTCCAGTTTGACTGGTCTGAACTTTGTGGACTTGCACAGCAGTCAGGGATGGTAGAGGCTCAGGGATCACATGTCCCTGGGGTCCCTTTTCCCACTGTGTTTGGTGTAGCACGTGCCTGTCGTTGGCCTGGGTGAGTGTGCTGACTTGTGCTGTGTCTTTTTTCCCTTACTTGGCCAAAGGCGGAGGTAGCCAGGCAAACACCCTATGGCCATGAAGTAGCCGATACTCTTCTAGGGAAGGGACAACCCTTGGGACAAAGCTAGTGGACTCTCCCAGACTTATTTGCAAGGTCTGCCAAAGTGGACCTACACTGTCAACAGAGAAAAATACTAAGTATCCCTAAAGAAGAAACTGTGAAGAACTTCCCAGGAAGAAACAATTCTTTCTCCAAAACAGAAACCTCAACCTGACATCCACAGCTCTCTCCTCTGTCCTCAGACTTTCTCCACCACGTCCAGCCCTGGCTCCTCTGCCCTCCTTTGGACCTAGCAGCCCCCTCCTCTTGCAGGGAAGGCTGCTTTAGCCTCCAGCAATGTGCCTGTCAGTCTGTCTCAGCAGAGCCAGCATCCCTTTACGGGACATCTTCAAATGCAGAGAAGAACATTTCTCCAGGATCAGTATGCACATCAATCCTTCAAAGATTTTGACTAAACCAGGGGTCAGATGCCAGCAAGGACAGGCATGTAATAGAGATGAGGGAAGAAGGTCAGGCAGAGACAGGCTTGTCCACACCCCTTCTGAAGGGCAGCAGCTGTCCCGCACAGGTTGCTCACTCCACGGGGCAGGACAGGCTGCAGCAGACTCTAGAGTCATGACAAAGATAAGGGTTAGGATTGTGTCTCCTATGCCCTTGACATTAGAGATGTCAAGTCAAGCCTGTTCCTTGGGGATGTGAGACTCCTCTGATGGGCAACTTTGCATTAAGCGTTCCCTGGGCCTCGCTGAACCTTCCTCAGACTGCTTGGCAGCTGGGAAAATGCACCCAACCATCCCTGCCTGCTTCACAGGGGTCAGACCCACATCACAGTTGGACAGGCTGCACGCCCAGCTCCCCTGGAACCCCGTTTTCTATCACCAGCCGTTTCCCCCTAACAAAATTGTCACAGGTTTAATTCTATCTTCATATCTGTCTCTCAAAGATCCACACTAATATGCCTAAAGACCTTGAGTAAATTCCTATTGATTGGCAGATTGATTGGGTGCAGGACGGAAGGCCTAGACAGGAAGCTGGCCAAGCCTGCAGGGCTCCCGCCTTCTCATTTGTACAGTCTATATCCTGTTTGACTTTGTTTCCCTTGTCCTGTAGGTTGTGGCTCTTTCCTCCTGGTGCCTGCTGAGGGATTCGATTTACTACACGCTATCCGTGATCGCGCTTATTGTGGTGAGTCACGCTGGCCATCTCAGCTCCCATTGGTGCTCTTCTAAGCACCAGGGGTGGTGTGCAGCTCCTCCGCCTGGAGTTCACTCGAGGTCACCGGTGGCGAGTGTGTGACGCGTGTCTTTGCGTGGGAGCACATTTCTTTCTTTCAGCTACTTTGATCCCCAAAAACACCAGCCTGACCAATGGGTGGTCAGAACCAGCATTCGGACTTGGGTTATCTGAGTCTGTGAGAGTCCATTGCTGTTCTCCTGAGACCCTCCTGACCATGGCTCTTCTGTCACTTCATTGCTGTCCCTAGCTTTGGACCTCACTTCTCCCCTTTCTCATTCTGTACGCTCTGCCAGGACACTCTCTGCCCTCCCACAGAGCCCATAGCCCATTACCATGGCCAGCTTTGTCGCAACACCCACACCTGTATACTTAGCAGTGACACCCTCCTGAGGTCCTGTGGTGGATGAAGAACTCTCTACTAGTCATTTCCATGCCCCAACTCAACATGTCCCTAAATAGGCTTCTTTTTTTTTTTTTTTTTTTTTTGAGACGGAGTCTTGCTGTGTCGCCCAGGCTGGAGTGCAGTGGTGCAATCTTGGCTCACAGCAACCTCTGCCTCCAGGGTCCAAGCGATTCTCCTGCCTCAGCCTCCCGAGTGCCTGGGACTACTGGTGTACACCACCACATCCAACTAATTTTCTTATTTTAGTAGAGATGGGCGTTTCACTACATTGGCCAGGCTGGTCTCAAACTCCTGACCTCAAGTGATCTGCCCACCTCAGCCTCCCAAAGTGCTGGGATTACAGGCATGAACCACCGTGCCTGGCCCCTAAAGAGACTTTTGATGTTTTCCCCAGGACTTGCTTTACTATATATTTAATTCCCCATTCCTATCTTAGCCACAAACTTGGAATGATTCCCTCAACTCCCACCAGACCCATTTGGCTTCATTGTACTGTGGATTTCAGCTTACAACAATCTCACCAGTGCATTCCCCCAGAGCCCACTTCAGCTGAGGCTCTCTGCATTGCGGGCGTAGACTGCCGCAGCAGCTGTCGCAGTTCATTGTGGGTCAGTGTTTCCATGCAGTGCAGCTCCACCACTTACTCCCCACTCCTCTCCAGCCCCTGCCAGTCCTCACGGCCATCCAAGTGGTGTCTCCACAAAGAACACCTGCAAATGCTTCTCTCTTGTGCAACTGCTCAGTGGCTCTGTGTCGTCTGTGGGGAAAATCCCATACTCTTCAGTGTGGCAAGCTGAACGGTGAAAAATTGGACAGAACATTGAAATAGCAGTTGGGAGATCTGACCCTTAGTTCTGCTTGCCCCTTTACCATCATGGTTAATATTATGTGTCAATTTGACTGGGCTAAGTGTCGCCCAGATGGCTGGTGAAAGTATTTCTGGCCGTCTGTGGAAGTGCTTTTCAGAAGAGTTCAGCGTTTGAATCCTAGAAAATCATCCTCCTGACGGTGGGTGAGCATCATTCAATTCACTGAGGGCCTGAACAAAACAAAAAGGCAGAAGAAGGGTGAATTTGCTCTTCCTGCTTGAGCTGCGCCATGAATCTTCTCCTCTCCTCAGACATCAGTGTTCCAGGTTCTTGGGTCTTTGGATTCAGACCAGGACGCACAGCATTGGCTCCCCGGGTTCTCAGGCCTTCAGACTTAGACTGGCACCACACCACAGGCTTTGGAGATGGAAGATCATAGCACATCTCAGCCTTCGTGATACTGTGAGCCAATCCCTCCTAGCAGATCTCCATATATATATATATATATGTCTTTTGTTGGTTCGGTGTCTCTGAATAACCCTGACTAACACAGCCCTCATTGGCCCTCATGACCTTGGAGAAATCAATCTCTCCAGGTCTCAGTTTTCTTACCTACACAATGGGAATAGATCAACTAAAGGGTCTACTCACCAGTTGGACAAAGCTCTTACCAGTACATTATTTTATTGTAAATCTTTATGCAAATAAAATGAATGTGAGGCTTGATGTAAGACTTTCCCTTATGTCACTGAAGCAACCAGACAGGTACTTCAGTGACCAGCAGTTTCTGACATTGAAAATGATGGGTTTACAAAGCATCACACAAGGTTTGCCAGGAGGTCAATGTTCCCTTAAAACATTCCCTCAGCCTTGTCCTAGAGAGTCCCCAGATTCAAACAGGAAGGGAATTGAACCTACCATGCTCCCCTAGTTCCAGGGGCCCTTTATAATTGGGAGGGCTGGAACCCACCCCACAGAGCAGAGAGGTTCAGAATGAAATGCTGGAAATGAAGACATGCTTCATCTTTTAAATTTCTGGTTGGTAGATTCAAGGACATACATGAACTCTATGTCCTTATTCTCAGTTATTACCTGTGAAAAAGGTATGATCACCTGGAACCCGAGGACTCTTCCCAGACTTCTCCAATATCCCTTTCCGTGAGCTTTATCCTTCCACGTACAAATCCACACTGACTGTGTGCACTTTGCTCTTCTGCCATTACCGGACGTTGAGATGATTTTTGAAAAAAAATGTTTCAGAATACAGCTAGTGCTCAACTTACAACCACGATTGGTTCCAACAGGCCAGTCATAACACGATTTAGTCGTAAGTTGAGTAGGCTATATGTACAGTACTGTGAAATGATGTTATAAAAATCTGTAAGTCATATTTTATCATAATTTTCTTTCATTATTGTTATATATCATAATTTTCTCTGTTCATTTTATGCCATTTGCATCATCTCTACACCATTTTGTTTCTTATTTTTACATTCATCAGGTTTAAGTAAAACACTGCATTACCAGTACAACTGGTTTAATATTTGCAAAACATACAAAATTACAAAATACAAGTGCATACAAAAATACAAAATACAGGTGTAAAAAATACCATAGGAAACATTTTCCCAATTGCACGCGGAGATGGTAGTGCTGCCGGAAGCTGGTCCGCACTGTCGTATGCCCAGCTGGGCAACGTTTGCGCTGCCAGACGCCGAGCAGTCATGGCTAGCGATTGTGGTCATAAAGTCGAATGATCGTAAGTTGCATAGGTCGTAAGTCGATCAATACCTGTCATGGTTAGAGAGCAATGTCAGTGAACACAGCCCTCTACTTTGCTGAATTCCAGAAGGCGATGACTGCTCATGAAGACAAGGTGGTGGAATGGAGCAGAGGACATTCAGATCTCCTGGGAGCACAGACTTCACCACACACTCCCAACAGCAGTTCTGCTGGTGTTAGCTTCTTTCCCCGTTTTCCACATAGACACTTCCTGGACTACGTGTGAAGTCCCTTGTCTTCTGTTCATTGTATCTGGATGTGTCCAAGATAAAATGAATGTAATTGTTGCTAACAATGTGTGAAGAAGTTAAGAGGTTTTGCTTCTTTGGGCTTTGAGTAACTCCCTCACCCAAGCCTGGTCTTTGAGCAAAGCAGTTATCTGCCCTCAGGGTACAGCTTATAAACCCCAGAACTGAGCCAGCTGAATGTGCAGGCTGCCAGGGCGACTCTGTATTTCATTCAGACAGCAACAAACCACACAAGCAATGCCGTCACCTGAAGATGTGGACTGGATTATTTACAGACCAGTTGTCAAGGCTAGAGTTTTGTGATTTGAGAAAAATTACATCTCTCCAGTGTTAAGAAGAAATGGAAAAGATGAAGTTTGAGTTCTCAGGGCTGGGCCTTCGTTCTTTTTTCTTTGGCTGGTGTTCCTCCAACTTTGGTCTGCACTGGAAACACCCAGCATGCCTGTTTAAAACGCAGAGCCCTAAGACCGCAGTTCAACAGGCTATTGAGTAGGACCTGGGAAACTGCATTTTAACCAGCATTTTCCCTCACCCGCACGTGATTCTGATGCCGGTAGCACCACACTGCATTTTGAGAAACACAACTTTAAATATGGCTGGAAACTATTTCCTTGGGGTATTCATCCGTTGCATAGAAATGATAATTTCTAGAGTCAATTTTGAGATTCCCAAAGGAAAGGAATCGTAGCCACCTAAGTAATTTTAGTTGTCTGGATTTCTGACTATTGCTAGTCTGAGTAGAATCTTAACTCTTGTTAAATGGTGGCCAAACTCCCAGGGTCATTTTTACATGAGATTTGAAACTGTCCATGAGGTGTAAAACAGAGTTACACACCCAAAAGTGCCGCCTCTCACAGTGTCTCCATGTCCATATTCCATGCCCCAGCCAGAGGCTGCAGCTCACACACACTCTGTGTCTTTTTTCTTATTCCCCTCTTTCTGCTTTCCCTAATATCATGGTAACAAAATCATTTTTCATTTTTCTTCCAGTTTCCCTTAGATAATACTAAGTTTCCCTATAGGACTCTGCAGTGAGCACTTGAAATTCCATTTTTTAAAAGCCCTTCTTTCTACCCATCAAATAATTACCAACCTTCCCAAACAATGCATTCAACTCTTCGAGTTTTTTCAAAGCAGCCTCCCTATTATACTGCTCTGAAATGTTCAGAAGGCATAACCGTCGGTGTCCTGAGGCTGTGCAATAAGGAGCTCGTTCACCCACAAGGCAAGTCAGCATTCAGCGGGACCAGATGTTGTTCTGTGTACATGCCCACCAAGGAGTTCTTCAGACCTCAGCAGAGGAGCCCTGAAGACAAACCGTGGGCCACAGAGAGGCACAGTGACTTCACCAGAGATGCTGATGGCCGCTGAGGGGCCGAGGGTTCAGAGGAGGGTCAGGAAAGTGCTAATGGAGGCATTATGACCTGGATTCAAAACGACTGAAATGCCAGCTAATGTGAGCAGGACATGCCGGGGCCAGCAAGCAAAGCCAGAGGAGCAGGAAGCGCACGTGCGCTTGAAACCAACAGAGCTCAGAACAGTTCACTCGGACGGAGACACGGGGCAATGCACTTCCCTCTTCGGGTATTTCACCTAAACTTTCCTCTGTGCTATTTTATACTGTATTTCTTTGAAGGAGAAGCAAAAGAAATGAATTTAGTCATTGTCTAAAGCAATAATAAAGTGTGGGCTTCTTGGTGCCCTTCCCCCACCACAGTCAACATTCCCTTAGCCCTGGTGACGCTCCATACTTTGAAACATCTGGCCAGCCGTGGAGAGGCAGGACAGTGGCTCTGAAAGCATGGAGGAGGCTCCCCAATGCCTTCAGTCTCTTTTTGCAAGACAGACATCACCTTTTAAGTCCTGGAAGAGTTGCAGGTTCTTTGGAGCCCTTCCTTGTGCCCATCCACCCAACAGCCAAGTGCAAATCATTGTAGATTTGTCGCTGCTTCTCCTCTGCCCCCAGTGAGCACTTCAACTACGGGCATCTCCGGCCTCCCAGTCCTGTTTTTTCTCCAAATTCCAGCAGGCTGACAGTTTTTTTGTATTGAAATGTTACTGTAATTTACATAATCAGGTAATTTGCATAAATGCAAATGATTCATTACAACGGCAGTCTAGCAGCTGCTCTAAAAGAAATACTTTATTTTTACCCTTCTTCTCTGCTGGAGGACGGGGCCTGTGAGCACGGAGAGGAGGGCAGTCCCCGGGCAAAGCGGATAGGCCTATGGGACAGGTTCCAGGTAACAGGGACCAGGTCGAAACTCCAAATTCACAAGTGCGGCCTGTCTGCTGATAGGCCAGGTGAGCCCTTGGCCGTAGTTTGGGGGTTCTCAGGGCAGCCTGAGCACTGGCACAGCAGTGAGGTTCCTTCATGTCAACACATCTCCTTCCTTCCCTGGGACATTCATTGTCATGTCCCCAGGTGGATGGATGGAGCCCAGGGAGATATGAGAGAGCTCAGCTGAGTCACCTGCCACAGGGGCCCAGCACTTCTAGCAGAATTTACATGTGATAGAAGTGGTCTACAATCTTGTGCTGTCCAATAAGGTAGCCATTAGTCGCACATGGCTGCTGACAGACAACTAGTGAAACCAAGGAACTATATTTTTATGTTATTAATTTTAATTCTTAACAAGCATAGACTTGATCCTCAAAAGGGGACTGTATTGGGTCTAGCGATATGACTTTTTAGTTTAATACTCGTGACTCTGCAGGCAAGCTGTTTTGTGAGTCCCACCTTAGAGATGGCAACACCATGGCTCCAGTGGTTAAATGATTCACCCAAGGTCAGGGAGCGGCGATACTTCGAGTTTGCCAGAGCAGGTGTCTGAGATGGTGCAGTTCTACTGCCCCAATATAGAATTTGACGTTTCCACCAATAAAATCCTCCTCTTACAGTTTTAAAAATCATCCTTACCCCACTGCCCCTCCCCCATTAGAGATGTGTGTCACCTTCACTTACTTTGAGGTCTAGTTTTTAGGCAGAAGGGAACAGCTTCAGACACCCTCCTGGCTAGAATTTTTTCATTAAAATAACTAATCCGAAATAACCTGGAAATGATTGTATGTTGCCCTTTCGGTGAGAGAAAAGACATCTTCAGAGTTCTTGTGGAGAGCTGCCCTTCACCTGCAGCTGGCTGGCCTCCAAGGCCCTGACCCCTCAGACCCATCACCCTTCCCTCCTGGACCCGTTTTTCATAGGAATTAGCCTCTTCTCTCTCCAATTTAGAAAACTTGGAGTTCTTATGTTTTATTTCAGTAGCTTTTGGGGTACACGTGGTTTTTGTTTACATGGATGAATTATATAGCGGTGAAGTCTGAGATTTTGGCATGCCCTTCACCCGAGCAGTGTACATTATACACAATATATAGTTTTTTTAACCCTTGCCCTCCCTCCTACCCTCCTCCTTCTGAGTCTCCGAAGTCCATGATACCACTCTGTATGCCACTGCATACACACAGCTTAGCTCCCACTCATAAATGAAAACATACGTGTTTGGTTTTCCTGTCCTGAGTTGCTTCACTTAGAATAATGGCTTCCAGCTCCATTCAAGTGGCTGCAAAAGACATTATTTAGTTTCTTTTTACGGCTGATGAGTATTCCATGGTATGTTATATACCACATTTTCCTTGTCTACTCATCAGCTGGTGAGTACCCTGGTTGCTTTCATGTCTTCGAAACTGCGAATTGTGCTGTGGCAAACATACTCACGCAGTGTCTTTTGATAGAATTATTTCTTTTCTTCTGGGCAGATACCCAGTAGTGGGATTACTGGATCGCATGGTAGGTCTACTTTCAGTTCTTTAAGAAATTGCCATACTGGAAAACTTGATGTCCTTCAGGCCACTGTGCCCTCATTACGTTTCAGCTCTCTTTCTGGCAAAGTTGGAATAACTATGGTAGCTAGAAAATCCTCACCGGGAATGACTGTGACAGAATTTTAAGATCCTTAAACAAATCGACTCTGGTCTTACAAAAGTCACCTGTTTTGCAATCCCTGCTGTTGACCGGAGGAAGGGAGGGCCTGCTTCAATGACACTGGATAAACGAGGAGGCCGGTTACACTCTCATTTGCTGCTTGAACAGGGAAGTACATCCGCTGGCCTGGAGACCCCAGAGGAGCCTCTCATCTTTTACAAGGAAAACAACTTGGAAACTTTAGCTATGTGTTGGGTTTTGGCTTTCCCTGCCCAGCAAACAGTCCTTTTGGCTTAGCACATCTCCTGTATCCTCAGTTCTTATCCTTTTCTTTCCTGTAACCTGCCCTTATGTATTTATACAACATGATCAGCTCTGCTAAAGCCCTGCCTGTAGGTCATTTACTTTCCTGCTCCTGCATCCACAACCTTCATCAAACAAGCCAGCCTACAAGATATCCTGAAGCAGGAATTCCTGCTTAACTTTAAATATAACCAATATTGATGCCTAACAGCCAGCTTTCCAATGTATTCCATCAGTTTCCTCTCCTTGGATGAAATCACTGTGGTCTTAGCTAAGGCGTCTGCACCCCCACCCCGAGAGCTGAAGAAGTGAGAACTGCACCCACTCAAGGGAGTTCCCGCGATGTTGAGTGGGAAAAGTCCACAGAGGGGCTGTTTTTTTTACAGCAAGGAAGGAAAGAGTTTCAGATTTCAGTCTCTTGAAAGACAATGACGATGTTGATTTTCTCCTATGATTTTCGCTGCTTAAAATTCTCATGGTGCCAGTGATTATAATACATGCTATCAAGTCTTAGCTTCAGCAGTGCGGCCTCTCTTGCTTCATGGTTACAGTTTACAGTAAGCAAACCCAGGGGCTGACATGGCCTTGTTGAGACAGCCACCTGCCTCCCAGCTCAGCCAGCCTCTTCTCTCCCGCATATACTAGGGGCTCCTAGCTCTTCCTCCCTGCTCCTCCATGCTGAGCCCTCCATTCCCTTGGCAGTTCTCTGGGTTGTTCTGATATCCAGGGATTCGTGGGCCTGATGTAAGCCCGTCTTGCTTGGAAGAATTCTGGAGCAGACACGGGGAATGAAAAGCCAGTTTCCATGGTACCCAGCCATTTCTCTGAAGCCTGGAGGAAATGAGTGCTTTTTTCAAATTCATTCCTGTTTAACATTTAGCTCAGCAACAGAACACGTGGAAACCTTAGGGCGAAGCCAAGGGTAGCTTTGGATGAACTGCATGTGGGTCAGAGGGCAGGGACCAGCTGGTGCTCAGCAGCTCTGAGACCCAGCCATCAGTATCAGCCTTGGTGGTCTCTGGGCTATCACAGCACCTGGCCCCCAAACAGAACCAACAGGGCACAGAGAGAAGAGCTGCTTACCCAAGGCTTGCTTTCACAAATCTAATGGAGAAGAAGCTGAGGCAGTTCCAAAGCCCACAACAGGAGGTCCCTCCAGGGCAACTCATCGCGAGGACTGAGTGTTGACCCCAGGACAGAGCACCGTGCAGGACCTGCCCCTGGAACACCAGCTTGCCCCATGACAGCAGCGGCTGAAGCCACCCTCAGTAGGCTGCCTGCCTTGAGGTGCTTCCCTTCCTTCCAGGAGATTTAATGGAGCTGCGAAAATGGACTTGAACTGACTTCATTTCAACTTCACTATCTTGGCCGGCTGGACACGGACAGAGGACTGGAACGTGAGCACCACTTAGTGGCCATTGGGAGGAACTGTGGGTGCAACTTGTTCTGGCAAGAAAAATGATTTCAAGTTTTCTTCTACACCAGTAATACTGATCTAAGGGGTGGGGGGTGTTGCTTTGATTTATTTTACTCACAGCTAGTACAGCATAAACTACAGAGGGATGTGTGACACGTGTCTTAAGTGTATTGAATAACATGAAATCTTTAAGGAATAACAAGTTCATTTCCCAACCTTCAGCAAACACAAGTGAAAGGAACCTTATCCTTGTCGTTTTAAGAGTTTTCCGAGGGAGTGATTCAAATGCTCCATCAAGATGGTCCAGCAGGGTACCCTCCCGATGGGGCATTCTGCAAACAGTGCCAGTCCTCCTTTCAGTCTTCTGAAGAGGCCGTGACCAGCTGCTTGTTCTCCAGAGAACAGCACTGAATGTTCACAGGCAGCTCCTAGCTCATCTTCACCTCCTTTCTCACAATGAGCAAAAAGCTCTGCCTCTGTTTAGAGTTTTTTTAGAGACAGGGTCTTGCTATCTCACCAAGGCTGGAATGCAGTGGCCAGATCATAGCTCACTGCAGCCTTGAACTCCTGGGCTCAAGTGATTCTCTCCCCTTGATGTCCCAAGGTGCTAGGATTACAGGCATGAGCCACTGTGCCAAGCCAATTTAGATTTTTCTCAGAGACCTGATTTCTAGTCCCTTTTGTTCATTTCATTGTTCTGTTCTGTGTCCTCTCTTTCCTCCACACAGTCCTCTTGAAGGAGAGGGATAAACCCGAATCATGTTTGCTGTCAGCCACAGGGTAGAGAAGCCCTGGCTTTGTGGAGGCCGCCGCCTCCTCCTCCTCCGCCTCCTCCTCCTCCGCCTCCTCCTCCTCCTCCCCCGCCTCCTCCTCCTCCTCCTCTTCTCCTCCTCCTCCTCTTCCTCCTCCTCCCC
>NW_016107790.1:347372-350149 GCF_001604975.1 Cebus imitator | reverse complement strand
CTTCCTCCTCCTTCTCCTCTTCCTCCTCCCCTCCTCCTGCTCCTCTTCCTCCTCCTCCTTCTCCTCTTCCTCCTTCTCTTCCTCCTCCTCTTTCTCCTCCTCCTCCTCTTTCTCCTCCTCCTCCTCTTCCTCCTCCTCCTCCTTCTCATCTACCCTTATGCATTCTGAGTGATGGAGCATCTTCACACCAGCAGAGATCAAAGAAGAAACTATATCAGTTATTCAAATGTTTCCAGATCTCCACATTAGTTGGCACCTGTAGTGGGATCACATGCATTTCCCTTCCTCTGCCTGCCTCCCTGAACCGTATCCCCAACCCCAGCTCCCCAAGCCACACTCATCCTCTTGACTTCAGAGTCGTGAAGCTCTGGCCCTAATTGCATATTTTGTCCAATCTCATCCGATTTGCCCACTGTTTTTCTGATTATTGTGCTCCTATTTGGGGTCCCTTATACAACTAAGCCCAATCTCACTTTCTCTTTGCTATGATCATTGAAATGATCAGTAGTTAAAGTCCTATTAATCTCAGGGCTGACTGCTAGCAGGCAGAAAGAGTGCTTTCTTCCAGGGTGAGCGATCTCCCAGCTTTTCCTTTGCAGAACCTGTGCCCCCACTGTGAGGAGGATCACACAGAATAAGGGCTTTCTGAAAGCTGTTTTCATATTCTATGGTATTGCCTGCCTTCCCTGACAGAAGAAAATTAAATCGGGCTGGTCTAATAAACTCTTTCTCAATATCTTCTGTTCTCTTAAGTGGCCACAAATTGATTGTTCCAGCCTGCTCTCAGGACTAATATTGAATTGACTTCAATTAATAGAAAATGCTTTCTATCTTAAATAATTTGGTCGGCTCCATGATTTTTTGACAACAATCTTTTTTTTTTTTAAAGCAAGTTATGCGAAAGAGCTGTGAATGCCATCTAGGGGATGGGTTCCATGCCATTCAGCCTGGATTATGAGATTATTGCCTTTATTTTTTTTAATTATCTGCCCATTCTAGTTTGACATTGTCATGCCAATGTCAACTTGTTGAATCTGATAACAAAAATGAAAGTAACAAAAATGATGAAGGCTTCCAATGGCTCGTTAGGGAGAATGAGTTACAAATGAGCACAGCTCCTTCCTCCCCATCCTCATTTTGACCTTCAAGATAATTGGAAAGGGCTACTCTAATGCGCTTTGTGACTGATGCCCTGAGGTGTTCTCGGCATCTCCACCCAGCTGCGGGTTACTGCCCTGCCTGGGGGCTGATGCCATGCCCACTTTGTTAGCTGAGTTTCCTTCTCCAAGCTGCGGTGACCTTTGACACCCAGATTGTCCTGCAAGTGTCTGCTTCAGTCTGCAGAGGGCCGCTGCCTCTAAAGGACAAGCCGCTCCGAGACGACTATACTCAAAGCAGTCGTACTTCATGAATGTGGGAAGAAGAGCTACAAACCTTGTCCGTGGTTTCCTGCTTCGAAAAAATATAGGTGTACTCATTTGCTTTCGGCAACGTGTCCTCAGCCATGGGTGTCATGAAAAGACACCAAATTTAGAGCTGGGGCTGAGTTCTAGAGCCAATTCTGCCACAAACAGAACAACTCCAGAAAAATTACTTATGTTCTCTGTGACTCGGTTTCCCTGTATAATCAGGGATTATACTAGGTTCCCCCACGCCCACCCCCACCTGCAAGGTGGGAAATGATTTGAGACAGTATATAGACCAGGACTTAAATAGATTAAATCCTGCCATGTATTCTCTCTGTACTCTTTCAAGTTTTAACTGATGAGTCAACCTCAGTGGGGCACTTACGTGTCTTTGACTGCCTCTGTGGGGCTGCCTCTGAGCCCTCATAATCTTTCTTAATGAAAGGCCAGGACCACGCCCAGGGCTTGGGCAGCCAACAGTGTCCAGCTGGGATTTGCAAACACCATTTGTTGTTATTGCGTTTGTTTTTCAAGGCAATGGCAAGGGGAGCTGATCCCCCACTTCTGGTTGTGATGTGAAGTTTCCTTTGGAAACAAATTCTTTTAAGGAAACAAAAAAATAAGTCAATTAAAAGAAAAAATTGAGCCCATAGAAGTCCAAGCACTTGCATAAAAACTGAAGCTGCACAGACATGCAGAAATCTTAGAGACTGATATGTACCTCCTCTTGCAGATCCAAGATTCTACAATGGGTCTTGCTTTACAAAGCAGGTTAGTCGCATTTTCCTGTCACTCTGATGTTGTACAGAAATTACAGGAAGAAGGGAATTACCTGAGGCTGCTCCTTTCCACACATGCCCACCCTGATCTACTGACTTCCACGATCACTGGCCGAAGGCAAAGCCTTAAAGCACGTGTGTGTGTGTGTGTGTGTGTGTGTGTGTGTGTCTGTCTGTGTGTGTCTAATCTTCTGTTCTTTTTATTTTTTCACAGTTCATTTATGATGAAAAAGTTTCCTGGTAAGTACCTCTTTTCCCCGCTTCTCCTTTCCCCATGTTATGCTGTAGAGCTAAATATATCGGAGACCAGAGTTAGGATTCAAGAAAGAAAAGAAAATGTCATGGCAGCTTAGAACAAGGAGAATTTCCTGGGAACCCTCTGTGCACCCCAGGGAAGAAATTAAATTTATTTTCACAGAGTAAAGACCTTTTCTCTTGTGCTAGAGTGGTGGGGTTCCATATGAGACCCTAGTATCTAAATTTCTTTATCATCCTATGTCCAGACATCATGGCCTAGCTGCGTCTTTCTAGAGTCAGACATCTGCTAGGGCATAGTTATGATTTCACTGATCTTTTTTTTTTTTTTTTTTTT
>NW_016107790.1:303513-347174 GCF_001604975.1 Cebus imitator | reverse complement strand
CGGGGTTTCACCATGTTGACCAGGATGGTCTCGATCTCTTGACCTCGTGATCCACCCGCCTCGGCCTCCCAAAGTGCTGGGATTACAGGCTTGAGCCACCGCGCCCGGCTCACTGATCTTTTAAAATTGTGTCCGAACCAAGCTCCGTGTTCCCAATGCTGCGTTTATCTTAGGAATTAGGACACAGGTGCTTCTGTGAACAGTAACCCATTAAAGTTCCTCCTGACTTTTAAAAAATCTCAGAGCTCTGACAGTTGGTGGTGTTGGGGTTTTTATTTTGATAGAAACTGTTGCTCCCATTAAATATTTGAGAAGACATTTGCATTTGCGTCAAATGTTCGAATCTTCGTTTTTGAGATGGGTTCTGAGCAAGTTGAATATGTTTGAAATGGAAATCAAAATTGAGTGTATTGTGCATTCTCGTTACATGTTTTCCAAATATTTGATCTACAGAGGTAAGCAATGTGAAATAACATCTTAGGAATAGGCGTAACTCAGTAGGCAGAAAATTTCCATGGTATTACTGAAAGCTAGGAGTGAGCCGGAAAAAGTAGAGTCCACCAGGCTTCACTTTCAGCAGAATGACTTCTAACTCTTTGTGGGAGTGGGCATCTCTGTGTCTGAGGACATCTCTGATTTTCAGAATTAAGGGGCAGTGAAGGACCCATCACACAGACGATAAATGTTACGTGCTACGTCAGGGTATTAAGATACTTTTGCTAACTCTCTCTCCTCTGTGCAAGAAGGAAGAAGAGGAGACAGCTAGGAGAAAATAAGGAGGTCTTCTTTAAATAATAATGATCCATAGGCTGAAAGGAGTTGACATGCCTCGGTGCATCCCAGATCAGAGAGCTTCCTTGTTATATCATCCTGGAGGTGGCCGCTAAATAGAGTGGGGGCATCTCTCCCCCATGTCCTTGGTGATAAAGTGCAGCACAAGAAAACTTCCAGAAGCCAAGGGCATAGTTAGCACCACCACTGCTCTGCCTTAGCAAACAGTAGGTGCTTCAGCATTGCTCAATGTTGCTAGTCTTCGCTAATGGCACTCCCAAACAGACAAACGAGCTGTGATCACGGTTGATCTCAGAAACGTGTGTGCTGCTGTTGTGCAGAAACATGTTAGGAAAGGCTGCCCAGCGGGGTTTGCTCTCAGCCTTGGAGCAAGCCGTCTTTTCTGCTATCTCCATGGCACGGATGCCTGAAAGCCACAACAAGAAGAAAGCAGGCTTTACCATCGGCCCATTTCACTCTGTATCCTCAAAACATCTCACGAAGGAGACTCTATTTCATTTTCATTCCTAAGGCTTTTCCCGTGATGTTAGGTAACCCATCCTAGGGTAGGGGCCCAAGCCTGCAGCAGAAGGGTCTAGATCCTGGAAGGTACAAGTCATCAGAGCCCTTGCCCTGAGCACCAAGCGTCCCTCACATCTGGTTATGAGTAAGAGGCTGGGAGGGCCGTGGATAAATGAATTGCAAATCCCCAGGTGTGTCTGGATCTATCTGGGGGGTGTTGGAATCATAAGTCATGCACAGCTGTGGCTTCCAGGGAAGAACTGGCCTGGGGACCTTGGTGGCACCAGAGCAACATTCTTCCCAGAGCGCCGGCTTGTCGTGTAACTGTTGTTATTACATGCATGGGCTGATGGAGAGCATTTTGTACACGAGTGAGGCTGAGAAATTAAAGTCAGTGCCACTGGCCCTTGTCTGCGTTGGGACTTCTGGGGATTTCAACTTCTCATTTAATGGATAAAAAATATATGAGAGTTTAAGATTTTTTTTTTTTAGTGTACACTTATTTTATCTTCTTAGCAAGCCAATCATGAGCATTTATTTCGCTGAAATGGTGTGTCTAGGCACTGATTTCTCTCTTTAAAATCAGAGTCTTCAGTCTGTGCAATTAAAGCACGGTAACATTTTGAAAATACCTTCAACAAAGGATTCCATTCCTTGTTATAGAACATTCCAGCAGGGCCTAGAGATTTCAAGGCAGGTAACCAGTTCACCCGTCCCCCAAATCCTCAAAAGGAAACAAATTTCAATTGTGTTTATTTTGAAACTACAGTACTCTTCAGGCGGAAGTGAGCTTTGTCGAATACAAATACGCCAGAACAAAGGACCCCTGTTTTACAGTTCGGATTCTTTCACCATTCCTGACTCAGCATTCTCCAGGAAGTCACACTGGGTAGAGAAGCGGCAGTTGACAGTCAGTCAGAAATGGTTTTAGTAGCAGGTACTAGAGGAACCAGCTACAGCGTATTGAATACATATTGGTGTATTTTTCTTACGTGTCAGTGCCCGGATGTACAACGTGGCTCTGCGTTTCCCCTGGCCTTTGCCTCACGGTCCCAAGATGGCTGCTGCAGTCCCAGCCACCAGCTTCATATGGAAGGCAGGAAGGAGGAAGGAGGGGCTCTGTTGTTTTCTTTGGCACACTTCCACCTTGCATCTCTTTGGTTGCGGCAGGGTTGGCTTTGACCTCTGAACTGGCCAGGGAAATTAGAAAGACCAATTGTGATTCATCCTCAGGGCCTAGGGGCGAGGCACACCCACTTTGAGATCAGAGGGGCTCCAATCGCTGCCTTGACCTAGTGGGTGGGGTTCTCTTAGCAGAGAAGAGGCAGGGAAATAGCTGTGAGTGCTTTTCAGTTAGGCACCCATGCACTAAAAGACACTTGAAATAGGAAGCGCCAGCCAGGCACAGTGGTTCACACCTGTAATTCCAGCACTTTCAGAGGCCGAGGCAGGTGGATCACTTGAGGTTAGGCCACTTGAGACCAGCCTGGAAACATGGTGATACCCTGCCTCTACTAAAAATACAAAAATTAGCCAGGCATGGTGATACACGCCTGTAGTCCCAGCTACTTGGGAGGCTGAGGCTGGAGAATAGCTTGAACCCGGGAGGTGGAGGTTGCTGTGAACCAAGATTGGTCCACTGAATTCCAGCCTGACGGACAGAGGGAGACTACGTCTCAAAAAAAAAGGAAGCATCAGAGGCCCACCTATTAGGATATACGCTCAATCCAAAGAGCAAGACCCATGATGTTGTCCGAAGGAATTTGGAATGTGTCTTCAGGGAATCTGAAGGCCCAACAACAAAACTAAAGATGCAGGGCGATGGTTTGGTTTCTTCTTTTGAGTCCAAAGTTGTGACTTTAAGAGAGAAAGGAGACCCTGGGATTGCAGCCTGGAAACTCTGTTTCTGGTGGGGCTGGAGAACAGCTTTTGCGGTTCTGGGCCGTGTTCGGGAAACCAGAGCCAGTGGTGCACCCAGGTGAGGAGAGGAACAGCCCTCACATGTGAGAAGGAACTGACTTTGGTGAGAGTCAGGGATCTGTTGAAAATGACTCAAAATGGAAGCTTGTGGGGAGTGGGGGAAACAAACCCAGATCAGCCACAGACTGGGATCCTCAGAGGACAGTGGGTGAGATGTGCTCAGGAAGGGAAGGGAAGAAGGTGCCCAATGTCCTAGGGGGAATGGGCGAGAGAGGGGACCAAGCAGGGCTGAGTGACTTCCAAGGTCTGGATGCTTCCTAAGTACCTCCTCTACACCAGGGAAACATGTCATAAGAAACCATAGCTGGCCCGACCTGGAGCTCTCTCAGGCTGTAGGGGTGCAGACCTTGACCTGTAACTGTAGGGCCACATGGAGAGGCCCACCACACTAGAAGAGGGGGCCGGGGAGAGGGGTCCTGAACAGCATTAGGCCAAGACTTGAAGATCCAAACTCAATCAGGTCAAAAATGCACAGAGAACAGCATGGGGTGGCACAGAGGCCTCTGAGACCTTACTGGGTTCATTGGGGAGGAAGCCTGGTGAGCCCTTAGTCTGAACCCCAACACAGCAAACTTGGAATGTCAACAAAAGCAGGGAATCTTGTCCTGTGGGCATTCCTGCAAAAATGGCCAAAGAGAACCTGGTTTGAATATTGCAACGGAAGGGCTTTTGATTAGTAAAACATCACAAAAATCTAAAAGATTTGGAAAGAGCATACATATACCTGTTTAGAAAGTGCTGGACTTCATTCAACCTGACTACAATATTTCATTAAAGTTAGTTCATTTTCTGGTGACTTCTCACTGAATCTATTAAAATGCATCTGAGCAGTAACGTGACATCCCTTCAGATCCTGGGAGTCTGTTCCTTCTAAATGAATGGCTGTGAATAAATCTCACTCTTCTCCATGAAATGTATGCTGCACATACATTGATTTTGATGAGATAAGAACCCTGTTCAGGCCACCAGAGGCATTTTGCAACTGAAAATTGATGTTTGGAGGCAGTGTTACCTGCACAGATGAGCGGAGGGATGCTTTGTGCTGGGGAGAGCAGGGGAGTAGGCAAGACCTGGAGGTGTCTGCGTGGGGAGAAATCAGCTGTCAGCATTTTAAATCTCTGGAAAATGAGACACCAGATACCAGGGCAGGTGGCAGGTGTGAGGAGTGGTGTCAAGTGACTGCTAGAAACAGGTGTTAGTTAGATAATAAATGAGTAATGAATATATAAACGGGATCATCACAGACTGCTCAGAGGTTTAGACGACATAAACAGGGTCATGTGAGAGAAAGCCAGGCAGGGGCAGGCAGGGATGACTCCTTGGAGGAGGTGATATTTAAAAGCTGGTATCTGCAGGATAAAAGGCGCCAACCAAGGAGTAAAGGGAAAGGCATTCCTGGCCAAAGGAATAGTCAGCGCAAAGGCTCTGGGAGGGGAAAATAGTCTGCTGTGTGTAAAGGAGAGGCCAGTGAGGCAGGGCACAGATAGGACACAGGACGACTTGGAGACAGAAGAAAAGGCCACATTTTGCAAGGAAAAAGGAAACTTTATTTTCTTCTTAAGCACTTTGGGAAGTACGTGAAGATCTTAAGAAGTGCGGTGACATGCTCCCATCATATCAAAGAAACCAGTTCAGAGGCTGATGTGAAAATGACCTGGCAGGGTGTGGGCAGTAGAGAGGAAACAAGTCGATGATTCATGGAAATACTTGGGACATGGAGTCCAATGGATATGGGAGGGAGGAAAAGGGAGTGCTCCATATTGATTTCCAGATTCGGGGCTTGGCTGGGCAGGGAGGGGCAGCTTAAGTGAAATGGCAAAGCCCAAGCTATTGCTGTTGCTGCTGTTGTTTAAGGGGGCTAGGAAGTAAGAATGAAGAAGTCTGTCCCGATAAGCATTTAGACTTCCAGGTGCAGAGGCCAAATATATGAATCTGGAGCTGGAGAGAGGTGTGGCGTGGATGTGTAAATTGGGGGTCATTATCACGTATGTGGTGTTTAGAGCAATAGGTCAGGATGAGGTCACCTAGGGAGAAAACATAGGCAATAAAGATGGCCCAATAACGAGAGGATGAACTGAGGGAGTGGAGGAGGCGAAGGAGATGGAGAAGGAGAAGATGGGGCAGGAAGGAAGCCAGGGGTGTGGCCTCTCGGACGTCAGAACAGAGAGTTTTATAAAGCGGGGCAGATGATTTCCTTTCAGATACTGCCAAGAAATAGAACAGGAGGATGGACAGCCACTCACACATCCTTGTATTGGCGTGGATGGAAGTCACTGGTGCCCTTGACAGGCAATTCAGGAGATCGGTGGGTGTGGAAGTTAAGCTAGAGAAATTTGCCAGCTGAATGAGAGGCACGGAAATGCAGCGTGCACAGCGCTTTAGGAAGTTTTGCCATGACAGAAGCTGAGAAATGTGGCAGAAGTTGGAAGGGTTTGGATACCCTAATTTCCTCTCGCAATAGTGCATCCTGAGCACTTTCTATAATAAATACACACATCTTTGCATACTTTTTTGGAGGGGAGAGGGAGGAAAGGGCTTTACTCTGTCACTCAGGCTGCGGTGCAGTCGTGTGATCATAGCTCACTGCAGCCTCCATCTCCTGGGCTCAAGCAATGCTCCCACCTCAAGTAGCTGAGACTCCACGGGCACTCCACCATACCTGGCTAATTTTTGAATTTTGTTTTGGAGACAGGGTCTTGTTATGTTGCTCAGGCTGTTCTGGAACTCCAGGACTTAAGTGACCCTTGCCCCTCGGCCTCCCAAAGTGCTGGTATTACAGGAGCGGGTCTCCATGAACAGCCTACATAATCATTCTTAATGGATACGTGAACTTACTTATTCATGTACCCAGCACCCCATTTTATAACCATCTGGCTTCTTTCCAGCTTTTCACTTTTTTATAAACACCGCTTCGAGAAAAACCCTTGTGTATTTATCCTTTTCACATTTGACCAAATATTTCTCCAGGATCAGCTTCTAGACATGGAATTTGAAAAGAGAAAAGGAAGGGTTAGGTATAACATGGAGTTTCCTTACCCAGCCATTCTCCAGGAACCTACCGTTCAAGCCAAAATTACTCCCTCAATGAGCTGATTTAATTCTGCAGCCAAAGCGAAACCTGGAAAACAAGTCCCAGGTTTTTAGTTGGAAGCCACTAAGATAAAGAAAACACAAGTATGGGCTGGGCACGGTGGCTCACATCTGTAATCCCAGCACTTTCAGAGGCCAAGGCGGGAGGATCACAAGGTCTAGAGATCAAGACCATCCTGGCCAACATGGTGAAACCCTGTCTCTACTAAAAATACAAAAATTAGCTGGGCGTGGTGGTGCACACCTGTAGTCCCAGCTACTCGGGAGGCTGAGGCAGGAGAATCCCTTGAACCTCGGAGGCCAAGGTTGCAGTGAGCCGAGATTGCGCCATTGCACTCCAGCCTGGGTGACAGAGTGAGACTCCATTTCAAAAAATAATAATAAAAAAGAAAACAGAAGTATTCAGACTATCAGAAGCTCAAGGGACATTCCAGTGGGTTTTTCTTTTCTTCCTTCCTGTGGAACGTTTTCCCATTTAATCCTTCTTACTTTTGGCTGGTACCTTCCCTGCCCAGATTTCGTCTGTCTGCCTGCCTCTCTCTCCCCCTTCACCCTTTATCCCTGGATCCTATATATCCAACAATCCCTCTAATTTTAGTTTCTCCATGTAAATATATCTGAATAGTTTCAGTAAATGATTAAGCTGAGGCCAAATGTATACATATTGACCTATATTCAGCAACATGTATGAAAAGCTTGCTGCTTTTAAAGAGCTCTTTTAGGTAACAAATAACAGAGGGAAAGAGAATTTTCCCTTGAAGTGAAGAGAGACGAGAAAGATGGTTGACAGCTTTGTGCAGCGTAGAAAATATCTCTAGACCAGGAAATACCCGTCACCTGGCGCCGTCTGCCTTCTCCCTGCTATCTTGGCCGTTTGCATCAAATATGTCTTTAAAAAGAAGGCTGGTGAGTTTCACAGCTGTCTGTGACTGTCTTTAACTGTTCTTGGTTTACATGCAGGTGGGAGTCTTTAGTCCTTGTGCTGATGTATCTTATCTACATTGTCATCATGAAGTAAGTAAAATGCCTTCTTCATTTATTTTCCAACACTGTTTCTTGCATTCCACATTATGTGATGATGTGGGAAGAGGATTGGAGCAGGTATCTGACTGGTTTTTCAGTGCCTGTCATCACAGTCACTTGGCTCCCTGGCTGTCTGTTGTGAGTCACTATAATTTTGATTAGTACCAATTGTAGTGACCCTTCCAACACATATTCGATGATAGACTCAAAACGTCAATGTTTCACTCGAGAACTCTCTAGAACCCCTAATCCCACTTCAGGATCTGGCAGCCTAGCTCTGGGAGGTTTCTTCACTCTTTTTTTTTTTTTTTTTTGAGATGAAGTTTCACTCTGTCGCCCAGGCTGCAGTGCAGTGCGCAATCTCGGCTCACTGCAACCTCTGCCTCCCGGGTTCAGGCAGTTCTCTGCCTCAGCCTCCCGAGTAGCTGGGATTACAGGCACCTGCCACCACACCTGGCTAATTTTTATATTTTTTAGTAGAGATATGGTTTCACCATCTTGGCCAGGCTGATCTTGAACGCCTGACCTCGTGATCCACCTGCCTCGGCCTCCCAAAGTGCTGAGATTACAGGCATGAGCCACACCCAGCCTCTTCACACTCTTTCTTAAAACAAAGGAGATAAAACTCAATACATTACACTGCTAAAGAGGGTGAGGGAGATGCAAGGCAGTCTGCTGCCAGTCTACTCAACACAGCAGCCACCATCAGCCAGCCAGCCAGAGGTCTGTGTAGACCCACTATCTAGGGCTTGCTTGTGAAAGGACTTCTTAGGGTAGGACCTTTATCAGACATGGAATTTTTGTGAGGTAACTGATGAAGCGTTAGTTAAAAGACAGCTAAAATCATGGATCAAATATCTGTGGACTTCCATATAAATAATGGAAATGGACTTCCATTATTTGAGTCCACAGATATTTGATCCATGATTTTAGCTGTCTTTTATATTCATGGTGTTAAGTCATCCACTGCTGCATAACAAACCGTCCCAAAACTTAGTGGCTTAAAAGCACAAACATATATTTTCTCACACATTATCTGAGAGTTAGGAATCCAGGAGCAGCTTACCTGCAAGATTCTAGCTCAGAGTCTCTCCTGAGGTTCCAAGTAAGAAGTCAGCCAGAACTGCCATCATGTACCTGACCGGTGGGGAGAACCTGCCTTCAGGTGGTGCCGGTTCTCGATTGACGGGCTCAGTTTCTCACCTTGCGGGCTCCTCCTTAGAGCTGCTTGAGTGTCTTCCTCCAGAGCAAGTGATTCAAGAGAGAAAGCAAGAAGGGCCTGCAACGCCTTTTATAATATCCCGGAAGCCACGCACCATTACTTCTACCGTATTCTGTTTATTAGAAGCGAGTCACTAAGTCCAGTACACACTCGAGGGGCTTGTATCACCTAGTGAAGGGAAGAGTGTCAAAGAACGGTTGATACAGTTTAAAACCACCACGTTGTATATTCTTTTCCCTCCTGAAGTTGGGGTAGCTTATTTATATCAACAATTTGCCGGGCACTGTGGCTCATGCCTATAATCTCAGCACTTTGGGAGGCCAAGGTAATGGATCACTTGAGGTCAGGAGTTCGTGACCAGCCTGGCCAACATGGTGAAACCCCATCTCTACTAAAAATACAAAAAGTAGCCAGGCATGGTGGCATGGGCCTTTAATCACAGTTACTGGGGAGAAGGCAGGAGAATCGCTGGAACCCTGGAGGCGGAGGTTGCAGCGAGCTGAGATCACACCACTGCACTCTAGCCTGGGTGACAGAGCAAGACTTCATCTCAAAAAAAGAAAGAAAGAATTATATGGCCAATGTTCCCATGCTCTAAGTTAAATGTAAGCACCACGGTTGTGAGCCTGCTGGTTCATCTTTTTGCCAGGCACCACTGGGATGAGGAGCTTATAAACAATGCAGAGACGTTCTGTACTATCGTTGCCCACACCTGTGGGAGCTGCTTCTTTTTCTCTAAATTAGTTCGTGTTTCTCCAGCATATGTAGCTATAGGAGTGACTTCCTTCTCTAGGGGCAAGAAAGTAGGAATCCATCAACAATAGCCAGTTTGGACATATCAGGTCGCAGTCCGGAATTGACACGTTAAGGTTTCTTATTGTTGAGGCCTGACAAAAGTTAATTCTGGTAACCAGTGACTGGGAGACTTGTTGGGAGAAATCAATGTGTGCATTGGCAAACATCACAGGAGCAATGAAGGCAGGAGCTGGCTTGGCCAATGCCCAGGGTGGGCTGTAAACAGTCTGCTGCCAGGCTACTCAATGCGGTGGCCAACATGTACAAGGGAAGCCGTGCAGTGGTTACCATAGACCCCACACCTGGGGCTTAGTGAAGACCGGCACTCCTAGAGTCGGACCTTACTCATACATATCCTGGTACCATAAGGCAACTAATGAAGAAACCAGAAGTCACGCACTGTAGAACTAATCATTTAAAAATACCGATAGATGAGCTCTCATGAAAACCAGAGCTGACCCAAAGCCTTTCCAAAGTTCCCAGCCCCCAAAGGAAAAGCCTTTAAAGATCAGAGCACCCATCTTATGCCTCTTTGCCTCAAAGAGTCATGTGGAGGAGCCGAGGAAGGAAAAGAACGTGTGACATGGTGGTTTTAATATATATATTATATATATGTATGTATATATGTGCCTCTGCCTCCAAGAGCAAAACTATATAGAGTCAGTGCCAAAGTGGGAAGCCTCAAACAGTACACACATTTTCCTTTGCAGTTGACTATTGGATTGTTTCAACTTTTTAAAAAAATTTGTGAGGCTCTAATTTAGTTCCCAAAAGTGTATCAGTCGATTATTCCGTAAGAATCACCATATAATGTCTGCTGTGTGTCCAGCATTAATCCTGGGTCTTGAATCTTAATTTTCCTGAAAGTGTGTTTCAAAATGAATTCACTAGGAGCTTCACAGAATTAAGTATTCTTCAAAAAACAGATGTGGCCAGAGGGAAGGAGAGTTGAGGAATTTTGCTGGCATGCAACCTATGGCCACTACTCACCTTTTCCAAGCCACCCTGCAGCCCACGAGTCGCTGGCAGGACACGTGGACAGTAAGACAGCACAGTGAACACATCCTCTCCTCCTCCCCAAACCATACCAAATGTGGAAGCTAACGAGGTGTGTTTCTGCTGATGCCTCACTTTTACCAACATTCCAGCTGTTCAAACCAGCAGGATACAAATAAAACCGGGAATGGAAGCTACTGTGCTCGTGAAATTTTCTGCATAAATTCTGGTCCTAAGTTCTAAATTGAAATCTCTCCTCTGTAGCCATCCCCCTCTGCAATCAGAGGCTTTAATCAACGGGTTTTATCAAATCTGATTTATAAAATTGCATGCTTCACAATAAAATAGCTTCAGGGTGCAAGCACAAAATTTAAAACATTCAATTAAAAATATAAAACAGCAACAGCAGTTAAAAACAACAGCATATATTAGAATCGTCAGCTGCCTCCTAGGTGGAGAGTTCTTAAATGACTTTAAACATTCTGTCTGAAGGTCAAAAAGCAATTTCAGATTGTCCAGGTAGGCAGAAACCTTCAGGGAGCATGAAGCATGCCTGGCCTTGGCAAGGATTGATTTCTGTACATCCCGGGTCACTGCTCTGGGATTTGTTCCCCAGACGGGGTACATGTGCTGGTGGTTAAGGACCAGTGCCTCACATTCAGCTTTGACAGTAGATCCCCCTACTACTGACAGCCATGGAAACTCAGCCAAGTTATTCAGCCGTCCTGAATCTCAGTTCCCTCTTCTGCAAAAAAGATTAATAATAGTTTCTACTATTATTATTTATATTCCATGAGAATGGAGTGCGACAGCTTAGTTAAGCTTAGTTTAACCTGCTATCCAGTTTTGACAAAGCCCTCACTGTATAGTAATATTACCCTGTTCTCTAAACGCTGATGAATGTATAACACATGGGTTTGCTTTTGTACTTTAAAAGCAAAACCCAATCACTGGGCACTGTGGTGCATTCCTGTGATCCCAGCTACTCAGGAGCCCAGAATTGGAGGATTGTTTGAGGCCAGGAGTTTTTTACTAACCTGGGCAACATAGCAAGACGCTGTTTAAAAAAAAAAAAAAAAAAAAAAAAAAAAAAAAAAAAAAAAAAAAAAAAAAAAAAAACCTTTATGCAAGTCAGTATTTCTTTCAGGGAAATGGATTCTAAGTCAAGATGACAGAAACACTGCCGCTTTCCCTGTTACGCCATGAGGCAAGGCATCCTTGTTTAATCTAGAAATATATACAAGAGTCAACAATAATGATGAACCCCATGCGCTTGTCACCAGCCCCAGAAACCATCAACCCACAGTCGCTCCAAATACATCACGTTCGCTTCCCTTTCCTCCTATAATTTTGAAGTCCCTGACATCTTACTAGTTCATCCACAAAAATTCCACTATACATCTGGACTTCTCTAGACGTAACTGGATACTCTTTTAGGATTCTAAAAGGACTCTTCTTTAACATGACATCAACATTATCAACATACCTAAAATTAATACTAATTCCTTAATGTCAAAAAATACTCAATGTTCAAATTTTCAGGGACCTCACAAATGTCATTTTTATTGTTTTCTTTTGGTTTCATAAATATCATAAATATTTTTTAAATGAGAATTCAAATAAATTCCACCCATTAGAATTGTTGGCCCGTGACTGGCTGCTTATCTTTTGGATCTCTCTGCATCTATAAACTCCCCCTCTGTGCTGTGTATATGCATATGTGTCTCTGGGTGTGCCTGTGTCTGTGTGTGTCTCTTTGTGTGTGCACATGTGTGTGTACGTGCCTGTGTGTACGTGTGTGTGTGCCCCTGTGTGCGTGTGTGTCTGTGTGTGTGCATGGTGTCTGTTTCTGTGTCTGTATGTGCGTGTGTCTGTGTGTGCATGTGTCTGTGTGTCTGTGTGCATGTGTCTGCGCGCATGCGTCTGTGTCTGTGTGTGCATGTATCTGTGCGTGCATGTGTGTGCATGTGTCTGTGTGTCTGTGTGCATGTGTCTGCACGCTTGCGTCTGTGTCTGTGTGTGCATGTATCTGTGTGTGCATGTGTCTGCATGTGTCTGCATGTGTGTGCATGTGTCTGTATGTGTATCTATGTGTGCATGTGTCTGTGTGCGTGTATCTGCATATGCATGTGTGTATCTGTGTGTGTATGGATGTGTCTGTGTCTGTGTGTATCTCTGTGCGTCTGTGTATGGATGTGTCTGTGTCTGTGTATGTGTGCATGTGTTTGTGTGTGTATGTCTGCCTGTATGTGTGTGCCCGTGTGTGTGTGTGTGTGCATTTTCCTTGCACTTTGTTCTGTAATGAAGTTTAGCTGTTTGCTCTGCACAGTTGCCCACGTTTGGAAAATGTTGATTACATCCCATGATGTGCCACAGTCTGTTCCCTTGGCCTGTGTGTGTGTGTGTGTGTGTGTGTGTGTGTGTGTGTGCATGTCCGGGTGTCCATGTGTGTGTGTCTGTGTGCTGCATGTCTGTGTGTATGTCTGTATGTGTCTGTGTGTGCACGTGTCTGCATGTGTCTCTGTCTCCGTGTGTGTGTCTCTGTGTGTCTGTGTGTGTGTCTGTGTGAGTGTATGTGCATGTGTGTGTATGTGTGCATTTTCCTTGGACTTTGTTCTTTGATGAAGTTTGGCTGTTTGCTCTGCAGAGTTGCCCATGGTTGGAGAGTGTTGATTACATCCCATACTGTGGCGCAGTCTGTTCCCTTGGCCTTTGTGTTTCCTATATGTCTGTAATTGATCTGATTGGGGCTAGACTATGTCCCAAGTGGTGGTGGGTTTCATCATCAGGAGGCACGGTGATGTCTGCCTTTCTCTCTCTGTAGCATTGGCAGCCATCAGTGCTCAGTATCTGGATCCATTATTTCATATGGGTAGCAAAATGGTGTTCTAATTCTATGCCTCATGTCTTATGAATTACAGACAGCACCCATCACTTTTGACTAGTTTTCTGTTCTCTCTCATGCAATGTGATAACCACACATTCCTAGAGAGTACAGGAAAGAACTGGTGGATGAGAAGTTCCAGCCACAGAGGGCTTCTTCATCTCTCTGAGGTCTTGTGGCCATAGGCCAGCCACCCTAGAGCTGTACTCACTGAAGAATCAGGCACAAAGAGATAGCTGGGAGGGAATCCAGAGCGCTTCATATCTGTAGGAGCAAAAGAGATAAGGAAGGGGAAGAGAAACATAGGTTGAGTAGCTTTCCAGCTGGCAATTTAGAGTGACCACGCCTAGCTGCCATTTCTATGGGAGGTTGGAGGTCGAGCTGAAGATCCCCAGTGGGTTGTCCCATGGCCAGTAAACGATGGAGGCCTTTAGATCTCTGAGTGGGGAGAAGCAGCAGCAGCCTTCTGCGCCCTGGAAACTGTGCCTGGCTGTCTTTGCCCATGAGTTTTTATAAATTTTCTAGAATTCTTCTATGGGAATCTTCTCATACTAAAGCTAGGGAGATTGGACCATTTGCTTGCAAAAAAAAACCTTGGAACTTGTACAGACTTCCCTTCCCACCCAAGGCTGCTGGGGCATGTAAGGAACACTGCACAATGTATTCACTTGATCATTCTGAAGAATCATAGCCTAGAATTTTTTCATAAAGCCAAGGGCCCATTAGATCTGGAATTTAGGCATGATAGTCACAGAAATTTGCGAAATCCCAATCTGTGACCTCAGGAAACCAAAGACATACAGAGACGTAGACAGCCATCCGGCCTGTAGCACATAGACCATGACACACAGCCACTGCTCCTGGGGAGTGGCATGGATGAGGCAGCTTCTCCTTCTCCCGAAAGGCTAATCCCTGCTTACGAAGAGATGTGGCCCAGAGGAGGTAGACCTTGACCATCCCACTGAGTCTTAGCACACTCCTTCCGTGTGCAGACTGAGAGAGGAGCTCAATCCCAGAGAGGCCTCCACTGGCATGAAAGAGGTTGTAAAGTAAGCAATGTGCCCATGTGCCCTGGTTTATTTCTGTAATGGTGGGTTATTTTTTTTCACTTACCATTTGTTTGTAAATTGGGAGAAATGGGACAGGTTGTATATTCTGAGAGGGAATGGGTTGACGAAATTAGAATAATAATGAGTCCCAGGGATGGTTCCTGCAGACTGGAAGAGCTCCCAGGAGCACTCGGTGGGTGTTGGGAAATGGGAGAGGGGCAAACACTGATGGACTCTGCCCGCTTGTTGCTTTGCTCAGATATAACGCTTGCATACATCAGTGCTTTGAGAGGAGGACAAAAGGTGCCGGGAACATGGTCAACGGATTGGCCAACAATGCTGAAATTGATGACAGCAGCAACTGCGACGCAACTGTGGTGCTACTTAAGAAAGGTAACCAAGGAGCACTTTGGGGGCCAAGGCAGGAGAATCACTTGAGGCCAGGAGTTCAAGACCGGCCTGGCCAACATGGCAAAACCCCATCTCTACTAAAAACACAACAAAATTAGCCAGGTGTAGTGGCCCAAGCCTGTAATACCAGCGGCATGGGAGGCCGAGGCACAAGAATTGCTTGAACTCGGGAGGTGGAGGTTGCAGTGAGCCGAGATCGCTCTACTGCACTCCAGTCAGGTCAACAGAGCCAGACCCTGTCTCAAAAAAAAAAAAAAGAAAGAAAGAAAGAGAAGAAAAGGTAACCAAGGAGATACAGGTCCAAGAAGAAAGTGCTAGAATATGAGCCCATCTGCCCATTCTCAGCCATACATGGCATGTCCCAGCTGGTCTTGACAGGACACTGCCTGCCCCAAGAGAGCAGAAGTTTCCAGTTCTCCAGCCCTCCCTTTCACTACAATGTCATGGAACCGTCTCGTACCTGGTCAGCCCCTTGGAGCTCAGGAAGCCCCCTGGAAATTCTCAGACAACACACTTGCTGGGAGTGCTACAGAGAACAGGATGACAAAGGAGAGGAGACCCCAGGTTCTGAGAGACTGTTTCTGTCCCGTTTTGGCCATGTGGCCGCGAAGCAGGTTATGTGACCTCTTGAGCCTCAGTTTTCTCTTGTGAAATATGAGAATCATTTTTGCAATAAGCAAAGCAGATAAATATGTATGAGTTTAGTGCAATGCTCTGTAAGTGACAGGGGTTATTAGTATATTACTAGATCCAAATTCACTTTCAGGCTACATTAATTCAGTTTTCAAGCTGCAAACAGAAAGAGAAAAGTACCTTCATCTTCAAAGTAATTCTTATATTCAATCGAGTCTTACAAAACAGCTGAGATACTAAGGGAAGTAGTATGGTGCTTTCAGATAAAAATATTTTTTCTTAAAGGAGCTCAGAAAATTATCATTTACTTTTGCCTAGAATGTGTTTTTTATTTAACTTTTTAAACTTTTCTCTTTAAATGTGGGAGTTTATTTTTTCTTGGTCCCATATGGTTGCTTTGCAGGAAGGAAAAAAAGAAATTAGAAAGGTTATTTTCAAATACATCTATGGGTTATTTCCAAATATATCTCTGACATCACTGCATCATTATTAAATTTTCAAAATTAAGTATTTGATATATTTTTTCTGAATAATTATACGTATGTTTAACAAATGTCTTAGGTGGGTTAGTACCATTTCACATGAGGATTTTATTTAGTTTTTTCTCTTCTGGATAGTTTATAACCATAAAAGGAATATGCCAAAAAGAGCTACCTAGTATTAGCCAGCGTTTCCAGAGATCATTTCATGGTTTAGTGACTTGGAAAACAGGAGCTAGTACTAAGAGAGACTGCAGCCAGGTACCCTTGAGCTGTGTGCACATACTGCTCATTCACAGAGATGGAGCTGGGCCCCTCATGCAACTTTTTGTTTAGACCTCCCAGTGAATTATCACACAGAATTTGTCCCAAGCACACTTCTGACTTAGGTTCTCTGTAACGTGAAAAATTCCCCCACCCCTGGTCAGCTCTGCTCATAGACTGGGCTGAGGGAATGTGTGCATTTCACTACCATGTGCTCCAGTGCAGAACTGCACTAACATCAATTCAGTAGCATTTAACAGCTCAATATGAATATTGCTGACATTTGAAGGGCATAAAGGGTTACTGAAAGTTCTTGGAGTCTTCTCTGTGCCCCAGATCTGAGTGATGGGAAAAGGAGCCTTTGAGGACCAGGAGGAATTCTATTATGGTATCATTAATTCTTACCATGCCAATGAATGGTGCTTAAATTGTTTCAAGTCCTTTCAAAAGACTGATCATTAACACCCATGGAAAGGAGATTTTGACACTTGTTTAAAATTTGCTCAGTGCAACCCTTCCTGGTTGGATGGATGGATGGATGGATGGACAGATGGATGGACGGATGGATGGAAGGATGGATAGATGGAAGGAATAAGGAAAGAAGAGGGGATGGATGGGTAGATAGGGGAGTTGGATGGATGGAAAGAAAACTAACTGGATGGATGGGAGGAAGGAAGGAATAAAAAAGAGTGGATGAGTGGATGGATGGATGAATGAATGGGAGGAAAAAAGGGAGGAAGAGAGGGAGGGAGGAAGAAAAATGAAGGGAAGGAAGAATAAATGAATGCCTCCTTCCTGCTCCAGGTCTCAATGTTATTTTACCTTACGTTTTTCATTTCCCTAGCAAATTTCCACCGCAAAGCGTCAGTGATCATGGTGGACGAGCTGCTGTCGGCCTACCCACACCAGCTTTCCTTCTCTGAGGCTGGCCTTCGAATCATGATCACCAGCCACTTTCCCCCCAAGACCCGGCTCTCCATGGCCAGTCGCATGTTGATCAATGAGGTACCTGGGAAAGCAATGTCTACTGACCCCTGGACAGGGGTGGGAAACTCTGGGAAAGAGAGAACGTTTCTTGTTTGAAAGAAGAAGCACCTAACTCAAAGCTTAACACTGCAGCATCCCCCAACCATTTTCCAATCTTAGTTCCCTGGGCCAGCTGTGTACCTCGTCCTTGCTCTTCCCTCCATGTGTTGAGACATGGACTGACTCCTATTTATATAGAAAACTCCCCTGTTCCTTCTCCCTTTTACCCACATTTTTCTTCTGTTCTTCCATTTGAATAAAGCCCCCCGAAGTGAACTTGCACAGAAATCGTTGCTAAATAAGGGTTACCTTAGTTTAAAGTAATCCAGAGTCCCTGACCTGAACTTTGCTGTGAATTCCTTTTCTCGAGTGCAGCCTTATTGATACACTAGTCCAAACACAGTTGTGTAGATTTCTCACATAGGGACCCAGGGACTCCTGCAGTCTGAGGAAGAAAGATGACACCACAGTGCACAGAGTTTCAAGGAACAGCACATCCCAGACACAGGAATTTTTTTCTAAAGGGATTTGCAAGTTCTAATGGGTAATAAAATACTAATCTTTTTTCTCCCTGCTAGAAGTTGTCTGGAGTTGGTTATCACATTGAGAGACCCCTTAAAACTTGAGTCCAGGGTCTTCTGGAAGCATCTCGTCAGCTGCCAGGAAAAGATTCCCAACAGCTCATGTTCTGAGTGTAAGGTGTTTGCAATCCCTCTGACCGTGATAAGAGTGTGCTTTTCCCTTTCCAGAGACAAAGACTGATAAACAGCAGGGCTTATACCAATGGGGAATCTGACGTGGCCATCAAAATCCCAATTAAGCACACCGTGGAGAATGGGACAGGGCCCAGCAGTGCCCCAGACAGGGGCGTGAACGGGACACGGAGGGACGATGTTGTAGCTGAGGCTGGCAACGAAACAGAGAATGAGAATGAGGACAATGAGAATGACGAGGAGGAAGAGGAGGACGAGGATGATGATGAAGGACCGTACACGCCATTCGACCCCCCCTGTAAGAGATTCTATGTCTGGGCTGGAGTTGGGAGCTATTTTGAGCCACTGAGTCTTAGATGATCTTTTTACCATTCAACTTTTTAAAATCTCTGTATGAACATGAGAATATTTGAGCTGCAAAATATGTGGTATTTTGTTATGCAGCAATAGAAGATGAATCGAAGGGTTTGCAAGGGAGGAAAGGAGTGTTTTGTCATTTAATCCTCAAGATGTTTTTGTCTTGGTTGATGGGAAAGGTTGCCAAGAAATACATCCGATGGTGGCAAAATGGATAAAGCACGATTTTTTTCTATAATCTACTAACAAGTGATATTTAATATCAAGTCTCCAGTGGGCAGGACTCTGTTGTAGGAGATTCAAAGATGGCTAAGACAGAGGTCCATGATCGTTGGTTGAAATGTGAGCTCTTTAACCAACTGTTTTGTGGAAGTTTTACTGAAATGGCAAGAATTTGGTCTGGGTCCTGCTTATCAGGACACAGAAAGCCAGTCACTGAGACAACAAATATTCCCAGGGAAGAAGGGTTTAATCAGGTACTGCAGCCAAGGAGATAGATCAGTCTCAAATCCATCTTGCTGACCAACTGCAACTGGGGGTTCATAGAGCAGGGAAGGCAAACAGGAATTTTGAGAGGTAAGGAAAAGGGGTTACTCCACCGGAAGTAGGCAGTCAGTCCATCAGGCATCATGATGAAGGAGAGATCTGACTCCTTATTGTCCAGACACCACGATCTGGTGAGTTTCAGATCCTTGCTGCCATCTGGGAGGCCTAACGGTCCATTTCCTGAGACAAGAGCTCAGATAATACAAATGTAAGTTTCTCAAGTTTTAAAGCTGAGAGAAAGTCAGTTTCTATACTAGTTCAAAAAAACTATAAACATCAGTTCTATGGGACAATTGGGCTGGTTTCAGGAGACGGTCTTATCTTACTTAGCTGTTCTGCAAGAACTTTTGGTATGAAGGTGGAAATGCCTGTGACCGATGTGGGCAAGGCAGTTTGGTGCACAAAAGGAGAGGCACGTCACTCACCTCCACCCATCGCATTGCAGCTGGCCAGGAAAGCTGTCTTGCCAAGGCCAGCCCTGGTGACACCAAGGCCTGAAGAAGCTCTCAGGACCTCGGCCACCAGGGCAGTGACCTCCTCTCCCAACTGCTACCTCCAACAAGAACTTGGTTATTCCAGAAACTGTGTTACCCCACCCCACCCATTATCAGAGCAGGTGGACCAAGCCCAAAGAATTCTGCTTATTTGCTGGACCTTCCAGAAGCTTCTGACTGTTTCAGAGAAGAGTACGCTAGTCAAATTCACATTGACTGTCAAGTGTGTGAGGCTCAGTATACATGTGCAGAACCTCTTCAGGATGTTGGAATGTGCAGGATTATCTGAGGAAACGTCATTTGATCCACTTGAAAGCCCATTTAATGGTAGGACATGGTGGAGAGTGTCAGAATCCTGTGTTAATTTCAGATGCAGGGTCTTGCTGTGCTCCAGGGGAGCTCCTCTCTGTGTTCAGAGGATAACAAGGAAAACTTGAACCAGAGCCGCCCCTGTGCCCAGTCAGGGCACTTAAGATGTCAACCTCATGAAGGACTTGCCAAAATGAATAGAAAATATTCATCCAGATTCCTACACCCCCAGGTCCCTCACCTCCCACCCAAAGCTAAATTATCACTTGTTAGTAGATTATCTTCATAGAAAAAACGTACACTGGTTCTTTATCCATTTTGCCACCATTGGATATATTTCTTGGCAACCGTTCCAATCAACCAAGACAAAAACATCTTAAGGATTAAAGAACAAAACACTCCTTTCCTCCTCCTTGCAAACCCTTCCATTCATCTCCTATTGCTGCATAACAAAACACCACATATTTTGCAACTCAAAACAATACCAACCTGATTAGCTTACAGTTCGGTAGGTCAGAAGTCCAGCTAGGTTCTCAGTCTCACAGGCCGTAATGAAGATGTAGCCAGGGTACATTCCTCTGCAGAGGGCCTGGGAGAATTCATTACCAGGCACTGGTTCCTTGTGGCTATACGGCTCCTTGACGGCTGTCAGCTGGGGACATCCCACTCTTCCTAAAAGCCATGGAACCCCTCCACCTTCACCTGGATGTGTGGAGCCCTTCCCACCATCGTTCCTTATCTGTCTGGCTCCCGTTTTGCTTTTGAGGACTTTTGCAACTAGATCAGGCAGCTGCACAATATCTCTTTCCAAAAAGTAAACTGTGCTATACAACGCAGCAGAGCCACGAGGCTGATAGCTCATGACACTCACAGACCCTGAGAATCTTAGGGGTGCATGTCTAGAATTCCACCTACTGGAGCCATAACCAAGCTCCAGTAATGCTATTTCGCTAAACTCTTTCACTAATTAAAGAAATGGTCGAGCCAGTGGAAGGTCTGCAAGTGGCCAAGTTCTATGCTAGCATCTTGGCAGCCCAGAATCCCCAAGTGCACCCCTTCAGGGGACAATGAAAGATGCTTGTGTGAGATGAGACCAAGTCTGGCCCTGTGCCTGGGCCTCATTACTGATTGGGACCGACTGCCCCCTTCATATCCCTGGTACCTTATTTCTCTCCTGGATGAGACCTAAGCATGGGTTTCAAGGTCTTTGAAACTCCTGCTCGCCACCCTCTGCCTCACTGTCTTCAGGTTGCAGATGACGGAGCCTCGGGTCTTCCAGCCACACCTTCTGGGCTTCTGTGTGTTCAGAGATATGGCTGCAGGCATCTCACCCCCAACAGATGTTGTACCTGAGGCTCAGGAACCCCACATCCCCTCCCATGTCCTTCCTGAAGCACAGGTAGGAGAGAGGAGATGATATTCTGTGTGGTTGAAGCATCCCGTGGGATCTCCATGTCATTCAAGGGTCCCCGGCTGCCGAGGTAGGAAGCAGAATTCCAAGTCCTTCCCTACCAGCCCTTCTCACCTGGGCTTCCTTAATGAAATGCACGTTCTGATTCAGGAAGTTTGGGGTGAGGCCCAAGTCTGCATTGCTAAACAAGTACCCCTACACACACTGATGCTGCTGGTCTGTGTGCCACACTTGGAGCAGCAAGGGGTAGAGAGAGAGACCTAGAGGCTCTCAGCGATCTTCCCAGTTCTTCTAAGATGCAGAACCCGGGCCTGCCTTTGAAAAGAGTGGGCTCCCCCAATTACGACTGTCTCTTCCCCTCCACAAGCTGCTAAGAAATCCCAGGCCTGGAATCAGGAGCTCCATTTTAAAGCAAGGGGATGAATGCCCAGCAGAGCCCCTTCCTGGGGCAGGCAGGCCTCAGTTTAGGGGTGGGAAGCCTGAGGGGTAGTTCTGGCCAGGAGAGGGCTTCAAGGAGCCAGGGAGTCAGTCCCAGGAGCCCTGAGATGGGTTTCTATCAAGTTCCTGTGGCCTGAAAAAGGTCTGTCCACATGATGAGGACATTTTTCCCTCTCACGGTCATCCTGCAAGGTGTGAGTTCCCTGTGCTTCCAGCACCCAGCCACAGTGCTTTCATCTCTCAGGACTTGACTATAGTGGGTATGATTATCAAGAAAGTAATTATTTAGGAGTATGTGAATACTGTTTGCGACTTCATATATGTGCCTATATGTACAGTGTGCAATTTATGATCGATAAGGCCTATTCATTACCATGCACATGTATACTGTATACACTTAACATATTGTATGCATATGAACATACTTATGTTTCTGTATGTATATACCATATTACAGGTTGTATACACGTAATATACTACGTATACATATCTACACTTGGTATATGCACATACGTACCCATAGACGTGCAGCTGCTACTGTCTGTTGAATGAAGAAAGCCTACAGGTGACAGACAGTAAAAGAAACCTTTTCATGTATGTATAGGTAAACACACTTCCGTGGGAAAAAAAAAAAAAACTAGAAGGAAATACACCAAAATATAAGTATGTTTTTCCAAAGCAAAATTATATTTTTTCTATAGTTTTGGTTTTTTTGTCTTTTTTTTTTTTTTTGAGACAAAGTCTCACTCTGTCGCCCAAGCTGGAGTGCAGTGGTGAAATCTCGGCTCACTGCAACCTCCACCTCCTGGGTTCAAGAGATTCTTTTGCCTCAGCCTCCCAAGTAGCTGGGACTACCAGCCACATGCCACCATGCCCAGCTAATTTTTGTATTTTTAGTAGAGACGGGGTTTCACTGTGTTGACCAGGCTGGTCTTGAACTCCTGACCTCATGATCCACTGGCCTCAGCCTCCCAAAGTGCTGGGATTAGAGGTGTGAGCCACTGCACCTGGTCGACAAATGTATATATTTAGGTCTAGGTCTAAAATACTGTACAATAATTTTTCTCTCTCCGATAGAATTCAGCTTTCTTAAAAGCTGACTGAGGAATATAATTTAGAAACAAGTTTTTTTGCTTGTTAAAGCCAAGTCCAGCTCAAAGGGATACTATCATACTTTGGGCCCGGTTCAGGCCCCTGACTTCAGCTCCCATGTGAAATTGGGTAATCACCAGCACATCAGGCCCATGGGCAGGGAATTTTTTTCCCTAAATTCATTGGTGTACCCCCAGCACCTGCAGCAGTGCCTGGCATACAATGGCATAAAGGGCATTCAACAACTATTTATTAAATGAATGAATGAGGAATAAACCTATCCCCCTTGCTGCTCTATTTGGACCCAATGGTAATAGAGCAGAAGATGGAAAAATGTCCAGAAATGCTGTTGACTCAAAGAGGAAAGGAAACCATTTTAACCCCTTTATTTAGAAATGGAAATTAAGGGCTTGGTGCAGTGGCTCATGCTTGTAATCCCAGCACTTTGGCAGGTCAAAGGGGGTGCGGATCACCTGAGGTCAGGAGTTCGAGACCAGCCTGGCAAACGTGATGAAACCCCATCTCTACTGAAAATACAAAAATTAGCCGGGTATGGTGGCACACACCTGTAATCCCAGCTACTTGGGAGGCTGAAGCAGGAGAGTTGCTTGAATCTGGGAGGCGGAGGTTGCAGTGAGCCACTGCACTCCAGCCTGGGCAACAGAATGAGACTTTGTCTCAATAAAAGAAAAAAGAAATGGAAATTAAGACAAACTAAAATCTTGGTGATCTTTATTTGACTGCCTTTGTTCCTCAAAATCATTTTTTAAAAACACCTGATATTTCACCTTATATTTGTTATATTTGCTGCATCATCTTTAAATATATGATTCAGATAATGCTCATTGAATTTCTACTTTTAAGATTATTGTTACAAAGGGGCAACAACTTAAATAAAGCATATATATCATTGAAAGTGATGTTTTCCAGATATAGCACCCTCCCAGCGTCCAGTCAGAAAGGTTTAAAACAGTTGATAAAAACTCAAAAGTCATGGTGCCAACTTGTACTTCTTGCAGCTTTGTCTAATCAATATCATTTTCCAGCCCTTGCACTCATAAGTGCAGACTTCATTTCTTCTTCTCTCTTTTTTTATTTTCTGAAGAATGTAAAAGAGCCAAATTGAGATCGTTTCTCTTCCTCTTCATGTGTTTCTTTGTAATCTTTGATTAGGTGTGTATTTTAAGCTAAACGAAGCCTCTCTCTCCATGTGAGGGCGTCAGCCATATGGAACACCGTTAAGAGGGTTTTGGGAGTTACGCATGGGTAAATGCCTTATCAGCACATTGCAGGATTTAGGAATGTGCAGAATTCAGGGTGGATTTGGGATCCAGAGAGCTGGCCATATCCTGGATTCTGCAGCATTTAGAAGCCTGTCTCCAAACAACTGTCAGCCAGTCTTCCTGCTTCACACAGCAAGCACAGTCTCCATGTTGTCACCATTCAATGACCACCCGCGAATCTTACAGCTAACAAGATTCATAGCAGCTCATAGCAAAATGCTTCTCCTTTCTTAGTATTTTTTTTGTTTGCTTGCTTTACTCTGTTCTTGCAAGTCGGATAACCTTAGATTCTCAAAAACAAGTAATGTTCTTGGGTCTGTCCGATTAGTTTGTTCATAACAACGTGATTGCTACTACTGTTATTGATGTTTGCTGAAAACGTGGCATATGTCCTGCACTATCCCTGCCTTTCAAAACCAGGTGGTAAACAAGTGAGAACATGCCTGTTTCTCATAGAATTTATTCTAGTTTGAGGTAGACTGAAAACCGGAAACAACCCTGACGGTTTAAGGCAGGAAATACTTGCCATGAAGCAAATAAAACTGGGTACTAAAAAAGCAGGAGTGAGATGATGAGGGCCACATCTGGATGTATTTGAGGGCTCGGTGACATTTGAAGGGTGAAGTGGCCTGTAAGACAGAGCAGGTTCTGCCATGAGAAGATCCAGGCAGAAGGCCTGCAACGGCAAAGGCCTTGAGGCAGGAAAAGTCTTGGAGTGTCTGAGGACAGAAGGCAAGGCAAGACCAGGGAGGATGTGAGCAGGCAGAATGGTAGGTGGGGCAAAATCAGGCAGTGCCTTACGGGCCATGGTGGGAAAACCTGGTTTGACTCTAAGGGCAGTGAAGGCCAATTGAAGATTCTAGAACACTTGGCTTTTTGAGGCTCTTTCCTCTGGCTACTGATGGCAAACAGATGGAGGTAGGATAGGCATACGAGCAGTAGTCCCCCTAGGGAGCGAGGTTGTCAGCCGGGCCTTGGTGAACCTGGCCCCAGCGGAGGCCGTGGGGATGAGGAGGTGGTGGGAATGCCCTGTCAGGTTGCCGGGGTTGGCTCTGGGGGATAAAGGAAAGGGAAGAAGCAAGAATGACTCCCAGGATTTTGACTAGAAAAACCTGTGAGCTCATGTTACCCTAGCCCTCTTCCCAATATCATCTCATTTAATTCTCCCAGCAACTCTGAGCTCAGTGCTGCTGTATCCACATTTTCACAGAGGAAGAAGCTGAGGCATAGAAAATTTAAATAACTGAGTCTTTCAACTCATAAGCCACAGAGCAGGGACCGGAGCCCAGCACCATCTGATAAGAAACCCCTCTGCCTCCCAGAGACACTGTGCCTCGGCCATTTAAGACAGGCCAGAGGGTGCCAGAAATAATGTCAGATGATTTTTCTATGTAGTTTTAAGAAACTATTTGAAGATTGGTAGGATATATGAAACAAATACTAGATACGGGTACAAACGCATAAAATACATTTTATTAAACATTTAATTACTGTTCAAATGTTATAAAAAATCCTCCTTAACTCTGGTGGGAATATAAAATGGTTCCATCATTTTGGAAAACTGGCAGTTTCTTATGAAGTTAAATGAACACCCACCCTATGACTCAGCAATCCTCCTGGGTCTCTGTCCAAGAGAGATGAAACATGCCCACAAAAAGACCTGTGCAACAATGATCGTATCACCCGGCTTGTAACACCCTCAAACAATCAACAAACAAGTGCCACCCACGGTCATGTGGATAACAAATCACAGCACATTCACAGGATGGAATACTACACAGCAATGAAAAGGAATGCATCACCACACATGAACGAACCTCACGCACATTATGTTGAATAAAAGAAGGTAGGCACTAATGCATCCTATATGGTTTTATTTATTTGAAGTTGGAGAACAGTAAAAACAGTTATCCATGGTGGTAGAAGGTGAGGGGTTGACTAGAAAAAGGCACAGGAAACTTTCTGGAAGGCAGAGAAACTGTGCATCTGGATTGCATTGAGGAATACATAAAAATACGTATGCACGGTTCTTTCTAGAGATGAATGAGCAGTTAATCAGGATAGTAATAATACAGGCCTAGGAAGAGCCTTCAAATCCTCTTTGAAGATTCTGGCGCGCTGACAGACGATGCTGGGAAATGCCACCAGGTGGCGCTGCGTCCGCTGACGCTTTATTACCGGGAGAAAATTTAGTTACCAAGCCACGTGGAAGACAGAAGCCCCGCTGGTGGTCTTCCTAGTTCCCCCACCCCTATTTCGACCCCCCACACCTACACACACTCCACCTCTTTTTTGTCCTGAGTAGCCTCCTCTCTTTTCCCACCTGGACATCTGCCAAACCATCCGCCAAGCCTGGTATTACTAGGAAGTGATTCACCCTGTCATTTTGGAGACCTAACTAGCAGGTGGGCAGTGACTCATTTTTTTTTTTTTAATTCTGTTTGGTGTTGTGTGTCAGGTTTCGTTGGTGCTGGAAAGCCATTTGAGTGTTTTAGGAAAAGAGCAATATAATAAAGTTTAAGTCTGGGAAAAGCAGTACAGAGGCTTGACAGAACAGAAAAATAAAGCTAACTGGGGTTCTTTGTTTTTTTCTTTTTATTTCTTTTGGGCTTTTTCATTTTCCTAGCGGGCAAACTGGAAACAGTGAAATGGGCATTCACCTGGCCACTGAGTTTTGTCTTATACTTCACTGTACCCAACTGCAACAAGCCGCGCTGGGAGAAATGGTTCATGGTGACGTTTGCTTCCTCCACGCTATGGATCGCAGCCTTCTCCTACATGATGGTGTGGATGGTGAGTGCAGTCGGGACCCTATGGCACTGTTAAATCTCTGTAGAGGAAAAAGAGGGGAATATGAGTCAGGGTTTCAGTCCATAACTGTACCAGTCAACTATTGCTACAATAAACTGCACAATGAACCACTCCTAAACTCGGTAGTTTAGAATGGCAGGCATCTATTCTCCTGCTCACACGTCTTCAGGTTGGCTGTGGATTGATTAAACTTAGCTGGGACCTTCTATGCAGTTCTGTTTCGGGCTTCAGGGTGGCCATTTTGATTTAGGCAGAGGTGGGGTCCATGTCTACTCCATGTGTCTGCTCATTTTCTCTGGGCCAGAGGCTACCTGGGGTATGCTCTTCTCACAGTGCATCATTAGAATGCAAGAGAGCACGTGGGAACACGAATGCCTCCAGGGTCTTCGCCTGGCACTGACTTACCATCACGTCCACCCACGTTTTGCTGGCCAAGCCCCACATCAGGGGCGTGGGGGAAATGAACTCTACCTGCTCCAGTGGGAAGAACAGCCATGTCACAGGACAAACGACATGGAGGAAAGGCACAAAGAATTGGGAAATGATGGTCAATCCCTATCTGGGTCTTAGTTTCTTCAACCAGACAATGAGGCGTTGCATTAGATGATCACACAAGGGTCCCTTTTGAGGCTAAAATACTGAGTCAGTGATTGACATTGGTTGATTGACATTGACTGACAGTTGATTGACATTGATTCAGTAGCTTTGACATTAACAAAGTCATTTTAGGAAACCTAGCCTTCCAGACTGCATTACCCATTTATGGCTATACTTTTTAACTGGGGAGCAAATCTAAATCATTAGAATTGGACAGAAATTAGAAGGCATGGCAAAATGATGCAAATCCAATTAGTCTTGCCTTGAGTGTTAGAGAGAATGCAGTATAAATGTTGGAGAATTAAACTCAAGAGCTAAAAAGAAGAAGGCTCTGCACAAAAGAGGACCTGAAAAAGATATTTTTGTAGGACCAGAAATACCCAGAACAATTTCGTTACGTGGATAGCAAAGTTGTAAACCTGACACAACTAATTCATAATCATCTCTTCCATCAATATCACATTTTTTTTTAAACCCAAGTTTTATAGCCAGGGAGTTTTCCCTCATTCTGCATTCACTGATGTTTTAATTTGACACATACACCAAGTGCCACCTCCTACCTCGGTTTGGGGGACAGTGTTGGCTGTTCCTGACCTCAAGGTGGTATGTGATTTTCTGACCTGACTCATCTGAGGTTCAACCTCCTGTTTGCTTACTTTCCCTCCAGTGGAGGTTCTAAGTCCCCATCAATGGTCAGTAGTAAGGCAGAAAACCAGGAGAGGCTGGAGGCCTAGTCCCAGGCACCTGAGCAGTCCCTCTCCTGAACTCCAGACCCAGCCACAAACATGATAATGAAAATGATGAGCTGCAGAGTCCTACAGGGACTGAGCTGAGGGTTAAAAAGGAGAAACAAGGGTTTAGCCAGGATGCCGGTAGCTCCATTTGCTCCAGAGCAACAAAATAGAAACAGCGTGTGTTTCCGCAGCTTCCTTTTCTCCGTGGAGACTGGGAGTCAGAAAGCCCTGCGGCCACCCCAGCTTAAATTCTGTTCAGTTCTGCCCAGTACGGAACAGAAATGAGCTGCATTCTCTGGTTTGAAAGGAGGCAAGGCAGGCATCTCCATGGATTTCACTCACATCCCCGCAGTCTTTGAACAGGGAAGGAGCGATTGTGGCCCTTGGAGTGAAGTCAGCGTTCCAGGTGTAGGTATCTCTTTGAAGGGCTGGCCCAGAAGGAACTGTGAGAAGAATGTGCTCCTTACAACATGTGGTGTGCATTTCCTGTAATTTTATGGAAAGTCCGGGAGATCAAGTGGCATCCTAAAGTGACCTAATAGTTTCTGCTCAAGCGTCTTCTCCTTGGGCCCACATGCAGGGAACGTGTCTCTTTTTCCACTTACCTCTTTTTTCGCCACTAGCTCACTCATCATGTCCATCAACTGCTTTTTTTTTTTTTAAGCATTCTTACATTTGCCTTTTCTAAATTTGCATAAACTTAAACAGTCTAAGTGCAATTTGTTACATGGATATATTGCATAATAGAAGTGATGAAGTACTGACTTCAAGTGTATCCATGACCCAGATAATGTGCGTCGTACCCATTGAGTAATTTCTCATCATGCACCCCACTACATTCCATGCACCCCACTTCATTCCATGCACCCCACTTCATTCCATGCCGAATTTAAACTGGGGTGGCCTCTGGGCTTTCTGACTTTCAGTCTCCGGGGAGGAAAGTGAGATGCAGAAACACAACATTTCTGCCCCTGACCTTTCTGAGGCCCCGCTGCCTATCATTCCACACCCCACGTCCAAGTGTACACATTATGAGCACCCACTTATGAGTGAGAACATGTACAGTTTGACTTTCTGTGTCTGAGATGTTTCACTTGAGATAATAGTCCCCAGGTCCATCCATATTGCTGCAAAGACGTAATTTCATTCTTTTTGTGGCTGAATAGTATTCCATGAAACTATTAGGGTGAAGAAGATGTTGGCAAGGACAGCAAATTACTACCAAGCTTCAAGAAATAGAGGAAAGAAAATGCTAGTTACAGCTTTGCCTTTTCTTTTTTTAAAATTTTATTTATTTATTATTATTTTTAGACTGGGTCTCACTCTGCTGCCCAGGCTGGAGTACAGTGGTGCTATCTCAGCCCATCATAGCCTGAACCTCCTTGGCTCAAGCATCCTCCTGCCTTAGACTCTCAAGGAGCTGGGACCACGGGCATGTCCGGCTAACTTTAATTTTTTGTAGAGACAAGGTCTCATATGTTGTCCAGCCTCGTCTCAAAGCTTTGAACTTAAGCAATCCTCTCACCTTGGCCTCCCAAAGTGATAGGATTATAGGCATGAGCCGCTGCGCCCAGCCTTAGAGTTATGTCTTTCCGACAAGTATGGATGTTGTCAAATCCAGCCCCTTCGCAATTCTTCTAAATTCCCATTGCACATACTCCCTAATATGGATGCTCAAATTCCAAGCAAAGCATCCATCCATTCTGGGAGTTCAATATTTGAATTCTATTCCCTCTCTCTCTCAAACTACCCGCCTCACCTGAAAGGAGCAACTGAAAAGGCCAGAGTTCTGTCGGAAAGCATGGCCTGTAGCAGCACTGTCCCGTGACCTGCAGCCCTGGCCGCCACCCATGTAGTGTTCATCGCTTTGTATTGATACAGAAAGCAGACATTGCACCCCACAGAGGCAGCCCAGACTGTAGCCTATTGTGAGTCTCCATGAGAGGAACCATGGGCAGGTGGGGCTTGAGGTAACCCTCGGCTCACCACCTCTTCCTGCTCCTAGGTCACAATCATCGGTTACACCCTGGGGATTCCCGATGTCATCATGGGGATCACCTTCCTGGCTGCCGGGACCAGCGTGCCTGACTGCATGGCCAGCCTCATTGTGGCTAGACAAGGTGAGACTTCCCCTGGCAATGGGAAGGAGGGAAGGAGGAAGGGAGGGAGGGAGGGAGGGAAGGAGGGAGGGAGGGAAGGAAGGCAGGAGGGAGAAGAGAAAGGAGAGAGGGAGAAGAGAAGGAAGGAGGGAGGGAGGGAAGAAAGGAAGGAAGGAAAGGAAGGAAGGAAAGAAGGAAGGAAGGAAGGAAAAGAGGGAAGGCAGAGAAAAAAGGAAGGAAGGAATGACCGCTCTACCTGCGGGATCCACCTGGCAATTAACAGGATTTGGAAGGAGGGAGGGTGATATCATGTTGGTTGCAAGTTTTCCTGGGATCAGAAGAACAGAGGAATGATCCAGAAGGTCCTACCCTTGAGGAAAGCAAAGGCATTTCCCAGGTAGCACCCATAGCCCCTTCTGGAGGCTGTATCACCATCCTTCCCTTATGAAAAGTAGTAGGAAATAACCTAATAGCTAACCTTTACTGAGTAAAGCATCATAGATGCACTTGCCTTATTTGATTTAAACAACAGCTCTGTGAGGTAAGCACAATTATATCCCCATTGTACGGATAAGAAAACTGAGGCTTAGAGAGGACAGACCCCATCGCTAAGGCTGACACACGTGCAGTGCCCTCTCAGTGACAGTTGCCAGAGGTCAGTTTTCAGAGTGTGACAGATCCTTCCCAGATGCCCACAGCTCACAGCTCACCTTCCCAGACGCCCCAGATGGCCAGGCCCTTCCACAGCACGCATTCTGACACATCCGCCTGATTTATGCTGGAGGTCATTTGTTTCAAACAAATGTGTTGTGGAGCTACAAAACTTATCTCACGGTCCTCACAAAGCTCTACTGATGTCCACACTCCTGGTCAGTTATTCCAAAGAAGGCCTGGAGGCGGCGCAGGGAGGTTGGAAGATGACCCAGTGTGCAGGTGTGAGCTTGGGAGTCACTTTCTAGAATGGTTGACCTTATTCCTTTCCATAAGGGTATCTCAAAATCCCTAGAATCTTGAAACTGTCTGTATTAGGGCATCTGACATTGCTGTAAAGAAATACCTGAGGCTGAGTAATTTATCAGAAAAGAGGTCTAACTGGCTGACGGTTCTGCAGGCTGTGCAGGAAGCATGGCAGCCTCCACTGGGCTTCCAGGGAGGTGAACGGGGAGCAGGCATGTCTCACATGGCAGGAGCAAGGAGTGGGGAGGTGCTACACATGCTTAAACAACCAGATCTCACGAGATCTCACTCACGATCACAAAGCTAGTGATGGTGGCTTTGTGATAGTGAGTGGGGGATGGTGCACCAATGGGGGATGCTGTTACACCATTCATAAGAAACCACCCCCTGAATCCAATCACCTCCCGCCAAGCCCCACCCCCAACGCTGGGAACTACAGTCCCGCATGAGATTTTGTGGGGACACAGCTGCAGAGCATATCACTGTATTTGGTTTTCTGAATCACTTATATTCAATCAGTGATCATATTTGAAGTATGATTCAAATAGAACGTGTGTTTCTGTGTTTTGCAATTGGTGTCATCCTTTCACATAGGTAATGGCCTGGAAAAGAGCTTGCAAAACCACCCTCTGGCTGTGAGATTGAAGGTTTGGGAGAGTCCTATGTGGGGTCCCTGCACTCCCCTGGGTTCACTGCCCTCACTTGAGTGACCTCTTGTCCCTGCAGGGATGGGGGACATGGCCGTGTCCAACTCCATTGGGAGCAACGTGTTTGACATCCTGATCGGCCTCGGTCTCCCCTGGGCCCTGCAGACCCTGGCTGTGGATTACGGATCCTACGTAAGTGGTTTTCTCCAGGACTTCTGAAATCCAGGGCTACGTGGACTCTGTTTTAACAGCCTTGGCCACAGGGCTTTTGTCTCAGGGCAAAAGATTCATAAGAAATCGTAATACTGAGGGGAAAACAAATTCTCCTTGTCAAAGGCCTTCCTCAGTCAGGCTTGCAGGGACATTCAGGACTTTAGAGCAGGGGTCAGCAAACTTTTTCTGTCAAGGGGCAAATACTAAATATTTTAGGCTTTGTGGGCCAGAGGATGCTTATACAGCTCTTCAGCTCTGTTGCTGTAGCAGAAAAACAGCCATAGACAACAAATAACCAAATAGACGTGGCTGTTTCCATACAGCTTTGCTAATAGAAACCGAAATTTGAATTTTATATCATTTTTATATGGCATGATATATTTACACTTCTTTTGATTTTTTTTTTTTTTTTTTTTTTTTTTTTTTTTTTTTTTTTTTTTTTTTTTTTTTTTTTTTTTTTTTTTGAGACAGAGTTTCAGTCTTGTTACCCAGGCTGGAGTGCAATGGCGCGATCTCGGCTCACCGCAACCTCCGCCTCCTGGGTTCAGGCAATTCTCCTGTCTCAGCCTCCTGAGTAGCTGGGATTACAGGCACGCGCCACCATGCCCAGCTAATTTTTTGTAGTTTTAGTAGAGGCGGGGTTTCACCATGTTGACCAGGATGGTCTCGATCTCTTGACCTCGTGATCCACCCGCCTCGGCCTCCCAAAGTGCTGGGATTTATAGGCATGAGCCACCGCGCCCGGCCTTGATTTTTGTTCCAACCATTTTAATATGTAAAAAACATTCTTCATTCCTGGACTATGCAGAAACAGCTGGTGGGCCAAATTTGACGCATGGACCATAAGTTGCCAACCCATACGCTAGTGTACTTGAACTTGCTTCACCTTATTACAGGCTAAGTGATTCATGTCAGAGAGACACTGGAAAGATGCCATCCAGGTTGGCCGCTGAAAGGGTATCACCCACTGGGGGGTCACAGAATTCCAAATAACGCTGAGTGCTGCAGCCCAGAGGGCGAGACTTTTGCAATCAGACTCTTGTGAATTGACTCACATCAGCCAAATTCACAAGAGTTTGATGTCTAGGATAGAATGTCAGCAGATGGTAGTAACAGATGGTAAGATATATAAGGGCTGTGCAGAAAGCATATGCTTATTTTGGATGATATGTTCTCTATATTCCTGGAGAAATGTCTTATGTGGGAGTTATTTTGGGGCATCCTATGACCATCCTCTAGTTCAGTGATTCATCAGGAGTACTCACAGATTCCATTCATGGCCAAGGTTTATTATAGCACAAGATATGCAATAAGAGCAGCTGGAAAGTGAAATGCATCAGAAGAAGCCCAGAGGGGTCACCTGCAGGCTTCCAGTTCCTTCCCTAACGGGTCAAACAGGACGTGCTTTCTCCCTAGCCGTGAATAAGCATGAGATGTCTCTGTCCAGGGAAGTCCACTGGAGGCTGAGGCTTTTGGGGAGGGCTAGTCAGGTAGGCACATTTCTGCTGCATGAACAGGCATGATGCCTGAATCTCAGAACCCAGCATAGATACCAGGCAGACATTATAAAGTTTGCTAAATGATCCTGACAAGTTGGTACAGCGTGGCCTATTGCTTCTGGTGTACAAACCAAGGCCATCAATTGCAACATCCAAAGGGTCACATTCTCAGGGGTTGGCCAAAGGTCAGTCGTGGTTCTGGACTCTCCTGGAGACACATGCAAGGATTAAATGACCAGACCTGCTGAGTCAACAACTTTCGCACAGAAAGTCAAATCATTGTTTCATTTTTTAGAATAAGTGTTGCTAGCTACTACATTACCAACAACCCCAAAATTCCGCTGGAGTAGCCCAACAAGGGTTTGGTTTTTTCACTCAAATGCCACTGCAGATGTTCCCATCCTGGCAGCTCCCATGGGCTCTTCCAAGCAGAAACTCAGGGTTTGTGGCATAGTCCATCTGGTGATTCTACCATGTTGAAGTCCGTCTCCCATAGCTACACGGAAAGCAGAGCAGGCAAGGGCATGGAATATTGTGTAGATCATTTTCTGATGAGGCCTGGAAGTAGTGTCTGTTCCAACTGTCCCCATTCCCTGTCCGCATAACTTACACGTACCCACTTAGATGCGAGAAGGATCCAGGTAATTAGTTTAGTGTTGTGCCTGGAAGAGAAGCAGATGGCAGTCAACACTCGGAGTCTACACAGTCATACTGTCTGGTTGAGAGGAGAAACCAAACAAGAAGGATCTGCCGGATAACCTTTTCCCGGGCTGTTGAGTTGCCGTTATCTGATGCATCTGCCCAAACAATGGGGTTTCTCTCTCAACCAGAGCAACAGGTTGAGCTGCCCCTTCTACCCAAGTTGTGCTGGGCATATTGACCAATCCTGGCTCTTTGAGCTCCTTTTTCAGGACCACATGTGGACCATCTCCCTTTAGTTAACACATCTTTCCTGTACTCAAGCTGAGAGTAAATTATCAATTGTTTAAACTCTCTCGTTGAAGTTGTCCTGTTGCTTCCTTAAAATGCAAGTCACTTTGATTCAGTTTTGCCAGTGCTAAAATAATCTCTTGTGGTTTTTCTCCTGTTGGATTATCTGAACCTTTCTTTATTCTTTTTTTCTAATAAAAATAATTCTTATACTTTATAGAAAGTTACGGAAGATTCTGGAGAGGTGTCTACCCAATGGAACTTTTTGTATTAATGGAAATGTCCTGTAGTTGTATTATCTAATGTTGTAGCCACCAGACGCCTGTGACTTGATAGTACTTGATATGTGGCTGGTACAGCTGAGGAACTGAGTTTTTAGATTTTGATTTAATTTTAATTATTTTATTTTATTTTTGAGGTGGAGTTTCCCTCTGTCACGTGGAGTGCAATGGCACGATCTCTGCTCACTGCAACCTCCACCTCTCAGGTTCAAGTGATTCTCCTGCCTCAGCCACCCAAGTAGCTGAGATTACAGACGCCTGCCACCACATCCAGCTAATTTTTGTATTTTTAGTACAGACGGGGTTTCACCGTGTTGGCCAGGCTAATCTTGAACTCCTGACCTCTAGTGATCTGCCTGCCTCGGCCTCCCAAAGTGCTGGGATTACAGGCGTGAGCCACCGTGTCTGGCCAATTAGTTTAAATTCGTATAGCCACATGTGGCTTGCAGCTGACTGTTGGACACTGCAGCCCTAGAGGATTAAATGAAAATCACCCAGGGTCTAATCCATAGATAACTATTGTTACCATTTCAGCACATATTTTTCTTACTCTAGGTTGCTTTATATAGCTAAGATCATCCTATATAGACAATTTTACACGTCGCCTTTTATACTTCCTATTGTATCAAACTTGTTTTTTTAAAATCTAATTGGAAACATCATCTGGGGTCTGATGAACTCATTGGTAGTCCATCTGGTTTATTCCTCAGCTTGTTTAACTTTCCCATTTACCTCTTATCAAAGCTATGAGGAAGTAAAAATCAGACATATCTGAATTTCCACTGTTTTTTGTCCCTCTGTTGAGGACTAGAAGATAGTGTCCAAAAAAATCGGCATCAAAAAGAAGGAAAAAAAAATACCTGGGCTCTAAACAACCTGAAAAATTCATCCCTGAATAACATATTTTCACCAGGATGACTCTCCAGTGAGGGAGGGACACGCAGGAGCAGAGAATGAGAAACTTTCAATGTCCTTCAGATCTATGATGTTATTTTTTTATTTTATTTGGATTACAGGGAACAATCATAGAAGGTGAAATTAAAAACTTTCAAAACAAAACTAAAACTCACCACAGAAGCAAACCAGTTTCTCTTACCAACTTTGAAATCTTCTTGAATACACATGGATATCAGACCTGAAATTCCAACTCGATTCGGCACACCATAGATCATTCCCCTAATGATCTCCCCTCCTGTCCTCTCCTCCTGACATTCTCCCAACACTCTTTAGAGAACAAAATATGAAACATTATTCTTCTATCAGTAATTCCCAGAGCTATGAAAGGACACTCTTTCCAGGTCTCAACGTCTACTGACATGGTGACATCATGAAAACAGAAATTCAGGCTTTAGTGGGTGTTTGGCCCAAATTCATGTTTTTCATCTGAAGGTGACATAATTGGGTCACTCGGGTCATTCTGTTGGAATTGTACAAGAGCCACATTAAGATTTGAAATTGAAGATCTCCTTTATCCTTGAAGTCAAGGGGAAAATGCAGAAGAAACCACTCTGGCTTAGTATAATCAATAGCCATGTCATACAAGAGTCCTCTTGGGGGAAACTTGGTTAGGAAGACCCTGGAGAAGGGTGTGTCATGTTGTGTTTCCATCCAACTGCTGCTGTTTCTGTAATCAGTGCAAAAAACAAACAAACAAAAATATCATTTTATTCCAGGGATGCAAACATTCAATGTAGACCACTCTTTTGAAAGTAGAAATTCAGCAGTATAATCAATAAACAGTTTATGAACCCCAGAGAAATCAAGGAGATTCCATTTGATATACAGCATGAGGTAGGGATTCAATTTCATTATTTGGCACATAGATATATAGTTGTTTCAGCACCTTCTGTTGAAAACGAGATTTCATTTTGAGCTTTAAAAGTTCAATGGAAAAATTTCTGGCTAGCTTATTTTTTAGTAATAATCACAACCTAGGAACCACCAGAAAGCCATGATTTGGTAAAAACTGTGAATGTTGCATTTCATAAGTAATGCTAACTTCCACTATTTGGAAAAGTTTTTATCCTGAGTCAAGACTAAAATGTAAATGAACAAGAAACAGGGACAGATCAACCTGGCAAACTGAATCAGGGGAGTGAGAGTCATAAATAAGCCCCAGATCCTAGTGGCATGGTTTAATGATCTGCTTTCTCCTTAGTCTACTCAAGTAGTTTGCCCCCCTTCCTTGAGAGGGCATTCAATGAGGGAAGAATCCGCATGAACAGAAGAACCTCAAATGCTCCCCACATCCTAAATCCTCTAATCCTTCTAAGCTCTGCCCAAATACAGCCTCACACTGCACATAATCTCTTTTCCACATCCCACCCACTTTCCTGCTTTATTCACAGTCATCTCTCTCTCCTGAGAGTCTGAGTTTAAGACCTCATCCACGTCGTGTCTGCCATCCACACTGCACCAATTTCCATCTTACACATAGCAGGACATGTTATTTGTTTAAATAGAGAATAAATTTTATTTTTTCAATTGCACCAGCAAGCAATCTCTTTGAACATCAGTTGCTCCTGAGATCTTTGCCATGTGTCAGCCCAGTTAAATAATTTATATTAATGGTGGTGATCCTGAGTCATCCAAGCAAAAGTTAAGTTATATCTCATATCCTCTAGGATAAGCATCAAGTATATGATCTATTTCACAGTGAAATATTTCATCAAAAACAGTTAAGAAACTGGTCTATAGAGAGGTGGGCTTTAATTTTCCAGAAACATTTGTTGGTACAGACTATGCCTCTTTAACAATCTTAAACCAAAATAGTAACAGTATTTGGCCCAACCAAACTATGCCTTTTGGTTTGCTTGGAAGCTGGAAGTCCCAGAAAATGGCCCTCCGAACCTAGACTAACTTACAGAGGGCCCCCACCAGGAGCTTCTTTCTTTGTCTAGCTTTCAGGTGTCACTATAGATGTTGAACTGGGATTTTCCAAGCCTGGACCAGGTGTCACATCTGGGTTCAGCAGTTTTCATCAAAGTGCTTACCTTTACCCCTTGGTCTGAGTCTCCCCTGGACATGTGACCTCCGTGAAGGCAGCGGGAACTGTGTTCATCTTATGCATTTATTATTTCCTCTGTGCCTAGCACGGTGCCTGGCACTTGGAACATGCTCCACAAATATTTGTTGGATGGGTGGATGGATGGATGGAGAGATGGATGGATGGATGGTTAGAGGGATGGGTGGAGAGATGGATGAATTGATGGATGGATGGAGAGATGGATGGATGGATGGTTAGAGGGATGGGTGGAGAGATGGATGAATTGATGGATGGATGGAGAGATGGATGGATGGATGGATGGATGGATGGATGGATGGATGGATGGTTAGAGGGATGGGTGGAGAGATGGATGAATTGATGGATGGATGAAGAGATGGATGTATGAATGAATGGATGGATGGATGGATGGATGGTTAAAGAGATGAATGGATGGAGAGATGGGTGGAGGGGATGGATGGATGGAGAGATGGATGGATGGATGGATGGATGGATGGATGGATGGATGGATGGAAAGAGGGATGGAGAGATGGACGGATGGACGGATGGATGGATGGATGGATGGATGGATGGATGGATGGAAAGATGGATGGATGAATGGATGGATAGATCGATGGATGGGTGAATGGATGGATGGAGAGATGGATGGATGGATGGTTAGAGGGATGGATGGAGAGGTGCATGGATGGATGGATGGATGGATGGATGGATGGATCCTAACTTTCAGCATCACTTTCCCTGGGGAGGAACATGTGTGAGCAGAGAAGAATAAAGCAGTAGGGCAACTTGAGAAGAGAGCAGGCAGGCAAGCACAAAAGCAATAAAAATAGCTAGCATTCACTGAGCACCTACTCTGCACCAGGCACTGTAGGGACACTGTATTCACATGGTCTCATCTAATCCTTTCAATGCCTATATAAGGAAAGGATTATTCTTTCAACCAGGGCTTATGCATTCACTATATGCCAGGAACTTGGCAACGCAATAGGGATTCAGAAATGTACAAGGTAGACTAGACCTTCCCTCTTAGAGGATACATTGAGTGGGAAAGGTTAGACAGTGCCTACGTGAACAAATGCATGAATGCACTAACTTTACAGGACAAAAGAATTATGAAGATGACAAGATGAAGTGATATTTTAGAGTGAGGTGCAGGTGTCACTGTGTATTTATTGGACAGAAGATTAAGTTTTGTTTGATGTCAGGAATGACCAGAGCCCTCCATAGGAAGAGAGGGGTGTGTGGAGAGCAGGGGAGCATTCTGAGAAGGAACCGTACTTGCAAAGGCATCGAGGCAGGATGTGTCCTAGAACAGGAGGCAGGCCGGGCAGGGGTAGTGTGGAGTGAGGTGGGCAGGGGTCATATTGAGCCACCAGGACTGGGCACAGGGCTCAGGTTTCATCCTAAATGCAATATAGTTCTTATCTCAATTCTGCAGATTAGGAATCCAAGGTGCAGAGGTTAAATCACACAGCTAGAAAGAGGCAGAGAGGAGTACTTTCCTCAAAGCACTGACAGTTATTGGCAAAACAAATCATGCCACAGCAGCTATCCGTGTGTGACACTGGGCTCAGAGGAGAAATTTCAGACCAGATCCATCCCTGAGTTGAATCTTTGCTAAAAGACAGAGCAGGATCTGCTTATTAGTGCTTAGGTGGCCTCTTCAACTTTATATAAAGAAGGGAAAGAGCTAGAAGGGGAACAAATTCTGATCCCCAGTTTTCTATTCTAAAAGTACCAACAGGCATCATGGGGGCTGCACTGAGTGCTACCCTGGGCCACTGTAGAAGCAACTGACACTTCTATAGGGAGTTTCTGTCTGAGGGTTGGAGGAACCACTCTGGATCCTTTGTTCAGTCCCTGGTTCCTCCCTGGCTCTCTTTGGGTGCCTTCAAGTGGGCAATTTCTCAGCCACATTGAGCAGGGTATGGGACATCACATGGAGCTCATGCTGAAATGCAGACATTATTTGGAAAAATAACCCACGTTTGTTGAAAAGCAATTCTAGGGCTTATTTGTGGGGAGCATTTTGATCTACCCTCTTCTCCACCACCAGCTTTTCCCAGGAGAGGCTTTATTTCCAAAAAGACACTCGAGGGCCTCCTTTCATGTAGCATGGTAGTGACCCCATGACATCTTTCTGCATCTCTGACATCAGAATCAAGCAGCCACTGTGGGTTGAATGGCCTCTCCTAACCTCACAAGAGACCTGCCAACATTCTGAAGCAATTTTTCCATCTCATCTAGATGGGATTTCCAAGTCATAATTACCGGATAATTATCATCCAGACAGCTGTTTTGTGCATGACATTAGGTTTAAGCATTTGGCAGGGAAGGATGAATGCAGTTTTACAGATTTTGACATTTCTTAGCACTTTGTGGCTTGCTCAGAAGGCAGCTAGTTACCTAAGTGCCCAAAATAAGAAATATTTATAAAAGTCAAAGTTTGGAAAATGGGCACTTGTTGTTCCATTATGGTGATGAACATCTATTCCACAATCTTTAAGAGAACTGAGGAAGTCACCATGCAGGCTCCAGGAAGTCAGGCAAAACTCATATTTCTGAGATAGGGCTTAGAAATGTAAAATAAATCTGAGACATGATGGCACGATGGAGGGAGGGTGTCTGCCTCTCGTTCTCCAAGCAAAAGATCACCTGAATCCAGAAACAACAGACAAAGGAGCTGCCCAGAAATACCCTCACCCCACACTGTCTGCCTGGTTTATTCTTTCTTTGACCAAGTGTTAATTGAGTGCCTACTGTGTGCTACGCTGGTAACCATTGGAGATGCTACAGTAAGCAAGACAGACAGGCAGAGGCCTGGATCTGCAGCTATGGAAGGAGAGAATTGGAGGATTGGACAAGCAATTCCAGACAAAGATGTGATACCTGCTTTCCTAAGGGCTGCTCGTACAGAGGTTTAGGTGCTGTGTGGCAGCAATTGGGGGACCTGGAATGCTGGGGAATAAATGACAGTTATTCTGAGAATCCGAGATCATCAGGACAAGCAAGTGGAGAGAGGTGAGAAAATTTTTTCCAAACAAAAATAACAGCTTGTAGAACACCAAAACTATGGGAAAATTTGGGCTGCTTTTGTGGCTGGGGAGAGTATGAGATGGGTGGGGGGTTGGGGAGCTAAGAACAAAGTGGCAGGAATGAAACTAGAGACAGAGAGAAGTTGCATAGTAAAGGCCATGGTAATGGAAAGAATGAAGGGTACATGAAAAGGAGAGTGTGCCCTTTAGTAAGGAGATTCTGACAATTCCATAGAGAAAGCATTGGAGCCTGACAAGACTGATGGCAGCAAGATCAGCTATGAGGCATTTGCAGGAGAGAGAAACAGGGTGATTGGATTAGGAGAGCTGTATCTGTTGGCTATGGTTACCATAATGCTGAGTAACAAAAGACTTGCATCCATTAGCATATATTTCTCAGTCATATATTTGTGGCCGACAAGTGTGTGTGGCTGATCTGGGCTTGGCTGCAGGTTTCATATGAGTCTGCTCCATGTGTCTCTCATTCTCTTTGGACCACTGGCTTCTCGAGACATAGTCTTCTCATGATGTGTCTCAAAGAAGACACAGCATGTCTTGCTCTTCTCAAAGCAAGAGCACAAGAAGACATACCCAGCTTTGGAAACACAGTCTCAGACTTAGGCTCGTATCAGGTCAGCTAACGTTGGCCAAAGCCTATCACACGGCCAAGCCCCAAATCAGGAAGCAGAAAAATGTATCCACCTGCCATGAGGCTGTGAAAAGTGTGTGGACATAAATCCTGTTATGTGGGGAGGAAGTGAGACCAGCAGTTCACTCTGCCTCCGTAGTAGTAGTAAAGCTGGGGATCAGTGGAAAACTAAGCAAGAGACTACAGAAAGAAAAACAGGATCCGGCAATGAGTTTAACTTCAGCCCCTAAACAGCTGTTCACAAGGAGGTAAGTTGGGAGGGGCAAGGATTTTGTAAGCTATTGCAAAATTTTTGGGTGTTATTGTAACTGCCATTGAGGATTTTAGCAAGGCAATGATTCTCTTTACATTTTAAGATTATATCTGATGCTGTTTGTAAATGCATAGAAGAAGGCAAGAGTGGAAGAGAGGGGACAGGTCAAGGACCAGATAACAAAAAGAGATTCTTTTGAAGGAAGAATTGATAAGATTTTCTAACAGATATATGGAGAGGATGTAAAGGAGAAAAATCGTAAGTAACATGTGGTTCTTTGCCTGAGCAACTAAGTGTACTGTGGTGCCCTTCGTGAAGATGGGGAGACAAGCTGGGAGATGAGGAACATGTTTGAGATGAAATACCAAATGTTCCATTTGGGACAAATAAAGTTTGATATGTTTAAGGGTCACCCTAATGGAGATGTCAAGGAGGTAGTGGAAATGATGGGTGTCAATTTCAGTGGCAAGGTCTTGGTTGCAGGTATGAACTTGGAAGTCAAGGACATGAACCGCAAGTAACAAAGTAAGAAGGTGAGTGTAGTTAGAGGGGAAGGCCTAGAACATGTCCCGATGCTGGATGGCGAAAGAAACAAACGTTCGCTGAAGGAGACTGAGGAAGGGCCAGCCAGGGATGGGGAGAATCAGAGGAAGGGGGACCACAGAACCAGAAGAAAGTTAAAAGGAGGTTGGAGCAGCCAAGTCCAAGGTCTTTCTTCTAAGGCCACTGTGTTCAGCCAACCATCACCTCCTCCAAGAAGCCTACCCCCAGCCAAATTTAGTACCTACATGATACCATAAGGTGTATTCTCTGATGTGTGTGCCTCCCCCTTAACTCTCTGAGGGAAGGAGCTGTATCTTACTCAACTTGTGCTCTTTCCCACCGAGCTGAGGGCTTCCGTGGAATGAATCAATGAACCCATTAGTTCTTGATGTCTCCGTCTTTCCTTCTCACCTTGTATGGCAACCGTTCCCAGCTAAGGCCCCCAGCTCCTGGACACTGCTCCCTCTGCTAGAACTAGTCTTCCCTGTTCTGCAAATTCCTTTCCTCGCCCCCAGGGACAGTAGGTGCTGGAGACAACTCATACAGGCGCCAAAGAAGTGATCATGTGTAGCTCTTCCTAGTTCACTCCGGCGATGCCACATTGCTAGTTTGAAATCAGCCATGATGGCAGTAGTTACACTACAGAAACAGGACCATGTTAGAAGACCACTGCTAAGGTCATCTACAAACCACCCCACAGGACATGGATAGGTAACTTGGGGATAGCGTGGTGACATCTTAATGAATGAAGCCTCTCAAGGTTATTCAAACAGAGCTCCTGGGAGCAAAAGTAACACCACCTAATCTCCTTAATCTTGGCCATTGAGTTTCAGGCTCTGTGTCAGGAAAATTAGGTGATGTGTGGAGGAAGGAAGGGTCCTTCCAGATCCTACTGTGGAAGGGCTTACCTGGAAAGTGGAATCAGTCTCCGTTCATCACAGTTTAGGTTCCCCAGAAACTACTCATTTCTAAGATGAGGATCCACGGTGAAGAGTTTATTCAGCGGGAGCAGTATGAGAGTGGAGAGGGAGAAGGAGGCAAGGCACCCACACTGGCTGTGCCAGCAAGTCTATTACCACAGTGGGCAGTGAGGGCTGACTTCCACGGCGAGAGCTCTGGGAAACGGAGGACAGCCTCTGTCTCAGAATGCCTCCATCCAAGGGGCAGGAGAGATGGAAGGTTGATGCACCCACTCCTCAGAGTCATTGGCGGAGAACAGCTTCTGGGATTGTTCATTTCTTGGCACTTCTATGGTTCAGGAGAAAGTCCTAAGGCACAGAGGCAGGAATGGCTATTGGGAGGCAGCTGGCTCCCACCAAAATGGCACCTCGGAGAGGTGGGGGGACGTGGATGAGTGCCGATGGCAACTGCTAGAGGGGCATCTGGGATTCTTACAGTTCATTCAGGACTCTTACAAACATGGTAGGCAGATAAGTGAAACCCCGTCTCTTCTAAAAATACAAAAATTAGCCAGGCGTGGTGGCACACACCTATAGTCCCAGCTACTGGAAGGCTAAAGCAGGAGAATCACTTGAACCCAGGAGGCGGAGGCCACAGTGAGTTGAGATCATGCCACTGCACTCCAGCCTCGGCAACACAGCAAGACTCCATCTCAAAAAAA
>NW_016107790.1:301798-303449 GCF_001604975.1 Cebus imitator | reverse complement strand
AGGAAAGGTCCAGATGCACTTTTGAGGGCTTTTAGAGGGTAAAGAGAGGCTTTTCCCTGGCTTTTGGCTGTGCCCAGAATAGTACAACGAAATTGAGAATTTAGGGTCCAAAGCCCCCAACTCTAAATGCCGCCCAGATCCCTCAGCAGCTTCACAAGCTTGACTAAGTGGTTTAACCTCTCTGAGTCTCAGTTGTCTCATCTTTCAAATGGGGAGAACAAAATCCACTCTGCATACTTCATGAGTATGCACTATGGTACTAAATGACTTAAGGACTTAAGGATGCAACTGTGGTTAAATTGCTTCTTTTCTGTGGGCTTGGTCACTATCTTGCCCCATTTAATTGTTCAAAGAGATTCCCACCCAGTGATATGATACAATGTCAAGCCGTAGCCGGGAACATCCCTTTAGAAACTACTCCCAAACAAGTGCAAAGCTATCCAAATAAGAAAATGTGAAATGACATGCAACGTGTGTTCCAAGTTAGAAATAAATTAGCAAAAATCCAAGGGCTTCTTATTTTTCCTAAAAGAATTTGTTGGTTGGGTTGAGCTGACCCCAAACCATAGATTTTAAGCTGTGGTATGGGGGAAATCAGAATCTTTTAGGATGGGGGTGTTGGCTCTCCAAAGGTAGGGTTCAGAGAACTGTGTTATGAACAGCAGGTATGCATGAAACTTGGTACGAATGAGTCTCCGTGTGTGCATCCGTACTAAAAAATGTACATGCACTGTGGGCTAAATTCCTATTGACTTTGGAAATAGCCACCCTCCCGTTTCCTCTGCAACAGCTGCCAAGAGGGAACTGGAGAATGCAAATGCATGCTTCTTAAGGCAAGAAATGAACACAGCGTTAAATGTCAGGACCGAACAATCTGAACTGTGCCTCACATGCTCTCAAATCAGCATTGCCTTGAAGATTTTCTTCCTTGTCACTTGTTCCCTGCGCCTGTGGGGCAGGTAGGAGGGAGAGGATCCAGTTCAACACTGTGCAGTCCTTTCCCAAGGTCATTCAGGGATGAGAGGGTTTGGTGATATTGTTTGGCTTAACATGCCCCAAGGAAATAGCTTTGCTGCCCTCAGGGAGAATTACTGGGATGATGAAAATGTTTTATATTTTTGTTGAAGTGTGGGTTACATGAGTATATGCGTTTGTCAAAACCCATCCAATAGTGAGAACACTTAAGATCTGTGCATTTTACTCTATGCAAATTATGCCTCAATTAAAAAACAATTTGGTGCCCTCTTGCTTTGTTATTTGCAGAGATCAGCTTAAAGCCAACACTCACCATGATCTGTCTCCCCATCGACTCTCCACTCTTGCCCTTTGCTATGCAGCCTCACTGCCTCCCACTATGCACAGGTGCATATACACACAGGCAAACACACACACACAGGCATGCACTCAGACGCACACACATGCATGCACACATGCAAACACATAAACACACACACATGCAAGCTCACATGCAGACACGCACACACACACACACACACATGCTCAGAATCACCAGCTGATGCTCTTTTTTTTAAATTGCATTTTAGGTTTTGGGGTACATGTGAAGAACATGCAAGATTGTTGCATAGGTACACACATGGCAGTGTGATTTGCTGCCTTCCTCCCCTTCACCTATATCTGGCATTTCTCCCCA
>NW_016107790.1:283666-301693 GCF_001604975.1 Cebus imitator | reverse complement strand
TTTTTTGAGATGGAGTCTCGCTCTGTTGCCCAGGCTGAAGTGCAGTGGTGCAGTCTCAGCTCAATGCAACCTCCGCCTCCCGGGTTCAAGCGACTCTCCTGCCTCAGCCTCCCAAGTAGCTGGGACTACAGGTGTGCACCACTATGCCCAGCTAATTTTTCTAATTTTAGTAGAGACAGGGTTTCACCATGTTGGCCAGGATGGTCTTCATCTCTTGACCTAGTGATCCGCCTGCCTCGGCCTCCCAAAGTGCTGGGATTATAGGCATGAGCCACTGCGCCCAGCCACTGCGCCCAGCCACACCAATGCGCCCAGCCACATTTTTGTTTGTTTGTTTGTGATAGGGTTTTGCTCTGTCGCCCGGGCTGGAATGCAGTGGTGGGATCACAGCTTACTGCAGCTCAAGCGATCCTCCCACCTCAGCCTTTCAAGTAGCTGGGACTACAAGCACACACCAACAGACTTGGCTAATTTTTTTTTTTCATTTTTTGTAGAGATGGGGTCTTACTATGTTGCCTGGCTGGTCTTTAACTCCTGGACTCAGGCAATCCTCCCACATCAGTTTCCCAAAGTGCTGGAATTACAGGCATAAGCCACCATGCCTGGCCCAGATGCTCATTTAAACATACAGTATGCGGAGCGGGGGAGCTGCAGGGGTCGGGGAATTAGGTGTTAGGTGAGGAGAAACGCACTAGCCAGGCGTCTGCCCTCAGAGCATTTGGACCTGCTGGGCTGGTAGGAACGTGCCCCAGGCACAAGCAGGACTACATCGGCACCAGGTGGACAATATTGAGGATGGAAGAGGCAGAAGGACTCAGGGCGGGATGGGCAGAGTGCAGGTGGGAAGGAGGTGAGACCACCCACCCAGCTGGACCGAAAGTCTCAAAAGGGGGCGCAGGAGTGTGCTAAGGTGCCGACTACAGAGAAGGGGTGCTAGGACGTGCGATAGTGACGTGGGGTCCTTAGCAGAGGTCCTGGCCCTCCTCATCTCTTCCTTAATGGCAACCCTGTCAGGAAGGAGAAGCCCTACAGGCCTCTTTTCATTTTGTTTTTGAATTACAAAAGTAATACACATTAACAGCCCAAACCTGGAAGCGTCCCAGATGTCCATCAACAGGAGCATAATTAAACACACCACAGCAGATTTACACTGCTGTAAAAATAAATGAGCTGTTGATGCAATGAAAACACTGAAGGAGTCTTTAAAAATGTTGTGGACATAAGAGTACACACTGCAGAATTCCACTTCTGTGAAGCTCTAGGACGGCCCGAACCGCCCTATGGTGGAGAAACAGGGCAGTGCCTGCTTTGGGCGAGACTGGCAGGAGGGCACCAGAGAACTTTCTGGAATGACAAAAGTGTTCTGTGCCATGGTAGGGTTTGGGTTACATGGATGTGTGCATTTCTCAGAACCCGTTGAATGGTAAAATTTTGTTGTGCGAATTTTACCATATAAAAATGGCATCTAAGACTAAAAGACCCATGAACTGTGAATGAACTCTATTTAATGAGATACAGGCAGGAGTGCTGGTCTCTGCAGTTTACTTTGATGTTCACACAAACATACATGCACAGGCCCTGCTCTTAAAAAAATAAGATGGGCCAGGCGCAGTGGCGCACGCCCATAATCCCAGCACTTTGGGAGGCCGAGGCGGGCGGATTACGAGGTCAGGAGATAAAGACCATCCTGGCCAACACGGTGAAACCCCATCTCTACTAAAAATACAAAAATCAGCGGGGCGTGGTGGTGCATGCCTTTAATCCCATCTACTAGAAAAGCCAAGGGAGGAGAGTCACTTGAACCAGGGAGTTGAGGCCACAGTGAGCCGCGATCATGCCACAGCACTCCGGCCTGGTGACAGAGCGAGACGCTGTGTCTAAATAAATAAATAAATAAGATGGTATAATTCTTTCAACTTTTCTGAATGCTTGAAAACTTTCATAGCAGCTCACTGGGTTTTAAAAAACTACATATACTCATGATAAATTAAATAAAGTGGGGAAGGGAGAGAGAGAACATTGGACAGAGACGACATTGCTTCTGGACTACTATCCAGGGAGTGGCATGCGGCGTTTCTCCACCTCCAGCCTCACTCTGACCCGTCCCTGCTGCCCCGCAGAACACTGGCTCCTTATAACGCCTATGCAAAATGAGACCTCATGGACTTGTGCTATTCATTCCTTAATTACATTTTAATCACGTGGTCTGTGCCCATGCCCATGCCAGGTGGAGGGTAAAGTCAGACGTGGTTCCTACCCTTGCGGTGTCTGTAATCTAGTAAGCTATTGATCCATGATAGGTTTAGAAAAGAAGCTGCCTCGGGTGCCAGGAAATGGATGCAAACTCCAATTATTGAGGATGTACAGGTATTGATCGACTTACCACCTATGCAACTTACGACCATTCGACTTTACAACCACAATCGCTAGCCATGACTGCTCTGCGTCTGGCAGCACAAACGTTGCCCAGCTGGGTGTACGACAGTGCGGACCAGCTTCCGGCAGCACTACCATCTCTGCGTGCACCATTTCAACTGTACGTATAGCCTACTCAACTTACGACCACATCGTGTTACGACCGGTCCGCGGTCCCGACCGTGGTCCTAAGTCGAGCACTAGCTGTATTACACACCAGGCTCTGTTCAAGAGTTTTGACACGGATTAGTTCAGTTCAGCCTCATAAGCACTGACAAAGCACGAACTGTGTTATTCCCATTTTACACTTTGAAAAACTGAGGCTTAGGGAAGTTCAGTTACCCGTCCGTGATGATACAGCAAGTGAGTGACAAGCAGAGATTCACAACCCAGGAAGCTGGATCTGGAGTCCATGCCTTAAACCAGAGGGTGGCAAACATTTTCTATAAGGGGCCAGGCAGGAAATATTTTCAACACTGTGGATCATTCTGTGTCTATCGAAACCACTCAGCTCAACTGCTGTCGTATGGAAATAGCCATCGATGATATGTTAAATGAATGAGCTGAGTTCCAAATTTTATTTACAAAGACAGATTGGAGCCGGATGCAGTGGCTCATACCTATAATCCCAGCACACTGGGAGGCCAATGCTGGAGGATTGCTTGAGGCCAGGAGTTTGAGACCAGCCTGGGCAACATAGCAAGACCCTACCTTTAAAAAAAAATTAGCTGGACAGCTACTTGGGAGACTGAGGCAGGAGGATCCCTTGGGCGCAGGATTCAAAGCTGCAGTGAGCTATGATCTTACCTCTGCACTCCAACCTGAGCAACAGAATGAGACCCTGTCTCTTAAAAGAGAAAAAAAGGCAATGACTCCTGCCCCAAACCATCCATAGCTACAGTAGCAGCTAGGACATGTTTGAGCTGGACCAGAAGGCAGCTTCAGGAGCACTCATTCCTGCCTGTCACATCCCTGTGGAAGTACAAAGGTCAGACAGCAAGGAGTAAATACAGGCTTTATGAGCCCAGGCCTCTAACACTGAAAACACAAAAATACACCCCTGGGTGCATGTAGCAGTTCATGACCAAAGGAGGGCTATAGAGAAAGAGGTGAGAAGTTAAAAACACACAGAAACCCTGCAAAATACTTAGTTGCCTTTCGCCTCTGGAACCAGATTTAGAAGTTCAGCTACACTGTTCTTTGAGATTTCATGTGAACATAGGAAGGTAAAGTTCAGAAGCTTTGGTATAACAGGATTCGTTTTGAAAATGTTTGGCCAAAGAGAATTGTCCTGCTAGGAGCTTTGCTGTTGCTGGTTCTTGGTTTCTTAAGGGCATGAAATCACTTACTAAGTTCTTGTTTCTGACAAGGATTTGACCCTGGAGCTCGGAGGGCAAGCGGGGCTGGAAATGCCTTGCCCTCTTAGAATGTATCTGTGTACACAGTGTTGAAAGAGCTCAAAGGATTCCTGAGTGTTTATCCACAGTTTCACATCTACCCAAGGGTGACTGAGGATAGCTCCAAGAGCCTCTTTTCTCTCAGAGGCTGCCATCTTCCTCCAAGGAGCCCACCTCCCTTCAACATTGGCCAGAACACAGGGGATGATCAGAGTGTGGACAGAATATTTGGGGGAAGAAAATCTCCTTCAATACAACACGTTTGTGATGCAGTCCTGCATGCTGGCCTCTCGACACTAACCCAGCTGATGAGACTAGGAAAATCTAGCCACTGTCAGGTTGAGTGTGTGCATGAAGCCACCACCGGACTGTGATGGGGCCAATCTGCCACTTTTCCACACTGAATTAACCAGGTTAACCCATTGCTCTAGTATCACGGGGATACAACTTGAGTCTTTCTTTATTCTCAGGAAGGCATTTGGTGGCAGGGGACTCTGTCCAGCTGGGGACTAGCAGATGGTTGAGTCACCAGGATTGCAAGTCACTGAAGAAAGAGTCCCGCTCAGTCCCTCTGTGACAGGACATCACTAAGTCACATGTCACCGGATCTTCACAGAAAGGGTTGGCTGTTTAGGGCATACGGTGTCCTGTCACCAGAAAATAAACCTGACACACCCACCTAAGGAGACACCTTCCCATATGCACACTCCAGTGGTGAACGGGTGCAGTCATGGCAAGAGGTACCCTAAACCCTGTCAGAAGGGCCCAGAGCCACTCCTACTCGATAATCACTGCTTAGTTGCCTAAATGCACAAATCAACCAGCCTCATTTTCCCTTCTCATGGACACAGGGAAGCTTTTCACTCCCTGCGGAACAGTGTACATTGGTTGGGGTCCGTAGTCCTCAAGCCCGAATGCACACAAGCATTTCCAAGTGAAACGTGTGAAAAATGAATGTCAGGGTCCCTTCCCCGGACCACTTGGACACTAGAAAAAGTGGATCTGGGCTTTATACTTTCTCTAAATCAGCGGTTCTGAAACGTTCCTGTGCTACAGAAGCGCCTGGAGTTAGAGCACACATTCATGGGCCCTGCCCCAGGGCTTCTGATTCAGGAGTTCTGGGTGGGGCCTGAAATCCTGCATTTGTAACAAGTTCCAAGAGCTGCTGCCTCTGCTGGCCCCAGAACCAGCCTCGGGGAACCACTGCTCTAAGGTATCTCTTCTCTTTCTGGGTGGCTGGCCTTATGACTTTGGTCAAAGACAGAAGCAGTGTCTTCTCTCTACACCTTGAGAGAAACGCTTTGGCCTTTGTCTGCCAAGTCGGCACCCTAGTACTTACCTGCTCTGCTTGATATTATAGTCACAGTCACATGTGGCCCTTTAAATGTAAATTTGGTTAAAGATGAGATTAAAACATTTTTTTTCAGTTGCATGAACCACATTTCAAATGCCCAACAGCCACACGTACCCAGCTGCTACCTGCAGAAAGTTCTGCTGGTCAGTGCTATTCTACAGAAACTCCAAGGCTGGGCGCAGTGGCTCATGCTTGTAATCACAGCACTTTGGGAGGCCGAGGTGGGAGGATCACTTGCCTCCAGGAGTTCAAGACCAACCTGGGCAACAGAGTGAGACCTAGTCTCTACAAAAAATCAAAAATTAGCCAGGGGTGATGGTGTGTGCCTGCAGTCTCAGGAAGCTGAGGCCAGAGGATCACTTGGGGTTGGGAGCTTGAGGCTGTGGTGAGCTGAGATCATAACACTACACTACAGCCTGGGCAACAGAGTGAAACCCTGCCTCAAAAAAGAAAGGAGGAACTCCAAATACGTTTCTGTCTTTCTCTTCATTGGCTGTTATCCCCATTCTGGGAAAAACAAACCTCCGAAAATCCCTTTGCTAATACCAGAAATGGAATTTTAACTTTTTCCTCTTTTTTGTTTGCCCACAACAGCACCCCTCACCCACTTCTTCCCATCACGTTTGGGGAAGGACAGAGACATTTTAGTGCAAAAGGGATGAAACGTTTATTGATATTTTTCCATTGCCCATGTCATGAAATTTATCCTACAAGCAGTGTGGGTTTGAGAAAGCAAAAGCTCCCTGGAGGTAAAGGAGCACGTGGATGGGGATGTGTTGTGGGCCACAAGAATCTCGCAGCCCCGATGGAGAGTTCAGGTGCCCGTGGGGCAATCCAGCCGGAGCCTGGCTGCTGAGGGTAAGGCCAGGGTGGGACTGAGCGTGGACAAGACAAAGACAAGCTCTGTGTTTCCAGAAAGTATCAGTTTCGGGGCTGGCCGCTGAAGCTGTCTGTTGCTTTTTCATTCTAGAGGGGAGATGTGGAATCACTGCTACTCAAAGGTGGGTGGGCAGAGGCCTCTTCCAAAGCCTGACTCTGCTCAGGAAGCCTCGTTTTTTAGAAGCCTAACTCTAGCCCTCTTTTACAGATCCGGCTGAACAGCAGGGGGCTGATCTACTCCGTGGGCTTGCTCCTGGCCTCTGTCTTTGTCACGGTAGGTTGGCAGCTCTCTCCTTGTGCCTGCGTTTGCCTGTTCTTTCCTCCATTTGGGTTGTTTGGATACCCCTAGCCTCCTGGTGACTGGAGACAAGCAACTGCTATGTCCCATCTCCTGGCTCTTTCTTCTGGAAGTGACCCACTGGGTCACCTTTTCCCTTTCTGAAAGAAGCCAGTCTTCCTGCCAAAGGCATGGCCCTGTCTTTTGTAGCGCACAAACCGTTTTCCCAAATGCAAATAGAAGATCCTACTTTGTCTACAATATTAGTTATGGAAAGGTAGATTCCAATTCACTGATCGTTCCAGGATCCCACATGAATCCATGGATTTGACTAACACTTGGAAACTAAAAACCTATTTTATTGACGTGCGTTTGAGGCCATTCCACTGTCTCCACCATTACGCCCACTGTGTACTTCAATATTCCCTCCCCAACTGACATGTGTGGTGGGAACAAGTTGACACCAATGCATGGACTCACCCACATGGAACATCCAGAAACATACAAATACACTGTTGAATGTCCATATGAATAAGCATTGAGACACAATATATTTTTTCCTTAATTCATTGAGTGACACCTGGCATGTTGTTAGCATAAATATGCCAGAGAATGGGAATTCACAAGGACAGGCAGGAAGCCAGACAAGTAACTCACAGTATCAGGGTGTGAATCGAATGTCAGCATTTCACCAAAGCAAATACTGCCTTATGCAAAAGTGAGAATCGACATCATTCATGCTCTCATGGTTTAGGAGGCCCTGCCGTTCTGACATGACTTGCAGTGGTGATGCTGGTGACAGCCACACACCGTGCTTAATGTTTTGTGTATATATTTTCCCATTTGGAGCTCATCACACCCCCCATGAGGTGTCTTTAATATCAGCCCTATCATACAGATGAGCGACTGAAGCCTAGAGAAGCTAATTGACTCGTTTTCACTGACACCGAGTGAATGAAGGAACAAGCCTGCGGACACCAAGGGTGCGTGCGGATAGCTACTGTGCGTGTTTTTAGGCTGTGCTGCAGTTATACCATCTACAGGAGACCTGGCTAACCACTAATTGGGCTGTCAAAATGAGGTTGCCAAAATGCTGAAGAAGGTTTGGGGGAGGAAAAGCAATTTCAAACATGTTAAGTTTGCAATGTGTGTTTGACATCCAAAGGAAGAGGTGAAGAAAGCTCTTGAAAATACGAATCTGAGTTCACAAGAGATGTTCAGTCTGCGGACACCGTAGTGCAGATGGTATTTAAAGCCCTGCAGCTGGGCAAGCTCACCAAGGGAATGAGTGCGTACAAAAGAAGAGAAGAGGCCCAGTGTCTGAGTTTCGGGGCCGCCTGACACTTACAGGTCAGGACACTGAGGCCAATACACCAAAATAAGCTGAGAAGGGACAGTTTGGAGATGCAGGAAGAAAACCAGGAGAATGCGGCGTCCTGGAAGCCACCTGCCGAAGGGCTTTCTGGTGGAGGGAGCTATCGGCTGAGTCAAGGAGATGAGCCCTGAGCAGTGGCCCTTGCAGTTAGCAGTGCAAAGCCATTGGTGCTCATGAGAGGGTAGCGTTGTGCAGTGGGGTGGAGCAGGCTAACAGAGAATGGAAGGAGAGAGACTGCAGACTGCGGGTGGGCGTTCACAACTCTTCCGTGTTCTCTGGCTGTGAAGAAAGGAGAGAAATGGAAATTCAGAAAAAAAATTATTTTAAGATGAGTGAGATAACAGAAACTCCCTATGCCAATTAGAATAATCCAGGGATGCGGTTGTGCCATGTAGCTAGAAGAGAGGGGAGTTGCTGGAACAAGGTCATTACGCAGGATGGAAGATGGGATCGGGGGCGTGCAGGGTGGAGTGGACCTCACTGCCAGGAGAGAAGGCAGGAAGGGGGAGTTGGGAGTCTGTGCTGTGGGAATGAGTGAGGGTGGGGAAGCAAGTGTTGGAAGTTGGAAGAGGGGGAGAGGTATGAAGTAGCCACCTGGTCAAGGGACAGACAAGGGACTAGGGAAGGATGAGATGTCTGCTGAAAAGCATTAATGCCCCACTTAACATCAGCGGTCTCGAATATGAAGTAAGACCCATCAGCATGGCTGGCTAATTTCCTCCAGCCCCGATGGTCAGCCGTGTGGATACAGCGTGAACCAGATTGGGACTTGGCTTGAACTGAAGGGTTGTGGCTTAGCCAACCAAGGACAACCGAGCAAGAGAGGCCAGGGAATCAGGGTGGATGCCCCAGAGTGACTCCAGCGGGTGCAGGTGGAACTGAAGCGAAGGAAGTGGGGAAGGAAAGGGGCAACGTGGGTGAAGCCTGGAGAAGTGGTGATGGTGTCAGTGAGGTGTGGGCTGTGGGGGTTTGCAGAGTTGTGGGAGCTGAGCAATCGGGTGGAGTAAGCTAGAAAGGAAGAGATGTGAGTCAGAAAGTGGAGTGTGTGACACTAAGATAACACACATGCTTCAATCACTTCCCATAACAACAGCTAGGCCCCAGTGCCACCAGCAGACCTTTCTGCCATGAAATGACCTGCCCCTGGGCTGGACAGTACCACCAGCTGTGGTTGGCTGTAGCACTTGAAATGTGGAGCTGTGTTTTAATTTTATTTCACTTAAATTTGGGTAGCATGTGGGCCAGTGGGTGTGAGTGGTGAGGCCGGATGGAGGATGAGAACTTGAGGAGGCAGAGGGTTGGTAAGACCCTCTCCCTCTCTGGGGGCATTGAACTCACTGAGAAAGTCAGCAGGAGAGCAGTGGAGAATGGCAGGAGCGGGCAGAAAGCGTCAAGGATGGGCAGTGCCCGGGCTTACACCGTTGACTGCAACAGGAGGAACCAAGAGGGACCGTGGGAAGACCCGAGATTCCAGGCTCAGTGTTTTCAGGGAGGAAAGAAGGAAAATGGTCTGGAAGCACTGTGAGGAGCCGTGGGGAGGGAGCAACTTCCTCACCTCCAGGTGCAGCCATGGGAAGAATGCGGCTGAAGTGTCCCCAGGAGAGCAGGGGTCTGCTTAGAGCAAAAAGACCCAGAACAGGTGAAGGGCCCGCAGGGATGTGGGGTTGCAGCTCTGTGAAGAGGGTTGGCTGCTGGGATGCGCTTGTGAGTCCTGCCATTTGTTTTAGTTACTTTTCCACAACCAGCAGCTTCTGGCTTCTTTTCTTCCTGATGTTGATGTTCTCACCTTCCACAATCTGAGACGAGTTGGATTTTGCAGGCTCAGAGGATATCAGCACCCCACCTGAGGCCCACAGTCAGCAGCCCTTCCCCCGGTCCCTGGCTTCCCCCACCCACCCCCCAGAAGCTGCTGCCCACTCCTGGCACCCTCTGAACCTGTTCTGTACCCCGCAGGTGTTCGGTGTCCACCTGAACAAGTGGCAGCTGGACAAGAAGCTGGGCTGTGGGTGCCTCCTCCTGTACGGCGTGTTCCTGTGCTTCTCCATCATGACGGAGTTCAACGTGTTCACCTTCGTGAACCTGCCCATGTGCGGGGACCACTAGCCGCCGGGCGCCTGCAGAGGCTCAGCTTCTCCTTTTCTGTGCAATACGAGACAAGGCAGCAACCCAAGTCACGTGGGCCCCCAGGGCCACGGCGTTCGTCTCTCCCGTGCTGTCCTCAGGCCTCCACTCCTGTTTTGGTGGCCCAGGCTCTCCCCTGCCTCATCCTCACTCCCCCACGTCCTTGGGTCCCACCCACCCACCCTTTCCTGCCTCCTCCATGTGAAGACATCCAACATCCACGTGACTCTTCCAGCTCCATTTTTGAACAGTGACTGAGATTCTAGAAAAACTGGCTGCTAACTGGCCCGAGCCAGGCAACACTGATTCCAGCCCCTCCTCCTTTTTTAAGTTATTTGATGGAAGACTCGCCTAATTTATGACCTGAGACTGTTGAAGAAATAGAGAGGAGGGGTCCATTGATTACAGGGAGTGTTTGGGATTTTGTTCGGTTCGGAGGTGATGCCTAGGTGACTGGGTTTGGGGGGATTGTTTTCTTTTGGGGGTCTTCCCCTTTTACTCCTTTTCTTCCAGAGATCAAGAGCTTCTCTTGCATCTTCTTCCACTGGGCTTGGGATTAACCAGCGACCCAAAAGCTGCACCTGCGATGTTGTCTGGGCTTGCATCCCAGGCGTGTTGAAGTATGTATGGATGTAGCTCTTTTTAGAGGAGCTACTGGGCAGGGCCACCAAGAACAAATGCATGACATTTTATAGCCAAGAATGCCTCGCTCAAGTCTTGTGGGCGTCCGCTGGGGGTGGGGGGACACAAGGTTTTGGAGGAAGAAGACAGCTTCCTTCATGTCCATCATCACCATCTCTTTCTCACTAGGTTCTTTCTAGTTTTCAAGCAATAGTTCTAGCCTCCCTGAGGCCTTGGACAAGGGGGCCCCAGTTAAACTACCCATCCGTGAGGTGCCAGGCAATCAACGACAAAAGCTTCCCCGACTTGCGAGTCCCCAAGATGTGCTCTTGTTCCTTGGCATTTGGGGTGACAGGGAGTGACCCAGAGGCCACCACTGCTTTTCGTGCAGGAGTTACAGACACTGGTTTCTTGGAAAATGGAGAGAAGCGCACTTTGCACAGACGTCGTCAATTAAGTCCCAGTTTGCCGCTTGGTATTGAGTACACTGGACCCTGACCGCTGGCTCTTGGGCAAACGTCCTTCCTCACGGGGCGCCTCTGCCAAGCCAGCCCAGCTGCACCCCTCCCTTCCTGGAGGGATGGCCAGGGAAGGAGAAAACAGAACTGACACCTTTGAAACCACAGAATGTGTTACATGCAGACTCGCTCAAGGGCATAAGTTATTATGAACGTTCTTGCCAACCACTGCTCAACAGCCCTGCTAGATTTTTGTATGATGCTGGATTATTATGCAGACTAATTCCACCCAGTCAAGACACACCCATGCTTGTTCACTTGTATTTATTGAAACTGTGGATTCTTGCCCGTGCTGTCCCTTGTATTTACTTTAAGCACTGATCACTTATCATTCATTCGGTATGGTTTTCCCTGTCCCTTGTACACATTCTGGTATGAATTTGTAAAAATAACCTGCTACAAATTGGTTGAATGTTTCTGTTTGTGGTACAAGCCAGCATTAGCGGATGGGGCATGTGCCCAACTGAGAAACAAAAGGAGAAATCACCAATTTGGGCTCTCAGAGCTAAGACACACTTATTGATTCTGTTGCACATTTTGCACTGGTTTATGGCGATTGTTTTCTTGGACGGATAGTGTAAAATAAACTTCTCTGTTCTCTATCCTTCCCTGAGCAGAGTGAATTACTTTCTCCCCTGGAAGGCTGTGCATTTTCCATTGAGGAGAATATATGGGAGGTCAAATGATCACAGTCACTATGTGGCCAGGTATTGGCCACCTGCTGTTTCTGCGTTGCCTCACCTGGAAAGCTGGTGTATGTGTGGCACATTCCGAGAATGAAGTGGGAAGCTGTGGGTCCCCTCTAAATCTCGAAGGGACTTTAGGCCTGTCATCCTATCATAGAATTCTAGAACTCTACCTGTCCTAGAATATGTTAGTTAGAGATTCATTCTTTCCATTGAGCATGAGAGAAGGAGCTTCACAGTACTGATGATGACATTCTGGAGTGGGCAAATTCTCCATTCTGCCTGATTTTGGTAGTTATTAATCGTGAAAATTAAGACTTCCCCAAAGCTGATTCCTTAAAAGAGAGAATAACATAGCTGTAATAAGCCATGTTCTGATCCTGGGTGATGCTCAAGAAATAGTTGCCCAGATCTAAATTAGTAAACACAGAACTAGGTTTCCACCAGAAATGCAGCACAATTCCTTTATAAGAGTCAGAAGAAAAATAGCTACTAATCCACAGCACCAACTTCATTTAACTACTGAAAAATATATATTCCCAGGGTGGGGGGAATGCCAGGTACTTAGCTTGGTTTTGAGTGTTTCCATCTTCAAATGTTTTATTACTATATTTGTGTATTTTACCCTGGACACAGGGCAGGGTATTTTCATTATGCTGATCAGTGCATACAAAGCATTAGGTACTTTTACATTAAGTATCTTGTTAGACTAGTTTTCATTAGTTTTACTTTTAACCTTAAGCAAAGACATTTAGTCAGTGTTTTTTAAAAAAAAAAAAAACATTTTTCATGAAATCTTTAGAAACTATAGCTCATGGCTGAATTTCTCGAAGTGAGAATTCTGGGACAAGGTAGAGTTTTCATGTTTCCATGCATAATGATTGCCAACTCAAGAACTATGGGGGTTTCCTTTCCGAAATGAGAATGTAGCCTATTTCTGCTTAGATCTCAGCCATGCGCAACTGTCTTGGGCCGTGAGTTGAGAATGGGATTTGAAGCGAACCAGCTGTTCGGTGATGCCGGATTGCCGATATTGCTCTTCTCACTGTTTCTGCTGAACTGGGACTTAAGATGGGGCTGGGATGGGTTTGAGGAAAGAATTTTTACCCAGACAGCTAGTGCTCGACTTACGACCACGATTGGTTCCAACAGACCGGTCGTAACACGATTTGGTCGTAAGTTGAGTAGGCTATATGTACAGTACTGTGAAATGATGTTATAACAATCTGTAAGTCATATTTTATCATAATTTTCTTTCATTATTGTTATATATCATAATTTTCTTTGTTCATTTTATGCCATTTGTATCATCTCTACACCATTTTGTTTCTTATTTTTACATTTGTCAGGTTTAAGTAAAACACTGCATTACCAGTACAACTGGTTTAATATTTGCAAAACATACAAAATTACAAAATACAGGTGCATACAAAAAAAATACAAAATACAGGTGTAAAAATACCATAGGAAACATTTTCCCAATTGCCCGCGGAGATGGTAGTGCTGCCGGAAGCTGGTCCGCACTTGTGGTCTTAAAGTCGAATGGTCGTAAGTTGCATAGGTCGTAAGTCGATCAATACCTGTATCCCCAAACCTGATACTGTCTACTAGAGACACCCTCACAGCAATTTTCTGAGCAGGCTGAACTCCCCAGGCTGCAGCCTCATGCACAAATGGGACGTCCCCCCCCCTTGGCCAAGGGAAGATGTGCACTGGGGCTCACATTTCCTCCTGAGCGTGGCACCAGCTGGCACCAGCTGGCACCTGGAGAAGGCCCCCTGTTCCTAGAGATTCTGCTCCTACCCTTGCTGAGAGTCATGGCCAGGAGGAGTCATTGAGGCCCCCAAGTGGCCTCAGATACACTGAGAGGTCACTATGAGGGGATATTTCCAGGCACAATGGAAAGACAGCTTCTGCCCCTTCTTCTACAGAAAACTGCTGGCCCTACCTTTTTAGTAATATCACACTTTTGTAGGTACGTGTTTCGTATTCACCTCCAAAAGATACCTGGCATGAAGGGTAAATGGATGTAAGGCGTTTATATTTCCTAGTTCTTTTGCTGCAGACTTACAGTTTACAGTTGTAGATTTGCATGCTAGGGATTTGAGACTGTATAATTCGAGAGGTAAATTTGAATTCATTTTAAGCACTTCAGCATCAAAGAAAAGCCTGAATGTTTAGAAAAAGGTAAGAAGTGATAACATTATAAAATCCAGACTGTTTTCAATTGTGATATATAAAAATAAGAATATCCAACTTACAATAAATGTAACCAAACAGTGTCCTAGAATTTTACCTAATTGTTCTTAAAAATATTCAGATCATTGGGAAAAATTAGAAATGAGAAATTGGTAATGATGATGGGATTTTTCCAAGATATATTTATTTTCACCTTTTTAAAATAGAATAATTATCCCATTAATGAAATAATTATCCAATTATTCTGACCCATTTCCATCAACTATTTTGAAATAGATGAGACATTTTCATGTTGGATTTTGTAAAGTCTCGTACTAATTAATGAATCACATTTATTTTGTTATTTTTCTGCAATGACTGCCCATACACACACGTGTGTGTGCACACACATACACACACACATCATCTATCTGATACCAAAATTCTGTATGAAGACAAGCCAGTGGATCTTTGAAATTTTTTCAGAAAAGTTCTTCCAGCTGTCTATTATTATGCAAGAATAATAGAGGTGGATTCAGCAAACTTTTCTCTGATAAATAAAAGGCTACACGCTTGTTGTCCCGTCATCCGGAGATGTAGGCCCTGCTGAGATGCTGAAAAGTGAGGAGCTGGGGCTGTGGAGAGCAGAGAAGATTCACAATGTTCGTGAAATACATGATGGCAGGTCCCAGAACTGATCTCACAGTGAACTTTATGCCTACTTTCAAAACACAGGACAGAGTAATAAAACTCCACCAAAATCTTCAGATGGCTTACTGTTGCACTCAGGCCATTTACTTCTTTAATAACGTGTACCCAGTAGTCTCATTAATTTAAGAAATTCTTACTAAATCTTAATGTAGCAAACACTCTTGCCACGTTACAGAGATTTAAACATAGTGAGTAGCCATAGTTAATACTTATTTTGGTCTTGGTGTTTGTTTTTGCAATAAGAAGGAAGAAAGGGAAGATTTAAAATTATAATTTTGGCTTACACAGATGCCACTTAAGGATTTTTCTACTTGAATTATTTACATAAACATATGCATGTATACATAAATTCCGTTTCTTCTTTATATAACTTCCAACTACCCTATTTATCAAAAGCTGAATTTGGTGATATCACATCTTTTGGTTTGTTGGGGCAATCAATTCAGTAACGAATTCCAGAAAACTGCACACAAAACTTGGAATGAGATGTGCTGAGGAGTTTCAGAATCCTTGCAATTGCTTTTTCAGTGCTTCTGAGACAAGCTTATAAGTCACTGCTTAAAAGAGATATGCTTGTGTGCAAAGATGCTTTCAGTATAAAACTAATATTTTTTAACTCTTGCAGAAAAAAATATTCTCCATTCAGTTTCATATCTTTCTTTTCGATATACCAAGTCAAACGCGTCATCCCTCTCCCATGATTAATGGAGGATGATTCATTTTTTCAAATACTACAAACTAAAGCTGTTTGGTCATCATTGCTCTAACCACCAGTAAGTTTGAATGCAAACGCCTAGTGCTTTTTTCTTAGGAGGATGGATTTTGTCTGCTGGATACAGATTTCTGATCCACCAGCCCCAGCTTATCTACCCATGTATTGTCATGGCAGGTAGAACTGTTTCTTACAATTATTGAATCCAACTTCACATGTGAAAAACATGTTTACCTGCATTTATTCATCATATTATCTAAATCAGTGTTTTCCAATCTGATGCGTATGTCAGAATTATCTGGAGACTTCTGGGCCTCGCCCAAGAGTTTCTAACTCAGTAGACACAGGGATAAGCCCAAGAATTGTCCTTTCTCACCAACACCCACACATTACCACTGTTGGGTCTAGAACTGACTTTAAGAAATTTGAGGAATTTTCCCCCAAAGAAAATCAGAGTCACAAATGATAACATGTGCACAATGTGTTAGTAAAGTATCATGCTAGCAGCCTCTAAGGAGTCCTCTGTACATTTTTCAATGTAAACTATGAACCATGCCTGAGATGGCCTGGCCTGACAAGGAATAAACAGCAGTGATATCTGCATTAGAAGACCTATCCACACACATCAGGCACGCAAGTCACCCTTGACCAGGGGGTCCCTTGACATGTCTCAGGTTTTGTTTTTACTTCGTTTCTATTTTTTATTTTTATTTATTTATTTTTTATTTTTATTCATTTATTTATTTATTTTTGAGACGGAGTTTCGCTCTTGTTACCCAGGCTGGAGTGCAATGGCGCGATCTCGGCTCACCGCAACCTCCGCCTCCTGGGTTCAGGCAATTCTCCTGCCTCAGCCTCCTGAGTAGCTGGGATTACAGGCACGCACCACCATGCCCAGCTAATGTTTTGTATTTTTGGTAGAGACGGGGTTTCACCATGTTCACCAGGATGGCCTTGATCTCTTGACCTCGTGATCCACCCGCCTCGGCCTCCCAAAGTGCTGGGATTACAGGCTTGAGCCACCACGCCCGGCATCTATTTTTTATTTTTATGGGCACAGAGTAGAGGTATATAAGGTACCTGAGATATCTGATACAGGCCTACAACATGTGATGGTCTCATCAGGGTAAATGGGGTATCTATCACCTCATGCATTTACCCTTTGTGTTACAAACAATTCAGCCATACTCTTAATTATTTAAAATGTGCAATTAAATTATTATTGACTATAGTCACTCTGTTATCCTAGCAAATAGTAGGTCTTTTCATTCTTTCTATTTTTTTTGTACCCACTAACTATCCCCACGTCCCCTCCCAAACTCCACACTACCCTTCCCAGCCTCTGGTAACAATCCCTCTACCCTCCGTCTCGATGAGTTCTATTGCTTTAATTTTCAGCTCCCACAATTAAGTGAGAACATGTAAAGTTTGTCTTTGTGTGACTGGTATATTTTGCTTAACGTAATGACCTCCAGCTTCATCCATGTTGTTGGAAATGACAAGATCTCATTCTTCTCTGTGGCTGAACAGTACTCCATGATGAATATGTACCACATTTTCTTTTTCCATTCATCTGTTGATGGACACTTAGGCTGCTTCCAAATCCTGGCTATGGTGAACAGAGTTGCAGCAAGCATGGAAGTGCAGGCATCTCAATATCCTGATTTCCCTTTTTTTTTTTTTTTTTTGGTATTTACCTAGCAGTGGGATAGCTGGTAGCTTTATTTTTAGTTTTTTTGAGGAACCTCCAAACTGTTCTCCATAGTGGTTGTAATGGTACTAATTTACATTCCCACCAACGGTGTATGAAGATTCTCTTTTCTCCACATCCTGGCCCACATTTGCTATCATCTGTCTTTGGATAAAATCCATTTTAAATGGGGTGAGATGATATTTCATTGTAGTTTTGATTTGCATTTCTTGTTGGTCAGTGATGTTGAGCACTTTTTCGTATGCTTGTTTGTAGGCCTGATTTTTAAATTGGTAAGTGTGGATTAAAATAGGCCTTGTCGCCGGGCGCGGTGGCTCACGCCTGTAATCCCAGCACTTTGGGAGGCCAAGGCGGGTGGATCACGAGGTCAAGAGATCAGGACCATCCTGGTCAACATAGTGAAACCCCATCTCTCCTAAAAATACAAAAAATTAGCTGGGCATGGTGGTGCGTGCCTGTAGTCCCAGCTACTCAGGAGGCTGAAGCAGGAGAATTGCCTGAACCCAGGAAGCGGAGGTTGCGGTGAGCCGAGATCGCACCATTGCACTCCAGCCTGGGTAACAAGAGCAAAACTCCACCTCAAAAAAAAAAAAAAAAAAAACAAAAAAAAAAAAAAAAAAAAAAAAAAAAAAAAAAAAACACAAAAAAAAAAAAAAAAAAAAAAAAAAAAAAATAGGCCTTGTCCTCAGTATACTTTCAACCTAGCAAAAGGAATCTCTGTGGTGGCAGATGGCCAGCTGCCAAGAAAAGATCCTAAGTGATTCCTAACGAAACAGAAGATGCTTTGAAGGCATGTCGGGTATATGGACCTATGACAGCTCAGATACTCACACTGACATGGTCCATCATCTGGACCGTGTCATTATTGCAGTTCAAATGCCAGTTCAGCTGAAAGGCCTACGCTGCCTTTTCTGTAATAGGTGTTTCTAAACAGGTCTTTCTACACTCCCCGTCCATTTTTCTGAATGCAGTTACATGAGCCTAAGGCAGAAACCAGGAAACTTTGCTTTTAAATCTTTATAAAATGTATTTTATTTTCTTTCCTTCTTTTTTTTTTTTTTTTTTTTTTTTT
>NW_016107790.1:278325-283651 GCF_001604975.1 Cebus imitator | reverse complement strand
TTGAGACAGAGGCTCACTCAGTCACCCAGGCTGGAGAGCAGTGGCGCGATTCAGCTCACTGCAACCTCCACTTCCCAGGTTCAAGCGATTCTCCTGCCTCAGCCTCCTGAATAGCTGGGATTATAGGCATGTACCACCAAGCCCAGCTAATTTTTACATTTTCAGTAGAGATGAGGTTTCACCATGTTAGCCAAGCTGGTCTTGAACTCCTGACCTCATGATCCGCCCACCTCAGCCTCCCATGGTGCTAGAATTACAGGCATGAGCCACTGTGCCTGGCCAAAATATATTTTCTTACTGGATGTATCTAGCACAGAGATTTCAAAATCTCAGGAGCAACCCTTAATGTGTCCCTTACATCCACAGGTAGTCATCACTTAGAGATTTAAATCCAACCAGAGATGAAATTCCTCACCTGTAACTATTTGCATGATTTGCATGGGCCTGCCCGGCCCAGGCACTATTCTTTTCCCAGTGACTGGAGCATTAATGGGGATACTGATGGGTGTATGAAATGCGTTAACATAAAAATGTTTTCTTTTCCCTTCTTGCCTTTCATAAATGAGGCAGGTTTCAATATGTGGACCCTGAAGCAAAGAAAGATCAAAATGAAGCTCAGTGCTCCTTCAACACCTGCCAGCATCTGTTCTTGTGCGAGAATGTCACAGTGATGATGTCTCAGTTTCTTAGTCTCTATTAGAAATTTAAAATTATTATTATTTTAAAAGCTTCAGTCCAGTTTCTCAGAGACTTCACCTGAAAATGGAGGCCCTGAAAAAGCCGTGAGGAGCTGAAAACCAGGGTATTTTGAGAAGCTCAGAAAATGTTTCCTGGCCCTCCTCACACCGTGTCAGTGCAGGCCGTGGCGCTGGGTTCAGGTCGAAAGCAGTGATTCCTCACCTTGCGTCCACATTAGAACCACCTAGGATGCATTTAAGAATACCAAAGCCCCCACCCCCATCCCGATTTGGATTCTCTGGCATCTGACACACCCCAGGACCTCAGAGTTTGTTTGAAACTCCCAGGTATTTCGGACATATATCCATGGTTCGGAACCATTGGCTTAAGAAAGAATAATCACTCCATTTGGGATTTTTCTTTCTTTTTTTCTTTTTTTCTTTTTTTTGAGACGGAGTCTACCTCTGTAGCCAGGCTGGAGTACAGTGGCGTGATCTTGGCTCACTGCAACCTCCGCCTCCAGGGTTCAAGAGATTCTCCTGTAGCTGGGATTATAAGAACGCGCCACCACGCCCAGCCAATTTTTGTATTTTAATAGAGACGGGGTTTCACCATGTTGGTCAGGCTGGTCTCGAACTCCTGACCTTGTGATACGCCTGGGTCTCCCAAAGCGCTGGGATTACAGGCCTGAGCCACCACCCCTGGCCCATCTGGGATCTTTCATTGTGCAGATTCCAAAAGGAACTCCCGATGTCTGTCCTGCAGGTCTTTGTTACTCAGTGTGAGTGGGCCTCAAACCAGCAGCTTTGATGAGAGAAATGATTTTTGGAGTTCCTGGAGAACAGCACTGTCCGGCAGGACTTCCTGTGATGATGGAAACGTTTTTTACCTCTGCTGCTCGGTACGGTAGCCACTAGACGCCTGTTGCCGTTGAGCACTTGCAATGTGGCTCACGCAACTGAGGAACAAAATATTTAACCTTGTTGATCTTTAAACCTGCATTTAAAGAACCATATGAGATTAGGGGCTCCAGTAACGAGCAGAGCAGACAGAGTGTACTGAAGGGCCGACTTGGCCAACAAAGGCCCTAGAGTTTCTTTTACAGTGTAGAGAGAACATCGCTTCTGCCTTTGGCAAAGGTGGTGAGGCCGGCTGCCCTGGAACAGAAGGGATGCCTCAGAGGAGCGGTTCTCAAAGGCTAGTCTGGAGCCAACAGCATGAGCAACAGCATCACGGGGGAGCTTGCTAGAAATGCAGACTCTCAGGCCCCATCCAGACCTCCTGAATCAGGCCCTGCGTTTTAACAAGATCCCCAGGTGATCTTTGTGAATAGTCAAGACTGAGATGACCTGCCAGTAGCTCTCTGCTCTGCTCTTCAGAAGACAAGGAGCCAGTTTCACAGAGTCTGATGCTGGAGGTCACTCTATATTAAGTCATGAGTATCCATGTGTATTACCAGACTTGCCAGATGTGGACAGGCAAGAGTTATGGAGAGCAATACATTTGAAATTGGGAATAGATTGGTACAATTTAAAGGGCAAAGAGGTCTTCTTTTAGTTCTAATAAGGCTTCATTTAGATGGGGCAGAGGAGAAACTAGAGAATTCAATTGCAAGACAAAGATCTAACTAACTCAAGATGTTTCCCACTTGATTTTCAAATTCATTCCAGTTGTTTCTTTAGATGGGGCTCACATCAGATATCTTGCTAGTATAGAAAGTTCCTGAGCTGTACTGACAAACAAAACAGGCCTGTAGCCCCGTGACACTGTGCTTTACTTACAAGATAGATTTCCCTTTGGGAGCTAAGGGAGAGGGGACAGAAAAACAAAAAAACCTCAAGCCGGAAACTCAACACATTTAGAAAAGGGGGCAGAAAATAGGACAAGAAAAAAATTGGTTTATGTAACAGCAATTTTTTGTAATAAGTGTGGGGACAGGTCCCATCGGGATGGTATTAGGCTGTTAATTTTGAAACGATCATTGGAACCCAGCTGGATAGCAGCAAGGTTTGACGCCAGGAGCAAACACAGCCAGGAAGTGGAGGAGCAGATGACTCAGCCCACAGGGCACCAGAGGCGGGGATAATTTCTTCACCCAGGGGAGAGCAATAGTCATCTGTTGTGTAGGCATTACCAAGCTCAATTGTGTGAGCAAGAATGGAAATCTATTCTTCTGCAGCTTGTGAAAGAAATTAATCGTGGCTCTCTGCATGCTAAATTTGGATATTTAGCTCAGACAGTCCCTGAATTTGCCTTCAGGTTAAACTCTCCTTTCCTTGGGACCTCGCATTACCTCCACTCCAACCCAACTCTCTCTTGCCCATTTTGTACCCCTAATCCAAACATAAAACAAAACAACTGCTCAGGCCATGATTACAGAATTTCATTTGCAAAAAATATATATATAAGATGAAAACAAATGAGGCATTTTATTCTGGCATTTCATTTTATTCTACACACAGATAAGGGCAGGGCAGTAGGGAGTTTTGGTCTGTGGACTCCTCCCAGGACTACAAGGGCTTGACACAAGAAAACACACCCTTGGTGCTTTTATTAATAAATGTTGGGCACAGTTGCTCACCCCTTGGAATTGCAGCTCTTTGGGAGGCCAAAGCCAGAAGATTATTTGAGGTCAGGTGTTGGAGACCAGACTTGGCAACATAGCAAGACCCCGTCTCTACAGAAAATTTAAAAATTAGCCAGTCATGGTGGCATGCACCTGTAGTGTAGTTCTGGCTACTTGGGAGGCTCAGGCAGAAGGATCACCTGAGCTCAGGAGTTCGAGGTTGCAGTGAGCCATGATCGCACCACTGCATTCCAGCCTGCGTGACAGTGTGAGACCCTATCGCTAAAAAAAGAAATTAAAAAGAAAGAAATAAAATGCCTCTTATAGTCCATCACCAAAACAAGGATACAGATAAAAAGTCCAAAATTGTGTGAAAGCACAATATTCAAAAATCTTTCCAAGATTACTCTTATGGAAAAATTAAAAATGAGTATAGGCTTAAGATTTCTTAGCTCATTAACACAGTAATCAGTAAGATGGTCAGTGTTGGGATGTATAGGTGTGTACCAAGACTTTGAAGAGTGAGACTAATTAATGGGCTCCAGTCCAACCACACTCACAACCTGTCGCAATATTCATTACCTGATAGAAATGATTTGCCTTTCCCAGACAAGATACACATGTCAAAGTGTAACTTCATGAAGCCTGAGTCCTTGATCAACAGTGAGTCAGAGGTGCACTCCCCTAGTTCACACAATAATCCCTGGGTGTGTCTGTTGAGCAAGGTTCCAGTATGCCATTGATAGGAGACACTAACCTTAACCCTCTCTTGTCCTTATTTCCAAGTTTCGGGTAATTATATACCACTGGTTTCAACTGAAATCATTCATCAAACATACATGTTCACAAGTGCTTTAGCTAAGCAGGCCTGAAATTCCTCTAGTTTCCTAGAAATTTCATTAAAAGGCTTTGCCCTTCCTGAAATGTGCCCTTTTGAAGTCCTATACTTCAAAGTATCAGTCTTATACTGTATACTTATATACAGGATAAGATATTAATTCAAAGAAACTTAATGCAAGCAGCTAAATTCCTTTCGTCTAAACATGCTTTTCTTCTTTCTCCTTGGTGCTACATTTCACTTAAAGCTGCAGGAAAGCATAGCAGGAAAAATGAGCTGAATGTGTTCTGCAAATAGGTCAGGATGAAGCAGGAATGTTTTCCTGTGCTGAATTAAAAGTTTTCTGTTTCATTTATCAGTAGAATTCGAAGTTCTCTGATGTTTCTCTAAGTGTCATAAATACATGAAACAGTGTAAAATTGAAAAAAAAATCCACATGCTATATTGTCCATTTCTGTTCTTTAGGACTCTATAGTTTAAAACAGCAAGAAATTAAAGAATTTTGAGAGTAAAAGTTATCTTCAAATATTATGTTTCCTTTTAATGAGATATTTTTTTACCTTTAAATCAGATGCAGCAAGAAACAAACCTTGGTTATTCTTTTTAAAGAGATAAACTGATTTGTTTCATACTTATATGAATCTGATTTCTGTATATTTGTTTTACCATTTGTTTTGCCTTTATGATTCTTTTTCCTTTTGCATGCATTAATTAGTGGTTTAGGAGAGGTGAAAGCATTTATTTTCCATTTTTCAGTAATCTCTGTATTTATAGACTGGTGTTTGTGTATTTGAAAAAGTTGTGGCTATTTGTGAGCCTAAGAAAATTTTACAACATTGTTGCTGAAAGAATAATAAGATTTATGACATTTTAGTGTTTAATTATCTTTTAATTTACTTTGATAATTATTCTGGGTTGAATTGTCCCCCCCCACCACACACACAAAAAATATGTTAAGGCCCAGCGCGGTGTCTCATGTCTGTAATCCCAGCACTTTGGGAGGCCGAGGCAGGTGAATCACAAGGTCAGGAGATTAAGACTATCCTAGCTAACACAGTGAAACCCCATCTCTACTAAAAACACAAAAAATTAACCGGGTGTGATGGCACGCGCCTGTAATCCTAGCTACTCGGGAGGCTGAGGCAGGAAAATAACTTGAACCTGGGAGGCGGAGGTTGCAGTGAGCTGAGATTGCACCATAGCACTCCAGCCTGGGCAACAAAGCAAGACTCCGTCTCAAAAGA
>NW_016107790.1:269884-278307 GCF_001604975.1 Cebus imitator | reverse complement strand
ATATATATATATATATATATATTTACATATTTATATGTTAAAGTCCTATCCTTCAGAGCCTGTGAATGTGAACTTCTTTGAAATAGGGACTTTGCAAATATGATCAAGTTAAGATGAGGTCATAGGGGATTGGGGTGAGCCCTAATCCAATGACTGATGCCCCTTCAAGAAGAGGGAAACGCCAGCTGTGCACAGTGGCTCACGCCTATAATCCCAGCACTTTGGGAGGCCAAGGTGGGTGGATCACCTGAGGTCAGGAGTTTGAGACTAGCCTGGCCAACATGGTGAAACCCCATCTCTACTAAAAATAAAAAAATTAGCCAGGTGTGGTGCCGCGTGCCTGTAATCCCAGCTAATCAGGAGGCTGAGGCAGGAGAATCTCATGAACCTGGGAGGCGGAGGTTGCAGTGAGCCGAGATCGCGCCATTATACTCCAGCCTGGGCAACAAGAGTGAAACTCCATCTCAAAATAAAGAAATAAATAAATAAGAGGGATATGTGATCACAGACACAGAGAGAACACCAGGTGACCTCAGAGGCCACGAGTGGAATGATGCCACCACAAGCTGAGGAATGCCAAAGCTATCAGGCACTGCCAGAAGGTAGGAGAGGATGGAACAGGTTCTCCCCGGGAGCCCCCAAGAAGAAAACAGCCGGGACTGATTTTGGACTTCTGGCCTCCAGAGCTGAAAGTGAAAATGGCTGTGTTGTTTTAAGCCACCAGGTTTGAGGTAATTGGTGACAGCAGCCCCAGGAAACAAGCACAGTAGTGAATCAGATCCTATATTGAAACCATCCCAATTTTATGGATACATCAAGTCTTTGTAATTTGAGCTTAACTACTTACAAGAAAGAGTTGTGACTATCGATAAAGGTGAGAAAATTCTACCATCCTGTTTAAGCCCTCTGTGTCTATTTCCAGGGTGATGCCATGGTATAAACAGGACAAACAGAACTCTCTGGTTTTGCTACCACTGAAACAGCATTTCGGTGGGAGATCCATCCTAGGAAGCACCTAGAGATGCCAGGGCCACAAAGCTGCTGCCCAGCATTGCATACACATACACCCTCCACCCCCCAGGATGGGATCAGATCCCTCTGTGATTCTGCCAAAGGCTGAGGCTGGCCATGAGTTTGTGAGATGAGGCTGTGACAGGTGGCAGGGACAGGACACTGTCTAGTAGGGATGGGATGCACAAGAGAGATGAAGGTCTCTGCATTTCTGTTCCCAGAGCTCTTTCGTAGGAGAACTACGGGCACAGATCAGAAGGCAGACAGAGAGGGGAGTAGGCTCTTTCTAGGAAACATCAGCTCCAACATGGACTCAGCTCCTTTGGTAGGAGATGGAGCCGGGGTGAGATAGGGGCAGACACCCTCCAGATGGATGGGACAATCACGGTCCCAGCCTTTGGACATCTGGTAGCTGAGCAGGGATGCAAAACATGTGGGAGCTGGGGCAGACACTCTGCTGAGTGGGCATGAAATGTTCCCCCAAGTGGGCATCTGGCCTGAGAGAGCCAATGTTCTCAGGATTCATTTGCCCAATGAGCCATGGTTTTTGGAGACCAGTAGGTCTAACACCCTTGTGTTTAACCCACCCATAAAAGAGAGCCATGGAAAAAACTAAGTATCAGTCAATTCCATTTCTCCCATTGCAGCCCCAGTCCACACCCTGGGAGGCATCCTACTGGTGGTTACCATTCTTTGTTCACTCTGCAGAGATGCCCTTTTTTCATCCAGCCTTTCCTCATTGGCCCATGTAGGTTTCTTCGGCCACCCAGAGGGTGTGGTAATTCTATGGCTCTGCCTTAGTAGGCCTGTGTGCCTCAATACACCTCATCCATAATTCTTCTGACCCCACAGCATGCTAAGTGAAACAGAGCTCCACAGTCTTCCCATGTTGCTGGTCCCCAGCCTGGAAAGGAGACAGAGATGCCCTGCTAGCCTTAGCTCCTCATTCTCTGTAGGGAATCTGTAACTCCTCCTGATCACAATCAGGACTTAACCAGGAAAAAGGGCACTCATGCCTTTCCTCCAGCGGGCTTAAACTTACACAATGTCTGCTCAAAACCATCCTATGTTGATTTTTTAAAATTATTTAACATTCAAATAAGTAACATCATCTTTAAGTTTAGGATGCAACTCAAGTGCCAACTACAAACTGCACTGAAATAGAAGAACTCAAATGCTTGCCTGGACCAGCTTCAGGTGCTATCCAGAAGTTCTGGACATGCAGAGTTTAGGCAACAAGCTGCCCATATAATTTCCACTCTGCATAAACATAAGCACAGGAATAATGGAAACCGCCCAGAAGATACTGGAATATTCTTTTTTATTCAATTAAAAAGTGATGTCACAGTTTGCTTAAGGGCAGAGCACATGAAAGTATCCCTGCTGTCACTTCTTCAGGTCACTGACAGAGCCACAGTTTCCGCAGGAGGTCATCCAAGGGTCTGAGTCCTTCAGTCTTCTGGGGTCATCCTTTCCTTTCATATCCAAATAAAATGCCTGAAGAAGTAGAGACCAAAATGTAGACTAATCACATGCATTTGCCTCTCTACCCTCCCCAGATCCCTTTAGAATGAAAGTCAAGAGCTGCAAGAGGAATTAAACCTATAACAATAATGGGATCTGTATGAGGTTCATCAAGAACTGTGAAAATGTGGTAAATAAAATGGAAACAGAAGCAGATCTGAAGATACTCTTGGATAAAACAAAGCAATGAATGAAAGATCAAGTCCAGACAGATTCCTGTGAATTTTACAACTTGGGGGGATTTAAAAAAAAAAAAGGCTTCAAAGGAAAATAAAATCAGATCAGCTATAAGGAGAAGGAGATTCAGACTAACATTGATTAGATCTCTTTCATCAACACCAGACAGTAAAGCACAGTGGAGAAACGCCTTCAAATTAAGAGGGAAAAAAATATTTTGAACTAAAATGTCATTGTTAGCCAAAATGCCCACTGAGCATGAATAATATATATTCTCAGATATACGAAGCCTCTAAAAGCCTTTTCTGCAATAAAAGGAGAGAGAAAACAAAATAAAGAGGTAGACTTGAGATTCTAGAAAACAACAGATTTATCCCCTGAGGTACGGAGGGAAAAAAAATGCCTTGGGATTAGAGCCCCCAGCAGGTCTAGACAACAGCCACTTTAGATTGAAGCAGAAATGCGGGAGTCTCTGGAAACAAGTCTTCAGAGAGAAAGTGAATCCCCTAGTTAGTGTGATTAAACAGCTGGATATTTCTGAAGACGTATAATGATAAATGTCCTCTGTTGTCAATATAAATATAAGGAAGGAAGGGAGAGAGGGAGGGAAGAAGGAAGGAAGGAAGGAAGGAAGGAAGGAAGGAAGGAAGGAAGGAAGGAAGGAAGGAAGGAAGGGAGGGAAGAAAGGAAGGGAGGGAGGGAGGGAGGAAGGAAGGGAGGGGAAGTGAAGGAAGAAGAAGTGAAGGAAGAAGGGAAGGGAAGGAAGGAGGGAAGGAAGGAAGGAGAAGTGAAGGAAGGAGGGAAGGAAGGAAGGAGAAGTGAAGGAAGGAGAAGTGAAGGAAGGAAGGAGGGAAGGGAAGGAGGGAAGGGAAGGAAAAGGAAAGAGGGAAGAGAAGGGAAAGGAAGGGGGAAGGGGAGGGGAGAGAAGGAGAGGAGGGAGGGAAGGAAGAACTTTGGCAGAGGTACTTTTTAAGAAAATGATAGTTAAAACATGAAGCAAGCTGAAATATAGTATGGTTGCGATTTTGAGGAATTGAATGAAGGCAAGCAAAAAAATTTATTTGACCTCGATGCTAGAAGCATTTCCCTTAAAATGTTACAGGAATAGTGATGTATGATTCACAGGGCAAAGAATGAATTTTAGCCCACTACGAGGCTTTAGAATGAACACCAGCTATAACGATGTTAATATGATGGCTTATTGAGCACCTGTAAACAAGGTCTAGAAAAACAGAAATGGGATTGTAGGGCAGAATGTGCCTGTAAAAGTGTATCTGTAGCTGATAGAGAGGATGGGAAGAAAGAGTTCTATCAATTAAGGTAGTTAGAAAACATCGGTCCTCCATACGTTTTCTCCCTCCTGTATCCTTTAAGTTGTATTTTTTGTTGTTCAACAGCCATACACGGCCCCACCTCCACCCACTGGGCCTTGCTGAGTCATCTCCTGAGTTTCAGCCTCTTCCTCCGGCCTGGCCAAGCCTACCCTCAGGCTCCAGCTGAGGGCCAACCTCCTTTGGCAACCCCGTCTACAGTGATCTCACTGCTGAAACCAAAAGGATGCTTCAGGACTGCTTCACAAACTCAAACTGACGTACCAGATGGAGAATCTGAATAATGTGCTCTTAATACTGCTTATAAAAATCAAAACACATGAAGAATTTAGTATCAAAGGAAAATTTCAACTGCTTGTTTGGAAAACTTTTCTAAAAGTGGGGAATCTGATCTGTGCTTGAATTAATATTCTCAATGATTTCTATTTTCAGAGGAAAAGCAACCCAGAGCCTTATTTTCTGACCACCATTTTTTCTTTTTTTTTTTTTTAAAGACGGGGTTTCACCATGTTGGTCAGGCTGGTCTTGAACTCCCAACCTCAGGTGATCGGCCCGCCTTGGCCTCCAAAGTGCTTGGATTACAGGCGTGAGCCACCACGCTCGGCCTTCTGACCACCATTTTATTAATAACATTTAAACCTGAACACCTGCCTCTTTCTTTATTGAGCGGAGCAGAAAAATGAGACTCGGTCTCTGTGAGCGCTTTGTTACATGGATGTGGAGCCAGGGTGTGCTAGCATCACCTAGAGAGCTTTTAAATGTCCTGACAGCCAGAGCACACGCTGGACCAATTTCATCAAAATCTCCACAGGGGAGGCCCAAGCACCAGGGTTTTTCTAGAGCGTCTCAGGTGATTCCATGATCCAGAACTGCTTTAAAGGCTACAGCTTTTCAAATAGTGACACTTCCAGAACCTTAGATACATATTCAAATCACCAAATTTCTTATGCCTGGGTCTCATTTTAGAAGCTCTTATTAGGGTGTGACCTGGGCTTTAGGATTTTAAGACTCCGTAGGTGACTGTAATAACCAGCATTGAGCCCACTGCTCCAAAACAGAACAGAGCACTGAGGGGGACAAGGTCTGCAGCAGAGTTGAAGGACCCCACATTGAAGGAGACAGAAGAGACATGGAAAGCCATGGAGGCAAACAATGACATTGTTGGAAACGCAAGTTTTTCACTTAGAGTATTAGAGAGCTAGAGAACCAGGGAGTGAATTAGGAGATTCATTCCTGATAACTGGGTAGAGGGGTCCATGTAGGGCATTGAGAGAAGAGTTTGAAAGGCATCTTCTAACTTCTGCTTCTGGCCTCTTCTGCACAGAAATCAGCCACAGCCACCGAGCTGCCGGTGTTAGAGAGGCTCTCGGGGCAGCAAACAACCCTCTGTGCTCAAGGACCATTGAAAAGAGGCTCCCAGGGACCAGCAGCCCTTGGGCTTTCCTTCTTCCAGCCCCAAGGCAGAGCCAGCACAGCACTGGTGAAACTGGCTTCTTTTTAGTGCTCCTTCTTCTACAAGTTTATGGGTGAAACCCCAAGCACTGATGTCATCTGGTGGAAAACCGATGAATGGGAGTGGCCAACAGTTGTTCTCCAGGATCCGGGCTCTCCTTGTGGGGTTCATTCTCTCTCCTCTCCTGTTAGGCATTATCCTAAGTAGTAGGCAAAACGACCGATGATCTCCAGACCCCCAGTTACATTCCAAAGAATCCTCCCTCTTCAGTGCGGGCAGGACTTGTGACTTGCTTCCAGCCAACGGAATGTGGCAACAGTGATGGGATGTCACTCCTGCGATTACATAATGGCTGGGATGTCACTCCTGCGATTACATAATGGCCTGTCATAAAACGCCATCTTCACAGAATGCATACGACCCTGAAGAAGTGCCCAGGGACATAGCCAAGGGGTAGAGGACTGCAGGACTCCTAAGGAGCTGACAACCGCCAGACCATCTGGAAAAATGGAAGTCTAACCAGCAACCTGCAGCACCTAGCCCAGGAAACCAACCAATGACCTGCAGGAGCCAGCCCAGGAAGCCAGCCTGCTATTTACAAGTCAATTTTCTAGGAAGTCAGACCACTGAATCTAACAACCGCTCCAAGCAGCCAAACGATAACCCCTGTAACAATCAGTCTCATAGCTTCACTCATTTTATTGCTAATTTCCAACTTAGGACCAGCCAGAGAGAACGAAACATGCACTTCTACCCCACCACAGAGGACAGACTTCTTCCAGTTAGCCCACCTGCAGATTCCTTATCACAGCGGCCTCCATCAAGGCACACCTGAAGCCTTCCCTTGCTTCCTGGCTAAAGTTTTCCAACTCCTTTGCCTGGGAGTCAGAAGTAGTAGCATCTTGGACAATAGTTGAAGCAGGAGCAGCCGTGAACAAACCACTGAAGCACTGAACAGGAAGGAAGTGGTCATTTTATTCAGCCAGGAGCTGCGGCAGGGAGGGCAGGCAGAGGTGCCTCAACAACCAAGCTCCCCAACAAAGAAAACCCTGGCCCTTTTAAAGGCTTACATTCTAAGAGGTGCACATGTGAGAGGCCAGAGCCTGGGGGACACAACTAGGTGGGGGGTCTGAGCTGCTGAGCAAGAACAATGCTTTCCAGGGAAATCTTCTCCACACCATGTCCGTGAACTATAGACAGGGTTGTGGTTAGCAGTAGGGGGTTTAATCCTTAACCTGGCCAGCAGCGCCAACCAGCCCTTACACTGACCTCCTCTGGCTGACTTTTAACTTATCCTTTTGAAATGCAATGCAGAAGGCTAAAGGGGAAGTGTCCTTGGAAGCCTAAGAGAAAGAGGTCTCCTTCCTCATAGTGACTTTGACGAAAACCCTTTCAGCCTAGCGTTGGGATGGAATGGAGCAGGCTGAAGAGCCAATAGTAGGTGAGGAAGCCAAGACAAATAACACAGACACGAGTAGCACAATCTAAGAATTATAGGTGATCTAGACCAGCAGTGAGCAAACTTTTTGTAAAGGGCCAAATAGTATATTTTAACTTTTGTGAGCCAGATTATTTTATTTTATGTTATTGAGATTGAATCTTGCTCTGTCGCCCAGGCTGGAGTGCAGTGGCACGATATTGGCTCACTGCAACCTCCACCTCCCAGGTTCAAGCGATTTTCTTGCTTCAGCCTCTCAAGTAGCTGGGACTACAGGTGCACGCCACCACGTCTGGCTAATTTTTTGTATTTTTAGTAGGGACAGCTTTTGCCATGTTGGTCAGGCTGGTCTTGAACTCCTGGCCTCAAGTGATCCGCCTGCCTCAGCCTCCCAAGGTGCTGAGATTACAGGCATAAGCCGCTGCACCCAGCCTCAGGTGATTTTTTAAAGGTAGGTTTAATTATTATTCATGTATGGTGAAGCCAAAAAATCCTTGAATGAGATGCTTGCCATTGAAAAGATAATTTGGTACAGTTCCCAAGAGGAGGTGGTGGGCCAGATTTTTCATGCAGGCTGTAGCTGCTGACCCATCTCCAGAAGAAGGAATCATTACAGTTAGAACAGATGTAGTAATCAAAGTTTTCCCTAAAGAAAATTTTTAGATCTGAAAAAGAAATGCTTAGATAAATCAAAAAGTTTAACTCTGTTGTACTCAAATCAATAAAGAAGTATTCATACTCCAACATATACTGGGAAATAGCTTCAAGTCAGAAAAAAAAACAAATTCTTAAAGGATGTAAAATCAGTGTCTATAATAATTTGGATGGCAGGAAGCTGTCTACGCCTCTCTGCCTACATGGTGTCTTCTCATTCAGCAGCCTTTCCCAAGATTCTTTACATGATTTTGGACTCCGTGATGACAGAGCTTTAAAGTCCCAAAGCAAAAAAAATCACACAGCATCATTTTTGCCACATTCTCTTGGTCAAAGCAATTCAGAAAATGAGACTAGATTCAAACAGAGGGGAAATAAGCCAACCTCGTCACAAGAAAAATGATAGACGTCCATATACCAGGATGGGAAAAACTGCCAGGGGCCATTTTTGCAGATAATCTACCACAGAAAACAAGAATTCCACATACATTTGTGTGTAAAGAGATAAGAAAAATTTTTTCAGAAACACATAGGCTTAGAAAACTTCTGATCTTTAGGTTCTTCTTGAAAAAAGTATTTTGTTGTATTCTTTCTATTCTGATGAAAAGGTGTATCATTAAGAAACGCAAAGACAAGATATGGAAGACAGGAGAGTAGATATTGAAACAAGTTTAAACAAATAATTAAATCTAAGTAATTGTTATAAACAGAATTGAAATCTGTAGATACAACATAATTCTTTTTTTTTTTTTTTTTGAGATGGAGTTTCGCTCTTGTTACCCAGGCTGGAGTGCAATGGCGCGATCTCGGCTCACTGCAACCTCCGCCTCCTGGG
>NW_016107790.1:256847-269519 GCF_001604975.1 Cebus imitator | reverse complement strand
TATTTTTAGTAGAGACGGGGTTTCACCATGTTGACCAGGATGGTCTCGATCTCTTGACCTCGTGATCCACCCGCCTCGGCCTCCCAAAGTGCTGGGATTACAGGCATAAGCCACCGCGCCTGGCGCAAGCACACATTTTTTTAAGGACACTACCTCGTTATAACTTATTTTACACATACTCAAAGGAGACAATATTTTTCCAGTTTATGTAAGCAAATACTTGCTACTTTAAGTCACCCTATAAATTTAGTAAATTTATTGATGGCTAAATTCAACCAAAATATAATCCAAATTGTATTCAAATGTACTACAGGAGGGATAAGTAAAATAGCTTGCGCAGTGGGTCCTACCTTCAAAGCTTAGCTTGAATTCACTCACTCTGTTTTGTTTCTAACCCTCTGCCTAATCAATCCACCGTCCCTTGCCTGAGGCTGAAAGTCTACCTCTTTTGTCTCCTTCTGACATTCATTGCTCATCTCCTCCCCGCTGTCCCTTCTCCTCACAGCCTTCTTTGTGGCCTTTTAAGAAATATAAAGCAGAGGGAGCCATTCCTTGCTGAAATCCTCCTCGAGCACTGTCCCCGAGGCTCCAGCCCCAGCCCCAGTGGGCTTCCTCAGATTCCTTGTCACCTACCGTAAGGCCTTGCGTCTGGCTGTTCCTTCAACCTAGAGTGGAATATTTCTCAGGTGCTCTTCTGTCTGCATCCTTCTTGTCATCCATCTCAGCTTAAGCATAACTTTCTCAGGGAGGTCTTCTCCGATAGCCCAACTTAAGTAGCCCCCCAGCCACTCTTCCTCACACTGTTCTGTTTTTTTCATGGTATGCATCATGCTCTGCATATCTGCATATTTAATTGTTCATGTGTTTCTTGTCTGCCTCCGTTAGATGATAAGTACATTGAAGGAGAGATTTGATCTGTTTCATCACATACCCACAGTACCAAGGACAGTGCCTGCCACCCCATAGATAATCAAAAGTTCTATATTGAAAAAAAGAAATGAGGCCGGGTGTGGTGGCTCACATCTATAATCCCAGCACTTTGGGAGGCCGAGGCAGGTGGATCACGAGGTCAAGAGATTGAGATCATCCTGGACAACACGGTGAAACTCCGTCTCTACTAAAAATACAAAAATTAGCTGGGTGTGGTGGCGTGTGTCTGTACTCCCAGCTACTCAGGAGGCTGAGGCAGGAGAATTGCTTGAACCAGGGAGGCGGAGGTTGCAGTGAGCGGAGATTGTGCCACTGCACTCCAGCCTGGCGACAGAGCGAGACTCAGTCACAAAAAAAAAAAAGAAAAGAAATGAAAGAACCACTATGGTTAAAACAACAAATATACTTTCCAAATGACTAGAGAATATATAAAGAAATAGAGCACAGTCAGTTTAACCAAGAAACACAACACCTAGGAAATGGCAGGGTTTCATAAAACACTAAAAGCATAAAACAGGATGGCAGAAATTAAACCAAATTCATGAGTTGGGTTTAAAAACCAAATCCAGTCATGAAATATGTTGCTTTAAATGGAATCCTCCAAAATATAATGATACAGAGAGACTTAAAACACAGGATGGACAAAAATTTACTACATGGATGCAAAGACAAAGAAAGCAGGGATCATGATATGAATTTCAGTCAAAGAATAAATCAAGGGAAACACATTGAATTGGGCAAAGGAGTTTTATTATACCAACAACTATGCAGTCCATGGTGATGTGATAGTACACATGCATATTTATGTACTGTGTAACACAGCATGAAAATGCTGGAATAACAACAGTTGAAAGTCAAAGAAAAATGTCAGAATTCCAATTGAAATGGAAGATGTTAATACACCCATCCTAAAACCACTTTCTTCATGATGAGTGGAGTAGAAGACAGAATATAATCTAGAAGACTGGCTGGAAGATGAAATAATAAATGACATAGAGACTTAGAAAAAATATACAAGACAAATGAACATTTAACTAATTATTGTTCATGTTCACTGATAAACAATTTTTTAACAACTACTTTATGCTCAGCCTGGAACTAGATTATGGGGCTTGCTTAATCTGTCTTCCATTCAGATAAATACGGAAATATTTTCTCAAAATTGATCATGTATTAGATCACAAAGAAAGACCCAATGAATTTTTTGAAAAAGCAGAAATTCAACAAGCTCCTCCTTCACCATCATACAATGTACCTGGAAATTCATAACAAAAATTTAATGAGCAACAAGGAACTCTCAACACTTGGAAATTTTTAAGCTATTTACATACTAAAGTCAAAGAGGATAACAAAATCTTAAGTAATTTCATGTAAGATTGCCTTCACACTTGTGTTTCCAATTCTTTCGCCAGAGCAACTCCATCTTGAAAACAGGATGAGTAAAATAAGGCTGAGACCCATTGGGTGGCATTCTTAGGAGGTTAAGGCGTTCTTAGTCACAGGATGAGACAGGAGGTTAGCAGAAGATACAGGTCCCAAAGACCTTACTGATAAAACAGCATGTGGTAAGGAAGCCAGCCAGATCCCACCAAAACTAAGATGGGGATGAAAGTGACCTGTGGTCACCCTTATGGCTCATTTTACGCTAATTATAATGCATTGGTATGCTAAAAGACACTCCTACCAGTGCCATTAAAGTTTACAGATGCCATGGCAACCTCTGGAAGTTACCCCATATGATCTAAAAAGGGGAGGAACCCTCAGTTCCAGGAAAATTCAGCAATAATCCACCCCTTGTTTAGCATACAATCGTATAAGCAGCTGAGTAGACCACGCGGCTGCTAATAAGCTTGCTTTCACATTACCCTATGGATTCGCCTCCAATTCTTTCTTGTGAGAGCCAAGAGCCCTCTCCTGGGACCTGGATTGGGATCCCTTTCCGGTTTTTCTTCAGATTAACTAAGGATTCATACAATATTTTAAATGTTTAAAGACTTCATAAACATGCAACTTGAAAAGTTAAGGGCCCATGCCAGGCACAGTGGCTCACACGGGTAATCCCAACAGTGTGGGAGGTCAAGGCAGGCGGATCACTCGAGCCCAGGATTCTGAGACCAGCCTGGGCAATATGGTAAGACCCCGTCTCTACAAACAATACAAAAATTAGTCAGACTCAGCGGTGTTCACTTGCAGTCCCAGCTACCTGCGAGGCTGAGGTTTTTTTTTTTTTTTTGAGATGGAGTTTCGCTCTTGTTACCCAGGCTGGAGTGCAATGGCGCGATCTCGGCTCACGGCAACCTCCGCCTCCCGGGTTCAGGCAATTCTCCTGCCTCAGCCTCCTGAGTAGCTGGGACTACAGGCACGCGCCACCATGCCCAGCTAATGTTTTGTATTTTTAGTAGAGATGGGGTTTCACCATGTTGACCAGGATGATCTCGATCTCTTGACCTCGTGATCCACCTGCCTCGGCCTCCCAAAGTGCTGGGATTACAGGCTTGAGCCACCGTGCCCAGCCCTCCTTTCTTTCAGATTCCAAAACAAAGATATAAGTCAAAAAGTAGAAAGAATGTATTCTTTTCAATGTCCCTTTCTTTTTAGAACCTCCTCTCTCTAGTGAACCGTATCTTTGAAGAGGGAGATGCAGACTTCTAAGCACTGTTTAGGTAATTTCCAATCCGTGGAAATAGTTAGCTATCTGCTGATACTCTCTATCTTCCACGTGGCTATGCTATGGGGCTTGAGCCAGGGTGACGTCTCCCAGTATCTGCACGCATCAATAAATAAATGAGAATTGCCATAACGATTATGATGATGATTTTAAAGCTCAAACCCTGGAGTAAAAAAATTGCTCTTTTCAAGTCATTTTATGCACACACGACACTCACCTCTACCTGCCCTGCTCAACAGAGGACAGAAACAAATTGCCGAGTTGCCAACTCTGGGCAATGCCTCCAGAACCAACGCTGCTTGTTTTACTTTAATGGGGAAATAACTTCATTACAAATGGCATTTTCTTGGCTAGCTGGTTCCCAAGCCTGCGAAAGTGCCCCAAGAGCACTTGTGCTCTCTGCAGCTGACTGAATCGGCCACTCTGGTCTCTTGGGGCCCTGGGATGAGAGGTCAAATCTGCCAAAAATGAGGTAAGTCCATGTGTCCTCACGTTTTTTTTGGTGAGTGTCACCGTTTTAAAGTGCAGCCTTCCCAGCACTCTCTCTTCCTCTTCCCGGTTCAGCTCTTCTCTGTGGCTTGAATACCACACATTCACATCGGTAGTCTGGTTTATTGCCTCTCCCTCCCCATCAGATTGTGAGTTTCTAGAGAACATGGGGATGTTTCTGTCTGGTTCACAGCTCTAGCTCCAGTGCCTATGACAGTGCTTGGTGCATAGTAGGTACTCAAGAAATAGTTTTGAATAAATAACCCCCAAATTTATTTCTAAGTAAAAGATGTTTTCCTGGGGAAGGGCAGAGCCATATGGCCCCTAAGGAGCATCCATGGAGCAATGTGGACAAAGGAAGGACGTTTTCAAGAGTGGGTGGAAGGGGAGAAAAGAAAATGATGTGAAGAAAGGAGCAGAGGCCAGGTGTCTTTAGCATTTACCTGGCACCCTGTATCTATAAAACTGGGTCACTCTGGGGCTGAAAAGGGAAGAGAGAGGGACGTGGGGCCAGGTCTGCCTCTCTGTCTGCCTCTCCCTTTTGCCCATGTATACAACCTCTCAGGAATTGCTGTCAGCTCGACCTTCAAAATAAATAGGAATCCACCTACCTCTCCCCAGGGCCCCTGCTCTGAGCCTGCCACCAGCCGCCATCTCTAGCCTGAACTATTTCAATCATTTCCTCGCTTATTTCCACCTCTGCCCGGACAGTGGGCTCTCCAAACAGCATCAGACTGAGTTCTCAGCAGTAACAGAGCTGGTCACCCTCTGCTCAAACCCTCGCAGCTCAAATCCCACCCTCCTTGAGGACTACCATAACCACACCACCTATTTAATACTGTGACGTGCGCCAGGCACCAGCACTCTGGGCCTCCATATTCTTTTTCTTGTTTTCCCTATCACCGACCTCTTCCAACACCTCAAATAATTTACTTAGGGATGGCCATGGTTTGCCCTCTGTCTCCCACCTCTTCCCCCAAGGACTTCAGCTCCCCCAGGCCGGGGAGACCTTTGTTTGTTCGCCCACATCCTAAGCATTAGAACTGCGCCTGGCACTAGCAGGTGTTCCATTATTTATTTAATGGGTGACTTGGAGCAGAAACAGAAGTGCAGTGCGCTGTTTTCCTGAGATCTGAGCTGATGATGATAAATGATAAATAAGTCTTGGGATTTTAGAAGACAGGAATCACGAGAATCAACACCAATGAAGTCCGAGTCTCCTCTGCTACTGTCTGAAGCGGAACAAGAACAGAAATAAGGTCTGTTTTCTTTCCGCTTCGCTGTCTGTTTCTGTCCAAAAACAAACGTCTCTCTGACACCTTTAAGGTTTCCCTTTGTCCCTTTAAGTTTCCTTCCGTGACACTGGCTTGTTACTCTAACACTGTCAGCAATTCACTCCCAAAGGTGAGGTCCCCGTGGGAAGTGGGAAAACTCAGCGAATCACCAGGGACGCGCCTGACTCCGAAAAGGCTGGATGCTGGCGAGGAATCGGCCCCGCGGCTCCCGCGTCCCCGCCTGCCTGCGCGGCCTGCGGCTGGGGTTACAAAGGGCTCCCAGCGCCGATCCAAACCGCGTTCCAGGCGGGGTGGGCGGGCCCCCGGCCAGCAAGGCCGAAGCAAAACAACCCGCCCAGGCGTCCAGAGCGTATCCAACCCTGGAGAACCTGCCCCGGGACCCAGAGCCGAAGCCAGCTCGGGCCTCTCGAGTGAGGCTTTTCCAGCCCCCGCGACGGACCCCGGGATCTGCAGCTGGGCGGCGGGGCTCGTTATGGGAAAGGGGTGCGCGCGCGTTTGTGCTAAAACAAGAAAGGCAAGAATCTCCGAGAACAGAACTCTGGTCCTCGCCTGGCCAGGGAGCGCAGAAGACAGGGGCGGCGGCGCCAAGGCGGGTCAGGGGCCGGTCCAGCCAAGTTTGCTCCGGCTTAGATAAACTTTCTGATCGCAGTTTTTCCTGGTTGCAGCCTGGGTTCCTTGTAACCGGGTAAGCGTAGCGGGTGGTTGTCAGGAGGGGCGGGGGCTGGAGGTACGAGGGGATGGGAGGGGGGAACGGCCAGACCCGGGGTCGCGCAGGCGCCTTGCTCCCTGCCTCCGCTCCGTTCGCCCCCGCTCCACCCACTCCGCGGGCTTGGGAAGGTGGCTGGGGGAGGGGGATGGCTCGGTATCACAGAGGGACGGCCGGAGGCTGACACAAAGCCCTTTCTCCCCTCCTCCTCTTTCCCCTGCTCTCCCCTCTCCTGCCCTCCTGTCTCCCCCTGTCTCGTTTTCCTCCTTCTCCTCTGGCTCCTCCTGGGCGGGGAAACCCAGCCCCTCGCTCATCTGCGGGATCACCGGTTGCCCCCGCCTCCGGGACCTGCAAGGAGGGCCCGCGCGAGGTAAGGGGCGGTGGCAGCGGAGACCCCACCCCCTGTGCCCGCTGCCAGAGCACGGAGAGGCTCCGTGCATGGGCGGGGCTCTCTGGGGTTCAAGACCCGGGTGCTGCTGCGCGCACTCTCTCCCCACTCCGGAGGGGACTTGGGGAAGAGAGCTAGAGAGAGTCCTTCTGTCGTGGCGAACAGAAGGGGGAATCGGGGAGTGGGGAAGGGGGCAGGGTGACATTCCGCAGGGCGAGGTGGCCGCTGGTCCAGGCAGGGTCACCGGGTGTCCTCAGCTGACCTATGCGGGGCTGGGGGTGAGGGACAGCTGGAGGGTGCAGGCACGGTGACTGGAGGTTCGGGTGTGGGCGCATGTGCGCGGGACGGGGTGGTAGGGACCTTTGTGGCGTTCTACCTGCGTGGCTGCCTGCAGGGTGTCAGGTGCTCCCTGTGCCTGTGCGCGCGGGCTAGACTGGGGGTCGCACAGCTTTGGTCCCCAGCGCGGACCCCTCCGGTGCGTCCAGCCAGTGTGCAGGGCAGATGCTCCAACCAGAGATTTCCTCCCTCAGGAGGAAAAGCAGAAGGATCGGTGTGTCCGGGCAGGGGACGCTCGGGTTGTCGCGGTGATTGATGGCGGCGCGGCGGGCGGAGGAGGAGCTCCGGATTCCTGCCGGGAAGGGACGGGGCCACTTTCCCACTTTGAGAACTCCCCGCCCGCCTCTGGGCTTGGCCTGGGCTCCCACCAGCTCAGCGTCCTCCCACCGGCGGTGGCGCGCCCCTCGACGGCATGGAGACAGCAGGATTTGGAAAAGTTAAACTTTAAAGCCTGTTGCCAAGAAATACAGGGCAAGATCAGTCCCCCGTGCCCTGAGAGGCGCCTCTGTTCTCGGAGCTCCCAAATCCCTGGGGTTTTCCTAATTCCGCCGTAGCTGCATGCCGCGTAGCCGCACTTCCTTGCTCGGTTTTGGGCACGTTGCGGTTTCTTAGGAACACGCTGTCATCAGTAAGGAAACATCAGAGTGCCCTTCGACAAAAGGACTGTAAATACTGAAGCAAAAAGTAACACTAGGAGGGCCAAGGGCTTACTGGGGAAAAAAGAAACATACAGGGCAGCACTCCATCATTAAGATAAATAGTATTTTAATACAATATTTTTAACAAAACCAAATTGAATGTAAAAAATATATAATAAGCAAAAATCAACATTTTAAATAAAGGTGGGTGTTGTTAGAATCCTGCTTCATTGGCCGGATGCGGTGGCTCACACCTGTAATCCCAGAACTTTGGAAGGCTGAGGCTGGCAGATCACTTGAGGTCAGGAGTTTGAGACCAGCCTGGCCAACCTGGTGAAACCCCATCTCTACTAAAAATACAAAAAATTGCCAGGCGTGGTGACACGCCTGTGATCCCAGCTACTCAAGAGAATGAGGTAGGAGAATCACTTGAACCCGGCAGGCAGAGTAAAACTATGTCTCCAAAAAGCAAACAAACAAAAAACCCTGCTTAATTATTCAATGGAAACAGCCATATCAGATTCTCCCCCACACCTCCCCATTTGTCCTTTCTCTTGCCTGATGGTTTGAGAGTTGACAGTGGCATGCAACAGATGGAGCAACTCTGGCTTCCGATGCGGTCATGTTCACTGACTGCAGAGCTTTTATTCACTTTTTGCCTAGTTCAAAGATGGGAGGATATTGTCATAAGTGGATGTAGAGGTGTTCATTTTCCTTCTTGCCTCAGGTTCCATATGCCTCTGGAATACCCATGCACTCCCATGCTTTCGCACCTCCAGAGGGAGCATCACAGGCCAGGGATTGGTAGCGTCCTGGGACAGTGACGGCCTTTGCTTTTGGAATCTGGGAAGGCTGTTGACAGGAGCTATTGGGTTTGGAGACTTGCTTTTGGTAGTTGGAGGCTGGAGACATGGGGTAAACCAACCTGCCATCAAGACCTCTTTTGTCTGGAAATATTCTCCCACAGACAGTTCATCAGAGCAGAGGAGGAAACTAGAGTTGCCCACACTTGGCCTCTGGTGTAGGGCAGAAGGGAGGGCGCTTGACTCCCAGGATGGCTCTGGCGCTTGCTTATTTAAAGATAACTTCGCAGCAGCACTCCTATCCCCACCCACGGTGCCCCCACACACACCTTATTCAAAGTCAAGGATCACCACCCACCTCAGGACTTCTACTTTCCAGAAAGAACCTCCTTGCTTAGCTAAATCCTCTTCCTCTGCTTGGAGGACACAGATGAACCAGGTATCACAGATGGAACACAGGGTATGCTTCCTTGGGGGTCCATGTTCATGTGACCCATTCATGGGAGGCCCACTCTTCACATACTCTCTGTATTACAGTGTTTTGACCTTATGCCCAAGCCCCCCGTACATGCAAACTTCTTAATGATCCTTCAAGAATCCTAACGGTTTCAGCAGGAAAGATTTCCCTGATCCCATTCTTTCCCTGGTAAGGCACCTTCTCACCACCACCAGAATTCTGTGTGTGTGTGTGTGATTAAAGTAATGCAGTGGACCTTACTTGCCCACTGTCCATAAGCTTCCCAGGGTCCAAAACCAGGCTATAGCCCTTAAGACCTACCACTCAAGGAGATGGTGTGGAATAAATGAATGAATACATGAATGAATGAAAGAACAAAAGTATACCTTTGTCAAGGCATTTTGAGGAGTTGCACCTCAAGAAGTACACCCTCAGGACTGCAATGCCTCTGAAGACAGCAGATGACACTATTATGGCTCATTATAAAATGCCTTTACAGGTAGTATCTCAGTTATTTCTCACAACAGTAGTATTCATTGCATTTTTTGGTGAGGAAATGGAGGCCTAAAAGTAGTCAGTCATTCTGCCACAGAACAGTGAACTTGCTAAAGGCGAACCTGCTCAGCGGCACACTCTGTGCAGTGTGTGTCTAGAGCAGGATTCACCACCTTGTGTTTTAGGATGCTGTTTTGCTAAAAAAATCACTAATGAATTACAATGATAAAGTATGTTAGGGAAATGCTAATGTTAATCTGTTTTTTTATTGGAGGACTTTAAGGAGTCTTTATCATTGCCCAGGTGTGGTGGCACATGCCAATCCCAGCACTTTGGGAGGCCAAGGCAGGAGGATCACCAGGTCAGGAGTTCAAGACCAGCCTAGCCAACACAGTGAAACGCCATCTCTACTAAAAATACAAAAAAATAGCCAGGCGTGGTGGTGGGCACCTGTAGTCCCAGCTACTCAGGAGGCTGAGGCAGGAGAATCGCTTGAACCCGGGAAGTGGAGGTTGCAGTGAGCCTAGATCACGCCATTGCACTCAAGCCCAGGCAACAGTGTGAGACCCCATCTCAAAAAAAAAGTATTATTATACCCTACATTGGGACTCTTTAGAATGACGCCATAGTATGGGTTGCTTGCCAACTTTATTTGGCCACAGAGCACTCTTTCTCATGAAGCATCTTCTGGATCCAGTGTTCCATGGAATTCACCCTGGGAATTGTTGCTTAGTTCCCCATAAATCTTCTAATGTCTAGGTCAGTTTCCAAGGAATGTTGATTCCATCTAATATGTGGTATTTAGGATGGTAAAAATGTGTATTGTGGACATTAGAAAGGCATAGTAATCCACCCTTGTATTTAGAGTGGATCGTTGGTCTATGCATCCAATTAATGCAAGTAAATTCTATGTATCCGATTAACGTGAGTGGGCTCTTTGGCTTTGATCACATATGATCTGAGGGAACCCCAGCCTCTAGAGAGCACCGTCTTTTTTCTGCCCAGAAGCCTTCAGATCTCAACCAGCCTTTCCAACTCTGAGAATGCCCTCAAACGCAGTTCTGCATGTGGAGTGGCAACTTCCAGGTTCTTGTTCTGAGATCACTATTTCATCTTGGCTAGTTTACATCCAGTGAGAAAGCACACCTGCTCAGTGAATTTTCAGTTCTCACTTCCTCTCGCCCTGGGTGCTGGCCAAGTGAATTCTCTAGGGTGTCTAAGTGCATGTGGACATTTACTTATGAAAAGGTAGCAGCAGTCACTCTCTGGGTGTGTCAGAACCAGAACAGAAGCCTGCTGAGAGCAGTCTCTCCTCACAGGAGCTGCAGCCCCTGTTCAAAGCGCCCATTGCTTGAAGTCAGGTATTTCTAAATTAGGGACTTGCCTGCAATCTACTGTTAGATCACCTTCCACAGACCAGCAACCTCAACTATTGAGGCTTTCTTCCAGTTAAGGAGAAGAAGTGGGGAAGTTGGAATTAGAATTTCAAAGACTCAAAGGAGAATTGTGGCCTCATGAGGAGCCTTGGGAAACTGATTAAAGAGGTACGGCTGTGCAGATATAACATTCATCTGCAGACATTTATAAGTCTCCATGGCTGAGCAAATATATCTCAAGATTTGTTTCGTAGATTTTTCCAAAGCAGGAAAAGTAAAAAGTCTTATTTTGAGATATTTATTAAACAGGGTGGCATCACAGAAGTCAAGGGAAGGAGTGTTTTGAGAAAATGGACTTATCAGATGGGGCCGGATGGGGAGTGGCAAGGGGAGTTGAAGAAGATGACTAGGTTGATGAGTCATTAGCCAAGCCATGGAGTTCAAGTGTGTGTGTTTGTGTGTGTGTGGGCATATGCATGTCATCATGCCTGTGTGAACAAGGGAGAAGGTGGGGAGGAAATACTGACTGTGATTTTTTGAAAAATATTTTGAGATGGAGTTTCGCTTTTGTTCCCTAGGCTGGAGTGCAGTGGTTCAATCTCAGCTCACTGCAACCTCCGCCTCCTGGGTTCAAGCAATTCTCCTCCTCAGCCTCCTGAGTAGCTGGGATTACAGGCACCCGCCACCATGCCTGGCTAATTTTTCCTGTTTTTAGTAGAGACCGGGTTTCATCACGTTGGCCAGGGTGGCCTCGAACTCCTGACCTCAAGTGATCGGCCCACCTCAGGCTCCCAAAGTGCAGGGATTACAGGTGTGAGCCACTGCGCCTGGCCCTGAGTGTGATTTTTAACCTGTTGAGTTTAAAAGTCCTGGCCGGTTGCAGTGGCTCACGCCTGGAATCCTAGCACTACAGGAGGCTGAGGTGGGCAGATCACTGGAACTCAGGAGTCCAAGGCCAGCCTGGCCAACATGGTGAAACCCCCATCTCTATTAAAAATACCAAAAAAAAGTAGCCAGGCCTGGTGGCAGACCCCTGTAGTCTCAGCTACTTGTGAGGCAGAGGCAAAAAAAAAAAAAAAAAAAAAAAAAGAAAAAAAAAAAAAAAAAGCTTCTTAAAAAAAAAAAAAAAAAAATAAAAAAAAAAAAAAAAAAAAAAAAAATATATATATATATATATATATATATATGTATATATAACATAAACATATATTATATATATGTATATATAACATAAACATATATTTTGTATATACATATATATGTATATCCGCACAGAGAAGTATGTAATATCAGCTAAAAGTGTGAATAGAACCACACAAGTTAATACAGCCACTAGCAAAACCACTCCGTAGCATGATCACATAATGAATGAGTGAATGAATGAATGATTAAATGACATGTGGAAATGGGACTGGACAAAGAGCGTCTGACTGAGTGCGAACAGACTGCTTGGGGAGACCCAGCAAGGCCTGTCTGTCTAGATTCCTCCTGGTCTCTCTGTGCAGCCTTCCTTTCTTCCAGGTATGGAGCCAGACCCTCTCTGGAATGCTCTTATGACCTACAGTTAGACAAGGTAGGCCAGACAGTTTCTTTATGGCCAGTTTTTACAGAATAGCAGAGGGAAAGTTAGAGCCATAAGCTTAGGTTTTGTGGCTTTGGGGAAAAGAGGTTATGGGTCCTATGACCCACATTGAAGAAGAATTCTGGTTTCTTTGACTAGCCTTAGAGGAGACTGAGAGACCGGAGGGCAGAAGGTTAGAGAACAACTTCGGATTGTGAGGCCTTTATTTTGGGGTATTGTTTTCTGAGCCCCCACGAGTTCATAATGGCACCACTTAGAATGCGAGGCTCCTGGCTGGGAGAAGTGGCTCACGCCTGTAATCCCAGCATTTTGGGAGGCTGAGGTGGGTGGATCACCTGAGGTCAGGAGTTTGAGACCGGCCTGGCCAATGTAGAAACCTCATCTCTACTAAAAATACAAAATTCAGCTGAGTGTGGTAGCGGGTGCCTGTAATCCCAGCTACTCAGGAGGTTGAGGCAGGAGAATCACTTGAACCTGGGAGGCGGAGGTTGCGATGAGCCGAGATTGTG